>NC_089755.1:53219297-53496797 GCF_040412425.1 Macrobrachium rosenbergii | reverse complement strand
GCGACTTCACACACAGACACCGGCCACTGAGGTCTTTTCATGTTGGCCTCTTATATGTGAGAAGTTTACCCAAGTAGAGAGTTGCCTTGTTAAGACAGAATTGCCTTCTTAAAATGGTCCTTGAATTGGTGAGAACTTTATAAGACAGAATTGCCTTCTTAAAATGGTCCTTGAAGTGATGGGAACTTTACCCAAGTAGAGAATTTGTTAAAACAATTACCTTGTTAAAGTAGAATTGCCTTGTTGAAAAACAATTACCTTTGTTGAAAACGAATTGCCTTGTTAGAGTAGAATTACCTTGTTATAGTAGAATTCACTTGTTAAAATAGAATTACCTTGCTGAAAAGAATTGCCTCGTTAAAATGGGATTACCTTGTTGAAAAATAATTGCCTTGTTAAAATAATTACCTTGTTATAGTATAATTACCTTTTTAAAACAGAATTACCTTATAGTAGAATTCTCTTGTTAAAATAGAATGACCTTGTTAAAACAGAATTACCTTGTTAAAATAAATTACCTTTTTAAAATAATTACCTTGTTAAAAGTAAAAAAACTGATGCAGATGAAGACGGCTTTCAAAATACCCATTACCCATTTAAAAAAGAATTAATTTCAAATAACCCCCTTTCAGATGACTTAAAACATGGGGCGTCTTTCAGATGAACATATTAACCTAAACGTGACTTTGAAATTACGCTGTTAAATTATATACTTGGCTAACTTGAAGTATATTACCGAGGCCATTTAAATAAATACTTAAAATCACGCTAAAACTATATCTTCTTGAATTCACATGCAGTGAAAATTGTTGCATAAGAACGATAGATTTATCCGAATGAATAAAAGGTACAAAGTACAGTACAAAGAAACAGCTAAGTGTAGGCTATAATTCTCTCTCTCTCTCTCTCTCTCTCTCTCTCTCTCTCTCGTCAACAACACCCACTGTAGGCTGTTGTGGAATAAAGGAGTTTGTGATTATCATCTCTCTCTCTCTCTCTCTCTCTCTCTCTCTCTCTCTCTCTCTCTCTCTCTCTCTCTCTCACACACACACAAACAATAAGTGGTATCTACATAATTCACAGCAGTGCTCTTTTTCCCTTGTAACTCGATTTAAACTTAAAAGGGATGGGAATGAGCATCTCTCTCTCTCTCTCTCTCTCTCTCTCTCTCACTCAGTTAGAAAGGCGAAGCACAGCCAAGTTTTCTATGGTGTTGTCACTGCCGAGTTTATTGTGAGGGTAGAGTGAATAAATCACTATATCTGCTGTTGCGAGTGATTTATCTGTGTCCGGTATATCTTATATAATATCTCTCTCTCTCTCTCTCTCTCTCTCTCTCGTCAGGGAGGGAGAATGTTTGGATTTCTTGTGGAAGCTTCGTCTCTTTCTCCTTCCTTTCCTCTCTCGTAAGGACGAAATCTGGTTGCTCTCTCTCTCTCTCTCTCTCTCTCTCTCTCTCTCTCTCTCTCTCTCTCTCTCTCTCTCTCTCTCTCCTCTAAGAGAGGGACATGACCCCATAATATGTGGTTGTTGGGCTCTTTCTCCTTCTCTCGTAGGGATGAAATTTGGTTGCTCTCTCTGTCTCTCTCTCTCTCTCTCTCTCTCATTTAAAAGGGAGGGAGACGATGGAATAACTTGTGACTGTCCCCCTACCCCCTCTCTCTCTCTCTCTCTCTCTCTCTCTCTCTCTCTCTCCAAGAGAGGGAGATGATCTAATAACATGTGGTTGTTAGACTCTTGCAGTAAGAGTCTTGCAACACATCAAGCCAAAAGCACCTTTGAGGCCACTTGATAGTCTAACGAATACCGGGATGCAGCCTTTAGTGTGCTTGTTTGTGCTTTTCTGAATTGTATGTGCGTTTGTTTATAAGGATGCAATTGCCTGTCTGTCTGTATGTGTGGTATGTGCGTTTGTTTACCGTATAAGTATACAGTGGTCTGTTCTGTCTGCATGTGTGGTTTGTATCTCTACGAGTTTTTAATTTGCGCGTGTGTTGTGTTTGTGCCAACGCTTTCTTTGCGTGAGCGTTGGCGAAGTGTATGTTTTTGTATGAGGAAACCTATTTGTGTCGGTGAAATGTATGTTACTGTATGTGACCCTGAGAAAGAAAAGTCAGAAATTACCAATTTAACTTACTTTAATTCACACGCGGTGAAAAGTTGCATAAAAAAAATAGACTCATCTAAATAGAAACACGAAAGCTTCGTTGAAGATTTATGTTGTAAACGACAAAGAAACAGCCTGTTCGTGTTTGTGTGTATGTGACTTACTGTGCAACATTTGATCTCCGAGTAGGGAAGATCTTGATGTGATCACCACTTGACTTGCGGCCTTATTGCTGTTCATACGAGGCTGGGGGAACCCAGAGCGAAGAGGAGAATAATAATGGTGCTAGTCCTAGTCTCATGTTGGTTGTTTCTACGGAGTCGTTTTCCATTCAATCCTTTCCAGCGTTTATCCTCGCTAGATGTCTTAATGAAAGTGTACTTGTTGTGTAATTGTACAGCACTGATGGTGCTGTAATTGTCTAACTTTCCTTCCTATTGTTCTTTCATTCTTTTAGCGAAAGTGAGTGTGTTAGGCCGATAAATGGTTTGGTTTCATTTCACGTGCACAGCTTGTAAGCGATGTTGGTTTTAATAAGTGACAGTAGTTTTAAATTATTTATAAAGCACGTGTATACATTTAAGCAGAGCTATATATTTTTTAAATTAGTTTACGTGTTAAAACATCCAGCGTGTTTCCGTGGGTGAGTTAAGAGTGAGAGGAACTGGGTAATCTTTTGCTGTACTAATGGTTCCGGGTATTGCGGGGCTGATTTAAACCTATTTTTATGCATCAAAACAGCCCCCTAATACGTCAGCACTTTGAACATGCGTTAAAGCACGAGAGAGAGAGAGAGAGAGAGAGAGGCTTTTACCGAGTTTTAACCTTCTGGTCCCCTTTTCCGTCGTGCGCTATTCATCTCGCCCTGTCCGTTTGGCCGTGGTTTGAGAAAATTCACTCCACGCCATTGTCACTCTCCCTCCTCCTTCTCACGTGAGGAGAATTTTGTAAAGAGGGAATTGAGAGGGGAGGGATACGAATGGGACAGAAAAGGGAGGGGAGGGGGTTAGAACGTACGAAACCTTTTCTGCGTCATCCAAACAGAAGTGGAAGGGAGAATCTTAAAGAGATAAAATAGTAGACTGATTGATTGATGCATTCATTTTGACTGACTGGAAAGCAGAATCTAAAAGGGAATAAAAATAGTAGAGGGACTGATTGATTTTGATTGATTTAAGGCTAAAAGCTGGCGTCACAACAACTGCGGTCATCAAAGGGAAGGGAAGGTAATAGATTTCCTCACTCCGAATCAGACTGAAAGGAAAATTTGATTGATCGATTGATACATGTATTCCTAGGTCTTGGCATCACAAAACCGCTGGTCAACGAGAGAGGAAAGGAGAAGAGGAAAAAATAGCTAAGGAGTGAGAGAAGAAGAGGAAAGAAAATAACCGAGGAGTGAAACTTCCGTACTGAAAATTTTCCTCATCATTCGAATCAAAGTAAAGTGGAGAGGGGCACTTTCAGAGGGCCCTTACCAATCTCTCTCTCTCTCTCTCTCTCTCTCTCTCTCTCTCTCTCTCTCTCTCTCTCTCTCTCTCTCTCTCTCTCTTCAGGAGGCGAGATTTGCAGGGGATTTCAGTTACCCTTCAAAGACCGGGTAATTAAAGGAGACGAGTTTAATTATCTTTGTTTAATGGAGGTAATTTTTATTCGAGTGGGAACCCAATGAGATTTAATTTCGCGACGGTGCGTGGACTCTCTCTCTCTCTCTCTCTCTCTCTCTCTCTGAAGGATTCCTATGAGTGGGTCTTCAAGCTGTGTAAAGTATCAGTACGAGTATATGTATATATTACCTGAGCAAATATTTTATGAAAACAGATCACTAGGCCTAATTCATGTCGACAGTCGATGATAAATATAGTCATCTATCTCTTATAGTTTTATCAAACGGTTCTCTCTCTCTCTCTCTCTCTCTCTCTCTCTCTCTCTCTCTCTCTCTCTCTCTGAAGGACTCCTATGAGTGGGACTTCATGCTGTGTAAAGTTCAGTATATGTATATATTATAGAGCAAATTTTTCCTCGAAACATGGCTAGGCCTAATTCTAGTCGATAGTAATAATAACATATTTCATCTAGCTTTTACCTCTTATAGTACTATCCAATTCTCTCTCTCTCTCTCTCTCTCTCTCTCTCTCTCTCTCTCTCTCTCTCTCTCAACAACTCCTAAGAATTAGACGCAAGGACCATTGTGTCATTTCCTATCACCCAATCACGAGAATGAAAAATGTATAGTCTTCCACGAGCCGTGATACAAGCTGGTGCTGAAATCTGGGAAGTGTCTTTACATCTCGCCAAACTCTCTCTCTCTCTCTCTCTCTCTCTCTCTCTCTCTCTCTCTCTCTCTCTCTCTCTCTCTCACCACCGAAGTTCTTGAGCTCTCTCTCTCACCTTCGACGTAAGTCGCTCTTGTCAACCATTTCTGTCGTTGGAATGTTTTTGATGAGAGAGAGAGAGGTGCTTTCTTCACGAAGCGCTTAAATGGTGGCACCACTACACATTTGGGCATGCTGTTCGTATCTTTGCTGGGCAGATATACAGTATATATATACTGTATATATATTTATATAATATTTATATATATAATCTGTTGCTATCGTGCATTTATCCATTTGTCAAGGGCCTACTAACCATTCACATCAGATTAAAAATCAATACAAATACCGCGCAGATGGCCAATCGGCAATCCTCTAAAGAAAAATAAAAAAAAATGATAACGAAGAATAAAGGTTTGTTCCTTTTTTATTTTTAACCTATGGAGGGAAAAAAATAAAAGGTAAATATTTTGATGTGATTTGCGACGTACAAGGGAAAAGGTTTACAAGAGTGAGTCAGTCACTGTTTCGTTTATTTTGGGGAAAAAAGACAGGGAAAAAAGGAAAAAATTGGGGAAAAAATATTGGGAAAAAAAGACTGGGAAAAAAGTTTGGAGAAATGAACGTTCCCCTATTTTTTTTTTTTTTTTTTTTTTGCTATGAAAAAACATCCGTTATCTTTGATCTTTTGTGCATCAGCTGGGATGCATTTTGCAAAGTAAGAGATAAAAGGGATTTTTTTTTGTGACATTTGTTGTTGTACAGAGTTCGTTTATATTTGCTTTGAATCTATCTGTCTATACGCGAAAACATCTGTATGTGTATATATATATATATATATATATATATATATATATATATATATATATATATATATATAAATATATATATATATATATAAGGCCTAGGCCTACATACGTATATATTTGTGAATACGTACATACATACGTATGTTTATGTATAATTTTCTCCTGTAACTGCATAACAGCCATTGTATTTTAAACTGTATCTATGATAGTACCTATTAGAGCTTGTAAATTTATTTATTCAAGTTTAATAATAATAATAATAATAATAATAAGTGCCACGACCACTTAGCAACGTCTGCATGACACTTGCAAGTTGACACCAGAGTGATGTCATCAACCTCATACCTCCCTTTTTAGGACTTGTCGGTTCTTTTTAGGACTTCTTGGTTCTTCTTAGGACTTCCCGGTTCTTCTTGGGACTTCTTGGTTCTTCTTAGAACTTCTCAGTTCTTTTTGGGACTTCTCGGTTCTTTTGGGACTTCTTGGTTCTTCTTATGACTTCTCAGTTCTTCTTAGGACTTCTCGGTTCTTTTTGGGACTTCTTGGTTCTTACGACTTCTCGGCTCTTCTTAGGACTTCTCGGTTCTTTTGGGACTTCTCGGTTCTTCTTAGGACTTCTCGGTTCTTCTTGGGACTGCTTGGTTCTCGGGACTTTTTAGGACTTCTCGGTCCTTCTTTGGACTTCTCGGTTCTCCTTGGGACTTCTCTGGCCTTCTTGTTTCTTCTTGGAACATCTCGGGACTTCTCGGTTCTTCCCGGAACTTCGCACCAGCGCATAGGACCCAGAGACGCTCCTACTTCTCAGAAGTGGAGAGAGATGAACAGAGCCTTCTTGTTCCTCTGCAAAGCGGAGTCCCGGGATGAAATTTCAGTCCTCTTTTGAAATCTGGGTGGCCTTCCTTCTGATGTGTATGTCATTTTTTAAGTTTCTGGTGGAACTCATTTTATTTTTTTATGGTGGTTGGTTGAGGGACTCTGTCAGGTTGGTTGGTTGAGATTTAGAGGGCCTTATGCCACCAACACGGGCCGAAGGAGTCCAATCAAGGGAGAATCTGGTGCTGTTATTTTTTGCTGTTCAGAAAGATCCGGTTGTCGAGTGAACACTTTAAATATAGTGTTGAAATGAATTAATCTTCTATTATTATTATTATTATTATTATTATTATTATTATTATTATTATTATTATTTATACTGACATCATTCTGGATTTCTTCACAATTATTATTATTATTAAAATAACATAATTATTATTATTTACACTGACATTCTGGATTTCTTCCCCATTATTATTATTATTATTATTATTATTATTATTATTCATAATAAGGACCTGTTAGAAGAACCGAAGACATTATTATGGTACAGAACAACAAGTATGTCAAGACAACACTATGTAAACAAATATATATTTACGCCCGTGTGTAAATCTAAAGTATTTTTTTTTTTCTCTTTTTTGTCAAAGCTTTGGCATTGGCGGTAAATCTATTAAAACTCTGTTCCGGTAACACCGTGAGTCTGAAAGTGCCTTTTCTTGCTATTTAATAATACATCTCTCTCTCTCTCTCTCTCTCTCTCTCTCACTGTTTTCTTTGGATACTTTCTGTTGGCGCCTCTCTCTCTCCTTTGGTTGATTTTTTTGGCCTCTCTCTCTCTCTCTCTCTCTCTCTCTCTCTCTCTCTCTCTCTCTCTCTCTCTCTCTCTCTTTTGGATAATTTTTGTTGGCGTCTCTCTCTTTCTCTCTCTTTGGATAATTTTTGTTGGCCTCTCTCTCTCTCTCTCTCTCTCTCTCTCTCTCTCTCTCTCTCTCTCTTTTGGATAATTTTTGTTCGTCTCTCTCTCTCCACAACCGTAAATCCCGGGATAGCATTGAGAGAGAAGACGAGCGCAGAATCCTTTACTGATAATAAAACAATAATATCGTAAAAACCTCACGTCTGCTCATGGCTCGCTTAATAACATCTAAAGCCTCCAAAAGTCTTTTCTCTCATAAAAGCCTTAGTAAAAAAAAAAAAAAAAAAGGATCTCTGAAGAAATAAAAAAAAAAAAAAGTTCTCTGGAGTCTCGGTTATCAAAGAAAAATATAAAATATAACGACAATCTTGAGGCGCCAAAGTTTGTCGGATACTTGAGGCGAGTTTGGTAGGCGCCCCCCCCTCCCCCGCCCCCCGTATTACGGTTGTGCGTTATGCTGGTAAACTCTCTCTTTGTTTATCGCGGTTTGGTCTACTTGATAACTTCTAATGTAACTTCGATTTGTACGCCAATTCTTATCATATGGTTCTATGCACTTGAAAGATTTTTATTGAAGGCTTGGTGCACACTTATAAATTCTTAGTCATAAATTATATTGTTGCAGCCTGCTGTATATATTATGTAAGCTTAGTATCTTCATTATCACCACTTATCAAACTTTATTTCTGGTTTCTCTCGTTAAGTGTTTATCACCACTGTCTACCAGACTATCACAGACCATTACAGAATACAGACTATAACCATAATCACTCTGGACCTTGTTTATGACCTCCCTTGATTTTGCTCCTTATTTATAGAATATCTTTCTTGACTCCCTTGCTTGTACATTCAGAAGCAAGACCAGAATGACTCTGGGAGCCTGAGAACCTCCGGGCAGACTGTAAATAGCCGTGTGATCTGGGTAAAGGACGCGTTAATGCGTCTTGTCCAAACAGAGGGGGATGACAGCACCGCCCTTGAGGTATGCCAGTGCTCATGGCTTGTTCTACTGGCTTTCGTCTGCAGAATAGTTAAAGTTTCCTCTCTCTCTCTCTCTCTCTCTCTCTCTCTCTCTCTCTCTCTCTCTGTACTTATGGTTTGTTCTACTGGCTTTCGTCTGTAGAATAGTTAACTCTCTCTCTCTCTCTCTCTCTCTCTCTCTCTCTCTCTCTCTCTCTCTCTCTCTCTCTGTGTGTGCTTATGGTTTCGTTTACTGGCTTTCGTCTGCAGAATAGTTAACCTCTCTCTCTCTCTCTCTCTCTCTCTCTCTCTCTCTCTCTCTCTCTCTCTCTCTCTCTCTCTCTCTCTCGTTCTTCTTGGTTTCTTTATTCCCAAAATTTGTCTCGCCAAGTCATCATCAGTATCATCATTATCGGGAGCATTATTATTATCAGTATCATCATCATCATTCTGTGACAATCGTGTTGGCGTGCAGAAAATCTCTCTCTCTCTCTCTCTCTCTCTCTCTCTCTCTCTCTCTCTCTCTCTCTCTCTCTCTCTCTCATGCTTTTTTCTCTAACCATGCAGTTTTTTTCTCTCTCTCACTCTCTCTCTCTCTCTTTTATTCTGTCTCTCTCTCTCTCTGCTAAAACTGTGGGATAATGCTAGCACAATAGTACTACCAATAATCGATAAGAAAGAAAAACTTCAACAGCAGTGCTATCGTAATGCGTCAATATATTCTTTAAACTCTCTCTCTCTATCTCTATATATATATCTCTCTATATATATCTATATAAATCACTGTGGGATAACCGTGATTCATATACAATCTAGAAACAAAAGTCCTTTAATATCCAACTACCAATAATCGATAATTTTTAGGTGATAAAAAACTCGATCACGGGACAGTGGACTTATTATCACGTAATGCGTCAATATATATAACACAAATCCTTTAAACAAGATATTTATATATATATATATATATATATATATATATATATATATATATATATATATATATATATATATATATATTAACATTTATAGTAATCGAAAATATAGGAATAACATTTTATATAATAAATAAAGAATATATATTATTATTATTATTATTATTGCTTTATTATTATTATTATTATTATTATTATTATTATTATTATATTTATGTAGGGGGCGAGGAATTTTCACTCTGAGATTATTACCTTGTAACAGTATTTTGTAAAATGAATCATTTGCATTTATACAAAGTAAAATGTATGGAAAAAGTCTTGAAATCTTTTTTATAAATAAAAATAGAGATCGAAAACGAAAACTTAGTCATCCCTATTCGAATAATGTTTGAATGTTTCAGTGACTTTTTAATATTATATATAACATTTCTCATTAAACAGTTGTGCAAAATATAGATAAAATGTAAATAAAAAGAGCATTGATAAAAGTAAGAGTTTCTTAGCTGACTTAATAAATAATAATAATAATAATAATAATAATAATAATAATAATAATATATGAAGGTCTTCGCTAATATCATCATTACGTTGTAAATTCCTATGCACTAAAGTTTGTATACTTTTAGAGAGAGAGAGAGAGAGAGAGAGAGACTCATTCCTTCCCAAAGACACTGTGTTATATAACGAGTTGAGAAAGAGAGAGAGAGAGAGAGAGAGAGAGAGAGAGAGAGAGAGAGAGAGAGAGAGAGAGAGAGAGAGAGAGAGAGTGAGTCCGGCAAGGAAAAAATTTCCTGCACGCCAACAGTCTTGCCATATGATGATGATGATGATGATGATGATGATGATGATGATGACAACATAGCCAGCTCTTGAGAAACAGGCTGAACGGCGAACGGATAGCGAAAAAGGAGCTAAGATGGTCTTTTCGAGACAGGCACAGAAACAGACAAAAGAATGGTTATAAAACTGAGATGAAAGTTCCGTCGATAAAAGAGAGAAAGCTGTATTTTGGCGAAGAATAATATTGAACGAAAAACAGGATGTCTGTTATAAAACGCGAATTTAGAATTCCGTTTAATTGCTGCCCGAAAGTTCCGTCGATAAAAGAGAGAAAGCTGTATTTTGGCGAAGAATATGGATATTGAACGAAACAACAGGATCTCTGTTATAAAACGCGATTTTTGAATTCCGTTTAATTGCTGCCCGAAAGTTCCGTCGATAAAAGAGAGAAAGCTGTATTTTGGCGAAGAATATGGATATTGAACGAAACAACAGGATCTCTGTTCAGTTTTGGACCTAATCTGAAAACGATTTTGTCCCGTAAAGATAATATATATTTAAATGTTATAGTTTTTTTTCAGGCTCAAAGCAGCCATGATGGTTTTTTTTAATTTATTTTTACAGTGTTCTGAAGCTTAAGGTCAACGCTCCTGCGTTGAGAAATGTCATGTACACCCTAATGTTAGTTTTAAATTTTGACACAAAACGTAAGTCTTGCGAGTTGTAACGGGCCAAAGTGAGGCTGATAAATTCTTACAAATATTTTGAATCCGTTTATCGGTCTAATTACCGAGGTTTATTTTAAGTACCAGCCATTTTATGGCCTTATCAAAGCATAGGCCTACAAGGAAATCATTAGTCCCAAGCTGGTGCTTTTCCAGTGAAAGTAAGGGATATTTTAAAAACTTGAAGGTCACGGGTAGATTATACGCCAGTGTATAAGTTTCATGGCTAGCAAGGCCTAATTGTTTCTGCGGTTACTGTTTAAAATAAAAACAAACAAAAGGCTGGTAAGGTAACTGAACCCTGTCAGGTGCGGGTAAAATGGCTTCTTGCGTGATGAACATGTACGCTATAGCTCGTCCAGTGACCATTCTCTCGTATGTACTTTATTTAGGACGCGTTCCCTTAACGTAAGCTTTTCATCAAGTATGACTGCGGAAATAAATCATCCACCTCCAGCCAGTTCAGGCTAGCTTGGCCCACTTGGTTTCTGCGCAGAGAAACTAGTCTCATACAAAGTGAATACAACAGGTTTCTCTTTTTTTTATGCTCATGGTGAAATGTGATTTCTACCACTAGAATATATTCGTGTGACGAAAAATACATTTATTGTTGGTTATAAACAGAGCGTTTTTGTTGTCTGTGAACATAGTAATATTGTTGGCTGTAAATAAAGTGAGTTAAAGTATGCGTCCTTGAAGTACACCAATACAGTATGTGGATTCGTGTGGGGAATTGGTAAAATATTTTGTGATTATTTTCATTTAAGATCCTGCAATAATTTAACTGACACGTGGGTATTTATTTAAATGTTACGGGTATAAACTTTTCTCTTGTGGAATACTGTTGTACCTTGGTTGTACCTATTGTTTTGGAGGTACATTCTTTGTGTACACGCTTACGGGTATTCTCTCTCTCTCTCTCTCGTAATCACTGTAGCCCTATGAGGAAATCTGTCTACAGTCAGAAGCAAGACGTTAGCATCACGGATGCTCTCTGCTCCTCCGTGATAAAGTATCCGGGTGAAAGGAAAGAATATGCCAAAATACCGTCAAGATCCGTGTAAATGCCCTTTCTCTCGCCCTTGGGGGATGAGAGAGAGAGAGACACACACACAGAGATAAGAGGGGAGGTGACAACATCCTCCGTGTGCGGTAGGAAGTTGGTTATAGTGTGAGTGAGTGTGGTGGTAACATAACCCCTTCAAGAGAGCTTAACAACCCCCCTCCCCCCTCAGTCCTTTTCCTCCCTCCGTCTCCCTCTTCCTCCCCTCCCCTCCCCTCCTACCAACAATCCATCCCTCCCCGCACAGCGATGACGTCACGCGAACCCGCACGTTGATCTCTCCTAATGTGTGTTTAGCTTTTTAATGAGAGTGGCCAGCTTACCAATTTCGTCCAATATTTCTCTTTGGCCTTTTGTTTATCGCGCGCGTTTAATTTAGGCAATGGCTCTCCACAGTCGTCATGGAAATGTTTCTTCTGTGTCATGTAAAGATATTCTTGTTCGAGGGCGAATTTCAGTCTAGTGAAGTTCTGAACGCGTTGGTTTTGGTAGGGTTTTCAGTCTAGGATGTAGACTGAAGTCAATAAGAGACGTCAGTGTTAAGACGAATGTCTTATAGTGGCTCGGTGACTCAACAGCGAATTACTCCAGCGGATTACTTCATCGCGATATTAGTCACTCTGGTAATTCTGCGGAAGTATTTGAAGTACGTTTGATCTTGGAAAATGTTAGTCTCACACACACACAGGCAAAAGACTTTCTTGTAAAAACCAGCGGTTGTTTTTCGCTGTGTAACGATGATATGTTAAAAATTCCTTTTGCAGAGTTCATTTTCATATATAAATTTCATTCGACTTTTCTTTTAGAATATTCTACCAATAAGTGTTTCGTGTGTGTGTGTGTGTGTGTGTGTGTGTGTGTCGTTTATTATGTAAATATCCAAATTTAGGATTCACTTCAACTCCTTCTGGAAATAAACTAAGACACACTAAATTCTTTTTTCTATTATTATGTAAATAACCGGTTCGTCCCCAGAACTGGATGTCAGTGCAAGATGGGCGTCGCCTTGACATATCCAATTAAAGCCGTTCTCCTGTGGGACACAGGACTATAGGACTTGGCAGGATCGGTAAACAGGTCGGGTTTTCAAGTAGGATTTTGACTAAGACTTGGCAGGATCGGTAAACAGTTCGGATTTTCAAGTAGGATTTTGACTAGGACTTGGCAGGGTCGATAAACAGGGCGGATTTTCAGGTAGGATTTTCCAGTATGATTTCTTTCCGCGTGGATTTTCAAAATGTTTTAATCTGATGGGTCTATGATTAAATAGCGTTTTTACTCTTTGTGTTTATGATTTAGGGGGTTACGACCTGGTTGAATCTTGTAGGCCTAATTGGCAGAATTCAAAAGCGTAGAACAACAACAAAACCTAACCACTGCGCCACCAA
Source organism: Macrobrachium rosenbergii (assembly GCF_040412425.1). Lineage (NCBI taxonomy): Eukaryota > Metazoa > Arthropoda > Malacostraca > Decapoda > Palaemonidae > Macrobrachium > Macrobrachium rosenbergii. The sequence continues at coordinate 53,483,983 of NC_089755.1, read as the reverse complement.
GAAGGGCGAAATCTAATATTGCCTTAAAAACTCATTGATCTACATCGAAGTTAGATATTTCACCAAAGCCACAATGAACCCAAATTTGTATGTACAGTACGTTACATGGTTCTAATATACGTGATCAGTTTACTTAAATATTTAATTAGAGTCAAAAGCTATCAAACTGAGTCACCAATGTATAGATGATTTCAACTTGGCCTCAATAAATAAAATTATGTTTTAAGCAGAATGATTAGAAGAAATGGGATAAATTCATAGACCTATCCTTCTTGGGGGTGGAGGACAATGGACAAGTACTGCATATTATATATATATATATATATATATATATATATATATATATATATATATATATATATATATATATATACACTCTCTCTCTCTTATCTCTCTCTCTCTCTCTCTCGTTTGAATATCAATAGCATACGTTTTAAAAACAATATATGTATAGTATATGTATAGCCATGAAAAGCTAATAGTTCTGAGAAGCCGGGCAAAACCCTATTACGAAAATATACTAATCTGCGTGTCGTTCCTTCGTGAACTTATTTTTTTTTCTTATTATTGTCTGTCTGTGTCTGTCTACAGACATTTCTGTCTTCCTTGAGGCGTGAGGGTCCTTCTCTCCCGTCTGAATAGTACGGTAATAGACCATTGTCGAGTCGACAAAGAAACCAGCTTTGCATAGAGCCCCATTAAATATATTCTGCTCACGCGTAAGCTAGAAGCATTTTTGTTTATATTCCTTTTTTGTATCTCCTGCTGCTTCTCGTTCTTTAATCTATTCGTTTTCGTGCCTTACGTAAACACAAGAGCTGTGTGGAGGTTACGAAAAACACACACATCCACATCCACACACACACACACACACAGAGCTTTGATGTCTGTCCTATGAGTAATGATTTCCTATAAATTTTTCGCGCAAACTGTCTGTAATGATGCGTTTGATGAACGTAGCAGCAGAGGGAGTGTGGTCAGCTCACTGAAATATTGACGCTTTTTTCCTGCTTTCAGTCACCTCTCTCTCTCTCTCTCTCTCTCTCTCTCTCTCTCTCTCTCTCTCTCTCTCTCTCTCTCTCTCTCTCTCTCAGACACCAGTGACGATGTATTCAGATTCATTAACCTTAAGTAATCAATAAACACCAATTTCTAATATTATTATTATTATTATTAGCGCCGTGACTTCAAGCACTCGTGGGGAGTGGGGGAAGGCGCCCTTTGCATGACAGTAGACGAGGTGATACTCGAGCCTCGTCTTCGTAATCAATGTTGAAAGGGGAAGGGAGCGCGGGGGACGCGCCCCCTTCCTGTTTGTGCAAGGCGTGTTTGTGTCATCCGAGAAATGACTGTGTGATGTTTGTTAATTTTTCTTGTCCGTTTGTGTAATTAGCTCTATGGTTTTGTAAACAATATCGGGGGTAGTGCCGGCGGTGGACCTCACGGAGTGCACTGTAGGCATTACTAAAGGTTCTTTGAAGCAGTTCCTTCGGCCCCTAGCTGCAACCCCTTTCATTCCTTTTACTGTACCACCTTTCGTATTACCTTCCTTCCATCTTGCTATCCACCCTCTCCTAACAATTATTGTTTCATAGTGCAACTGCGAGGTTTTCCTGTTACACCTTTCAAACCTTCTCACTGTCAATTTCCCTTCCAGCGTTGAATGACCTCATAGGCCCCAGCGCTTGGCCTTTGGCCTAAACTCTATATTCCATTCCATTCCGATAGTGTCTTACGGTTAATGATAAGATGCAAAATGATCTTGATACCATGAATTATAATACTATTATGGCTAATATTAAATGCTACTTACAATTGGAATTGGAATATAGAATTTAGGCCAAAGGCCAGGCGCTGGGACCTATAGGGTCATTCAACGCTGAAAGGGAAATTGGCAGTAAGAAAGATCTGAAAGGTGTAGCAGAAGGAATACCTCGCAGTTGCACTATGAAACAACTGCTGTTAAAAGAGAGGGTGGAAAGTCAGACGGAAGAAAGAGAATATGAACGGAGATACAGTAAAGAGAATGAAAGAGGTCGCAGCTAAGGCCTAGGGGACGCCGCAAAGAACCTTGCATAACGCCTACAGTGTGAATACGACCAACAGTAAAGATAAGATTAACTTTATGCTACTATCAGTGCAACTTCTGCCTGACAGTTATAAACAGAGCAGTGACAAATGCACTAAAACTTTTAGTGTTTATTGCTCAATTTGTCTGGGCTCCCGAATCCGGAAGAGTAAGTCAAAACTGATTTATTTTTGTTGGTTATTTCATCACTCCCTTTTGGTCTCTTTTCATTCTGATTTCAAACTTGCAGAGCAATCATTGCACGCTGAATTTCCTTGTTTGTATCATTATAGTTGAATTGTGTATGCATATACACACATCCCTTTATACATAGTCAATTTGTAATGCATGTATATACATGCATACTCTGTATACATAGTTAAATTGTATATGCATATACACCCATAATACTTAAATTGTGTATGCATACACACACATACTCTATACATAAGTAAAATGTATATGCATAAACACGCATACTTTTATACATACTTAAATTGTGTATGCATGCACACGCATACCCTATATACTTAGGTAAATTGTATATGCATAGACACGCATACTTTATATACATAGTTAAACTGTGTATGCATACCCACGCATACTCTATATACATGGGTAAATTATGTATACATATACACGCATGCTTTATTCACATCCTTTAAACTTTATTATGTCACTTATTATTATTATTATTATTATTATTATTATTATTATTATTATTATTATTATTACGTACAACGGCCAACTCTTAGCAGATATCAGCCATTCTTTTCAAGAGGACATTATTATTATTATTATTATTATTATTATTATTATTATTATTATTATATTTCCGTTTCTTCTTCGTTGTTCGTTAACGCTAATACATTCGTTCTTTGTTTCTCATTCACAGGAACAAGAACTCAACCTCACGCCTCCGGAGAGAAAGTAGCGAAACAGAGGCCTTAATAAACCCGTAAAAAAGGTCTTCGAAGCAATAAAACAATAGCTATTAAAAAAAAAAAAAACGAAGACAATAGCTAGTACAAGAATACAGCCACGCCCACCGCATGCTTCTTCGTCAAAATGGAAGGAAACAAGCCAGTGACGTCATCGCCGCACTCGAATCAAACAGCGGGGAGGTAAAATATCGAGGGAAGAGCATTTAGCATTAAACGGTATCATCTGTCCATGGCGCTCGATTTGAATGTCAGAGGTGAAGGTAAAACCTCAGCAGGTTTATATAGCTCCCCCAACGACGCCTCTTCCGTCCAGGTTACTTTTTAGAAGCCCGTGTGCGGGTTACTTTTTTAAAAGCCTGCGTACAGGTTACTTTATTTTTTTTTTTAGAAGCCTGCTTCGATATCAGCGAGCTCAGCTCGACGGATAGAGACTACCTGGGCTTCATCCACAGTCGGCAACAATTAGACGCAAAGTGACGATGATAAAGAGTTGTATGTTGCCGCAGCGAGAGACTGAACTGATCAATTTTGACAGAAGGCTATGTCCAGGCTTTTTATAGTTTAAAGATATGTGTTTGTACTCGCAAGGGACAGAACGCATTTGTTAACGCACGAATGACAAACCTTTCGGGCGAAACAACCGCTTCCCCGAACCGTGGTGAACTGGAGCTGATTAAATATGTCGAGTGAAAAGAAGCTATGACAGTTCCCATCGTAAATCAGTTAATACTGATGCGTTCGTTCGGTGCCTGTAACACCATTCTCTGACGGGACGGGAAGACTCCCATTCACAGCCATTTGCAGCGGTCAGACCCATCCGTCACCATCAATTACCCCCCAGTCAGGATTGATGATCGTCATCAACTCCAACATGCTGCCGGGGGACTCGCCTCGCCTGAACCTCGTGACGTCATCACGGGACTATCTGGCTAATGTGGATTACCCTCTGCGTCCGAACGTGCACAGGATGTGGGGGAAGCTGCAGAGGCCTAGGAGCAAGTGGCAGTGTTGTTATTTCCCGCAGTCCTTCCCTGTTTACAGAATGCAGAGGATGATCAGCATGATCCTGTGTCTGTTGGTCATGGTTTTACTGTCCGTCATCGCTTTCGTCTTGGTGCAGATCGTGCCCCCGCAGCAGATGGCTAAAGCGAAGTCAGTCTCCCCCGGGGATGTCATCGAAACTGGGGTCGGGAGTGAAGAGGACTACAGAAAACGGGAGTCCGGGCTGGGTCTCGTCCGTACCGCTAGGAAACTGGAGGACCACGCAGAGTACAAGAGAAGCGTCGACGACGACTACAGCGAAGCGGAGGACGACTACGCCGCCGACGACGAGGACGACGACCTGATCCTGAACAATTACGGGGACAACGAATACGAGGAGGAGGAGGACGACTACAACAAAAACCCGGTGTTCGACATGAAGTACTTCGACTTCTCGGCAAAAGCGCGGGAAAGTCAGAGAGGTGAGGACAAGGCGGATTCAGAAAAGGGCAAGAGCAGAGACGCGTCAGCCTTCACGACCCCGCCCATCGGCCAGAAGTGGGAAAACTTGCCCAAAGTGACAGTGGAAAGTGAGTTCAGAATGGATATCATCGAAGACGGGGTCGTGTTTTCACAATCCGTCGAGGCCTTGTTGCCCGAACCAGAACTGAGAGATGCCAGAGTTGGTGAGATGCAGAGTCAGATGAGGTCGGGAGAGGTCACCGTTCTCCAGGAACCCACCTGGGAAAAGTGTGGGAGGCCCAAGAACCAGTGGTTGGAGATGTCTTCGGGCGATGCTGCTTGCGCTAGATACAGGTAAGATGGTTCTTGTGATAATAATTTTGCCGTTTCACAATACCTGTCTTCTGTAATAATAAAATCGGAGTGGATCTTGTTTGTCCTACCCCGGGTGACAGTAGGGGAGACGTGACTCAGCCACCCTCCTCCTGCAAACCTGTTTGTCCGCCCCAGGTGGGGGGGGCGAGGTAGGTGGGGATCGGCAGAGTAGGGAGGATATCAGCACCGGGGTTTTATAATAAACCTTTATATCTTACAAAGGTTCAAATGCACGCCATTCCCGGCATGGTTCTTTGAAGTAGGAAATTCCAGTTCCAAATAACAGTAACCTTGCATATAATAATAATATAATAATAATAATAATAGTACTTGAAAGATTAATTATCATTTGTTCAAATATACCCAACCATCTAAACGTCTTTGAAATGTTCTATAAAACATGTTCACTATTATTAACACCATTACAATCTTGTTGATGAAATTGACGTAGTTTTGGCAAGAAGAGTTATCACCAGGGTAACTACTGGTGGCACGATAAAAAAAACCATTGTTACATGACCAAATTATTTATAACACCAACAGCATTTTATGGAACAAGAAACTTGATTATTACTATTTATGTTATTGTTGTTAGGGCGCACCAGCGTATTATTATTATTATTATTATTATTATTATTATTATTATTATTATTATTATTATTATTATTATTATCCAAATCCCAGAAATTAGAGATGGTTTTGTTTTATTCATGTAATACAATTATTATTATTATTATTATTATCATCATCATTATTATTATTATTATCCAAAGCCCCTCAGATTCGAGTGGGTTTCTTTTATCCGTATAATAACACCAGTAATTAACATTATAATTAAAAAACGCTCTTGCACACATAATCGTTCTCACTACAGTATTGCCGCAAACTATCTTATGTGTAAGTTGCTAAGTACATGTAAGTTTAACCTAACCACCCTCTCTCTCTCTCTCTCTCTCTCTCTCTCTCTCTCTCTCTCTCTCTCTCTCTCTCTCTCTCTCTCTCTCTCTCTCTCTCCTTTAGATAATTGTTGTTGGCGTTTCTCTTTATCTCTCTGTTTTCTTTGAATAATTTTTGTTGATTCTCTCTCTCTCTCTCTCTCTCTCTCTCTCTCTCTCTCTCTCTCTCAGAGACTCCCACACCTTCCTCACGAGGCGCGCAGTGTAAATGCTTCCCTTCGCGCGCTCGTGCAGTGACTTTTCGTCACTTTCCCCCTTCGCGCCCTGCGAGTTCGTGATGTAATCCGACCCCAGAGAGCCTCTCCCCCCCCACCCCCGTCCTCTTCCATAAACCAGTTTGTTGTCTATTAAAGGCCGTTTGTTGAGTTTTCACGCCCGTTGACAGAAGTGGGGCGGTGTATCCGGCATACGGCTGGGCCTGTGCGTTTCGTTAGATATTGTGAATTATGTTATTATATTGTTTTCCCGGCTTTCGTCGAGGTTTTATTATTATTATTATTATTATTATTATTATTATTGAGATGACGAGCCCTATTCATGTGGAACAAGCCCACCACAAGGGCCACTGACTTGAAATTCAAACTTCCAAACAATATTATTATTATTATTATTATTATTATTATTATTATTATTATTATTATTATTATTGAGATGACGAGCCCTATTCATGGGTAACAAACCCACCACAAGGGCCACTGACTTGAAATTCAAGCTTCCTAAGAATATTATTATTATTATTATTATTATTATTATTATTATTATTATTATTATTATTATTCGGATCCCCAACATTCAAACAAAGAATTATTATTATTATTATTATTATTATTATTATTATTATTATTATTATTATCAGGGATCTCAAAAGCTCTCCAATCATTATTATTATTATATTCAGCTCATCAGAGACCAACAGGGTCAAAGAAATATCATTATTATTAACTCTGGCCCATCAGAAATCAATACCGTCACTTCTTCAAGCGAAGTCACGAGAACCAAGATCTTCACAAAACAAAACAGAAACAAAAAAAAACATGTTACAAAAAAAAGAAGTTATCATGAAACCAGAAATCATAAACCTAAGAAGAGAATCAAGGTAATCGAGAGACGGAGAATCTAGAACGCTGGGAATATCTGCTTATTGAGTAATGTTCCCCCCACCCCCGGGAGTTGTGGGGGCGGGGGCGGGGAGTAGTGCCGTCAGTGTATCTGACGCGGTGCGCTGTAGGCTTCACTCAAGGTTCTTTGCGGCGTCCCTTCGGCCCCTAGCTGCAACCCCTTTCATTCCTTTAACTGTACCTCCGTTCATATTCTCTTTCTCCCATCTTGCTTTCCTTCCACCTCTCCTAACAGTTGATCCATAGTGCAACTGCTTTGAGGTTTTCCTCGTGTTACACCTTTCAAACCTTTTTTCTGCCAATTTCCCTTTCAGCGCTGAAGGTCCCAGCGCTTGCCCTTTGGCATAAATTCTGTAATCTATTCTTTTCTGTTCTTGAGTAGTGGGACTTAGAAGACCTGCCAGTAATATAATGCCAGTATATGAAACTTACAAAAATTGGTTTTAATTTGACTATTTAAAATGCTCGGACATTTGCAGTATTCTTGTAATGAGTAGAAAGCACAGATTCAAGAATTTAATACAGGGGGTGGGGATTAAGCTGTAAACATACAAAGTATGCTAATGAAGTTTATATTAGTCGAAATGCCACTGAAGTTAGAACTATTATTATTATTATACTCAGTGTCCAAATATTCCTATGTAACAAGCATAACATTAACGTTAACTTGCGAATAAAAGTTCCACCAAAGACGATATTCATATGTTGGAAAGTTAGAAAAATCAGAAAAGATTTAATGAATTAACAAGGATATATATATATATATATATATATATATATATATATATATATATATATATATATATATATATATATATATATATATATATATATATATATATATATATATATATATATATATATATATATATATATATATTTCAGCCAAGAGAAGGGAAGACTGTTGGTACTGAAAACCTCGCTTGTTGTCTGACAGTCAAGGGAATGAAAGACCTCAGATACTGAAACGCCACTTGATAGTTTGACAGGAAAGGGAAAGGAAGTTCTCTGTTACTGAGAAACCACTTGGTAGGTTGACAGCCTAAGGAATGGAAGGCCCTAGGTAATGAAGGACCGCGTGACAGTTTGCCAGTCAAGAAAATTGGCGACCCCTGGTACTGAAAAATGTCAGGATTTCTTGACAGGTTGACAATCAGAGGAACAGAAGGCTTTCTGGTGTCGAAAGAACGCTTGCATTTAGTAATGGTATACGGTAAAAGATCCGAGACGCACAGGTTATATGCTTTGTCTCTACAGGAAACCTTACGAACAGTACCCAACTTATGGCTTCCTTGTGGTAATTGAGTTTATCACAATCTTATTTGTGCTGATAAATGGGACACAAGTATGGTAGCTTGCTCACTCAAGTCGCTCTGTCAATGTGTTTGACCAAAATTATGAAATACCTAGGAAACACTACTGGTATAGGCCTAGGAGATTTGGGAGGATGAAGGGATCACCTTCATAGGCCTATACTTTTCGAATAGGGGTCTGTCGCGTCATTGTGGATTAAACTCCAATCTTCTGCTGCCTTCGTATTTTTCCTTTTTCTTGTATCTCTCTTGCGTTAGAGGTTGGCCCTCCCTTCGGCTCTGCTAAAAAAAAAAAAATCACACTTCATCGTTCAACTTCATGTTATAATCTTTATCATGTCGATAATCATCATCAAGCTTCAAAGAGTTAGTCTTTATAGCGGACATCCCAAATTGCTTCATTCAAGCAGAAGTCTTGAAGAAGTCAGTCTAATCCCACGCAAGTCTTAGAACGATTGTCAGATCTTCCAAAGAAGGTATCTTCCAGTCTTATAATCTACCCAAAGTCCCAGAACTCACAAAGAAGACCATCAAGCCTTATATTCTAGCAAAAGTCTCAAGGGAGACGGACGAAATCAAAGGAACAGCGAACATATTTATCGAATGCATACGAGCCGGATCTACCAGGTGTTGAATTCCTGTTTGATCATGACGCTGCACTGGCTCACTCGCAAACCGGTTACGTTCGCTGCTTCAGTTCACTTTCATCTGATACCTCCTCTAGTCCGCGAGCACTCTTCTTCTTCTTCTTCTTCTTCTTCTTCTTCTTCTTCTTCTTTTCTTCATGCTCTGGGGTATTATAGATGTTATTCTTCATGTTACTATCATTATTCCTCGTTTCGTGTCAGGAGAGAGAACCAGTCCTCAGTAAAATGAATCAACCCGAAGAAGCCGTGGCGTAATGCATTCGTCTTGCATATTGCTAAAATGTCATAAGAACGGGAAGGATGAAAAAGCTAGCTTACGGTTCTTACGGAGGAAATATTCTATTTTGGTCTGATAACTGTGAAAAAAAAATCACAACCTGTTACTCATTATCAAAATGAGTGATTGCGTGTGTTTTTTTTTTTTCTAGTCATTTAACCAAAATAAAAGCTTTATCTCCTCATGAATTGACAATTGTACGTTAACTTTCACGTGTACGAGTATTACTCATTTTCCTTGCAGTGTCAATTGATAAAGTTAGGATACGACAGATAACAGTAACACGAGCAATCGAAATGATAACAGTAACAGAAGTCAAATGAACCTTGAAAATGTCACATTAAAAGCCAATAACCGTCCAGCTATTCAGTTCAGCCATGACAGTTATCATACGTATAAACAGTCTGATCCACAATACAGTTCATATTTAGATAACTGTGCCACAATACCGTAGACAATGAAAGGCATTATAAGAGAATGTCGAGACGGCTAGGCTCAGCCTAACGAACATTGTAGGTTACTGCCTTCCCGAAGCTGACTGGTGTAGGTTGGTCGTTGTATATAAATCCTGCCTTATGCCAGCTCGAACGGTAACCGGAAAGTTAGAGTACAGTAGCAATATTTAAAATACATAAGCCTGTTGTGGACCTTTGGACTCGACGGCAGGCCTAAAGGTGTAATATAATACTTTACATCTGAATAAGCTCTTGAAGAGCATATCAATCACCGCTGTGACACCAACCGTGTAATAAAAGTTTTCATTTGTAAATTTTACAGGTTTGTCTACAACTTTTTGTTGGATAAACTTTGAGCGTGACAGTGTTTGAAACTGAAGAGTGTGAACACGACGCCATGAATAGGTAATGACAGTCTGAAGTCTGGGATAAGTATCTTTTCATCCCAGTGGAAGATTCAGCCGCTGTACTTCGGGACTTGTCACGTACTCGTTTTGAAACATCTCTGGTACCTGATTATAGCCTCATAGATAATGACAGGCGTCTCGCGGCCACCTCTCGGGAACGCCGTTTTGATAGCAGTTTTGCACGGGGGCGCGCACACACACGTATATATATATATATATATATATATATATATATATATATATATATATTATATATGTGTGTGTGTGTGTGTGTGTGTATGTATGTATGTATAAAGAGATCATTTATATAAATATTTATGTAATTATGTATTACAAGTAGAGAGCATTTCATAATTGTTGAAGTAATTTTGCCAACTTGACACGCACTCTTGTGGCTGTTTTCTATTATAGGAAAATCAATCAAAGTTATATATATATATATATATATATATATATATATATATATATATATATACATATATATATATATATATATATATATATATATATATATATATATATATATATATATATGCACATCTCGACTGTATGTTTTATTTATATATTTATTCCTTCATTCTAAATTACTTCAACAATTCAGAAATATTTTCTCTACTATTATTCATTTTTATTTATATATATTCATTTAATTTCCAGATTCCCAGACGACTACCTACTCGTAGGAGAGGTCCTCAGCTTTTACCTGTCCCGTGTGTTGGGCGTAGGTCACGTGCCTCCTGTGGTCTTGAGCCAACCCTCGGGGGAGCGTTGGCAACGCGTTGCGAAGGAAATGCAACGGGCCGGGTGGGGCGACGCCCCGGTGGTAGTCCTGACCCCCTGGATACCGGATCTTGTGAGGTAAGAGAGAGAGAGAATATTTATCTTGCTAATAGGAGAGGTTCTCAGCATAGACCTACTTAATTTACGGAATGGTACTAAGGCATACACAAAGGGATTCCAGTCATATAATGTCTTGGTTTGTTTATGCCAAGCTGTGACCGTTTCTGGCTTAAGCCCCCTCCCCCAAACCCGTATCTCCCCAACCCCCACCCGCGTGAATACGTCGGATTATCCGCTTGTAAAATCTGCCAGGTGAAAGTTTTGGTACGTGGCGGAGCCGTCAGCTCAACGGGATATTGGTGTGAGGAGGACCAGCTTAAAGTTAGTGTCTTTTATATATATTTTTATTTTGTTTTATATTGATACTGTGTCCACCAGACTTTTATACACATTTGTTGGCGTTCTTTGTAAGGGAACTATTTTTTTTGCTTCAGTTATTGTTATTATTATTATTATTATTATTATTATTATTATTATTATTATTATTATTATTCAGAAGATGAACCTATTCATATGGAACAAGCCTACCACAGGGGCCATTGACTTGAAATTCAAGCTTCCAGAGAATATAGTGTTCATTTATTATTACGGTATTAAATATTATTCAGAAGATGGACCCTATTCATGTGGAACAAGCCCACTGACTTGAAACTCAAGCTTCCAAAGAATATTATGGACTTCATTCGAAAGAAGTAACAGAGAGAGAGATCAGTTTTTTTAAAGATATATCAACAAATTAATAAACGCATATGATTTTATATAATTTTTAAAGGTAGCTGTTTCTCTGATCCAAATGCACTAGGCTGATGATATGCACATTGCTTCAGTTTAAAAGCCGATTTACTCTAAAAAAAAATTAACTTTCACTCTAGATATTCCACTCTAGGCCGTGCCCACACCTCCGTCCTTATTATGACGATGGGACAGAAACCCTTTGTGTGACTATTTTTATTTATTTATTTTTTTTTTTTTTGTACCCACGCCAACTCGCTCTCATTAATAATATCAAAGGTGACATTCATATAGAAACGAGTGTGCTGAATGCAGATGTCCTTATTCTGAACGTTTGATGTTTCATTTAATTTTCCTGTGTCGCCTCTAGCGATTTTTTTTTTTTCATAATTCATGTTCATTTCCATTAAATTATTATACTGATGTGCAAAAGGTCAGAGATAGCCTCCGCTGTGCAACGTGCTGTCTTATTTTTCCCAAAATGTGAAACTGTTTTGGAAATGGAGTATAAAATTTAGGCCAAAGGCCAAGCGCTGGGACCTAGGAAGTCATTCAGCGCTGAAAACATCATTAAAACAACTGCTATAAAAGAAGGGAGAAAAAGAATATGAACGGAGGTATAATAAAGCGAATGAAAGAGGTTGCAGCTAGTGGCCGAAGGGACACTTTAAAGAACCCCCCCCCTCCCCCACACGGGACATACTGCATCAGTGAAGTACGAAAAATAACTGACGTATAGAAAATATTGGTAAAATATCTTAGATAAGGATTCTATACATAATCCCGTTGATTTCTCCTTGCTAAAACATGTAACCAATTCCTGCAAAAACTTAAGATATAAAAAAATTCTTTTTCTCCCACAGGGACCACATGCCGTCGATCCTCGTCAACGCCCTCATGGAGAGTAAAACCCTGAGTGCCATCGCCACAAACAACCTTCCTGAAGCAAAGGCCCCTAACCCCAAAAACGCCAAGACGAACAGCCTGAAGAAGGCAGCAGAGAGAGACCTCAAGGCAAAGGACGCCATCACCCCGGACCAAAAAGGCTTGAGGCCGAGGAGTCTGCTGCTGCTGCTGCAGGAGGCGGAGACCCCCCGAGGGACGTCAGGGAACTGTCTGAGAGAGACCTGATCAAACTGCTTCAGTGGAGTGACTTGCTGGTGTTCGATTACCTGACCGGAAACTACGATCGCGTTGCCTACATGCAGGACGCCGCTGAGAAAGAGGGACGCCTGCGTGTCCTCAGCGGGACGGTTCATAATCTGGTGAGGTTTGGTCGTTGCTGTTTTGTAGATTAAGCCGTTGTGTCAGCCAGCACGGGCTCTTGCTCTTGGGGCAGAACGTACTAAAGGGTTTGGTTTAAGATCTTTAGGTCTAGGTTTGGTCGTGGGGTCTCCTTATATATACTTTTTAAAATCATGCTGGTTGCGCCAGACCGCTATAGTCAGTTGCAAGTTTCAGTAACGTAACGGAAATATGAAAAGTAACTTATATTCTTTGATGTTTTCATCCAACTTTTTAAGTTATTTTTCTTTTAAAATTTTAAGTATTTTTCTTTTAACTCGGTGAGACGGACAGTATATCATCTTCTCATGGCCTTATGAAGCTTTTAACAAATTTTCTTTTTTCCCCCCAGTGGGACGAACACTATTTAACTTTTCACAATCTTCTTTGACTCAAACATTACACACACACACACACACACACACACACACACACACACACACACACACACACACACACACACACACACACACACACACACACACACACTTCCCGCACTCGAATTGCCGTTAATAGGGTATATAGTATTTTGGTTTTAAGATAGACCCATCGAATTCTATGCCTGATTTCTGTTTCAGCGTCTAATCATTATACAATTTCATGTCTAATCAATTCTGAGTCTGTGTCTAATTCACTGATTTTTTTTACTAATCACTTGTGAATATTTACTTTTTACTAATCACTTGTGAATCTACTATGTCTGACCGACCGCAATTTCCTCATAGGTGCGCAACACGAAGACGGACGCGCTGTGGTTGCTGGACAACGAGTCGGGACTGATAGACGCCTACACCCTGCTCTACGGCACAGCCGACCCAGTGCAGTCCAGCAGATTCAACCACTTCCACAGGCAGATGCTGGAGAGCATGTGCATCTTCCGCCGGTCGACCATGGAAGCCGTGTTGGGACTCCACCGCCACCCGGAACCTCACGCCTTCCTCGTGGACTTTGCCAGGAGACACGAACCCCTTTTCCACTTGCTCCCAGACCCCCTCAAGAATCCTCTCTTCGCGAAGTACTTCCCCGTCCGCGTGGGGGAGGTCTACGAATGGATGTCGGCTTGCGCCGACAAAGTACAAGAATATTCCAACAACAGATGACAGTGATTCGCGATGGTTCGCGCGTGCAATCCGAGATGTATATTTTTTATATATTTTTGTAAGACGGAATGAAATATATATACTGTACGCTGGAGCTTTTTGCTTTATGTTCTTTGTTTCTTTCGTCCACAGCAATCCTTGAGAGTGAAGATTCTGCAGGTTTATTCTTGTGATTACACACACACACACACACACACACACACACACACACACACATATATATATATATATATATATATATATATATATATATATATATAAAACCACCATAGTTTTGTACCATTTACACATGCATTATTGGGCCACAAATACCTCTTAATAGACGATATATATATATATATATATATATATATATATATATATATATATATATATATATATATACACGTGTGTTTCACTTTTTGGATATGCTTACCACTAAAACCACTTGAAAAAAAAGAAAAAAAGTACACCTTAGTTTAACCAGACCACTGAGCTGATTAACATCTATCCTAGGGCTGGCCCGAAGGATTAGACTTATTTTACGTGGCTAAGAACCAATTGGTTACCTAGAAACGGGACCTGCAGCTTATTGTGGAATCCGAACCACATTATGACGAGAAATGAATTTCTATCACCAGAAATAAATTCCTCTAATTCTTCACTGGCCGGCCCGAGACTTGAACGCGGGCCCAGCAGAGTGATAGCCGAGAACTATGCCGACCCGTCCAACGAGGAACTTTAAAGCCCCTTGAGATCCAAATGCAAGACTATGAAGTAATTCTGACGTAAGTAGCGCGATTCGAACCCGCTTCCAGAATGTCATAACGAGGTCACGTTGGCGACCTGACCGCCTATACTTTCTCGTGGTCAGGCCAGCAAGGTAACAATGAACGCTAGTGCGGCTTAGTATTGCACTGAAAAATGTCTATGCTTTTAAACTTTGGCGGAATATGACACACGAGTTGATTCACAGAAAATATTCTAATATTCAGCAGGTCTGTAATTTCCTGTTTGATATTAAATATGCAGAATATGCATGAACGTGGCTGGCCCCCGGGAACCAGCTGCAATAATTGTAAATTGTAATGACTAGGGTATTTGATATACAAATTTTTAATTTTTTATTAGTATTACTCTAACAGCCCTTTCTATAATAAATAATATATATATATAAAAAACATATATGTGTTTACCAATATAATATTGGATAATTCCTGATGCATAATACAGGAAGTTTCGAAACCTTAAAAATACATTATGAAATTGTCCCATTTTATTATACGTTCTTTATTACTTTATATATATATATATATATATATATATATATATATATATATATATATATATATATATATATATATCAATTATATTACCTAAATTATTTCTATGTCCAGCTCTTCTCCAGGCCCTAGCATTAAATTTCATGAACAGGTCAGTTCTGACTAGTCAACCCCACCCTCCCCGCCCACAAACACTTCTCAAGCCCAAATTCATGACTAAGCCCATTATCTACTAAATAAAGTTTGTTTTCGGATAATTATCATCATAAATTTCGATTATAACGAAAATGTAAAAACGATAAGGGCAGAAACGTAATATTGGAATGGAATGGAATATACAGTAGAGCTTAGGCCACAGGCCAAGCACTGGGACCTATGAGGTCATTCAGCGCTGGAAATGAAACTGAGAGCAGGTAGGTCTGAAACGTGTAACAGGAGGAAAACCTCGCAGTTGCACTATGAAACAATTGTTAGGAGAGGGTGGATAGGCCTAGCAAGATGGAAGAAAGATAATATGAATGGAGGTACAGTAAAAGGAATGAAAGGAGTTGCAGCTAGGGGCCGAAGGGACGCTGCAAAGACCTTTAGTAATGTCTACAGTCTACTCCATTAGGTGCACTGACGGCACTAACCCCCTACGAAGAGAAACGTACTATCGTTTTGACGAGTGAGCAAAGCTTCTTATTTACTTACACAGGTCGTTTCAGAAGGGTGAGTCGCTTAAGGTATTATTATTATTATTATTATTATTATTATTATTATTATTATTCAGAAGACTAACCCTATTCATATGGAAGACGCCCAAGGGGGGTCATTAACTTGAAATTCAGGCTTCCAAAGAACATGGTGTTCATTCGTAACAGGAAATACAGAAAGAAGAGATCAGTTATGAGAAAAGAAAATAAATGAACAAATGAGTCAATGAATACATAAAAATCTAAGTAAATTATAAAATACAAAGGGAACTGCTTTGAGGTAGTGATGCACTGCATCTTCGCTTGAACTTTTGAGGTTCAAATTGCACAACATTCTCAGGGATATTTTACTTTACATCGCTTAAGTTAAGACCCCGCTTGGCCCACCTCGAGATTTGAAAGTCGAGAGAAGAGGGCTCTTCTCGGTAAGGACTACTCAACGAGCAAGTGTCTGCTTGAAGCAAGGTCATTTCTATAGACTCGCTCTGCAAGGCACGTTCTGCTTGCGACCGAGAAATGGCCTACAGAGCCCTAAAGTATTTCACCGCAGAAGACTCAAAACGACCCAAGAGACAACTTTTCAAAGGCAGTTCTCAGCACTGAGATTACAACGAAGTTAAAAGTAAATAAACTCTCCATTGAATCTGCAGAGAACCAGCATAAGTCTACGGGGGCAAGATGTGTGCTTCTCCTGTGTTCTCAGAGCAAACGTGAAAAAGATCAAAACTACATGTAACACACTCAGGAGACTTCGACAAATATGCCTTGCTGAGAAAAGCGATAAATTCCTACACCAACAGAGAGGAAGGAAATTCCTGTACTTGAAAACGGGTACTAAAATACAATGCACAGGTACTACCATACAATATACTGGGACTAAAATACAATAAACGGGTACTACCGGTATACACAGAAGTACACAGAACTTACCTTTTTGTGCAGTGATCTCTCCTCCCCTGGTCTTTCCCCCTCAGGATTTGGCTTAAAATGAATTCACCCCACCTGCCTTTTAGAAGATACTTCTCTGCCACTACACGGCGTCTGGGCAGAGGGTCACAGTGATTTCTATCCTTGTGTGCTTCTTCAGTAACCCTGATTCCTGTCAAAGAAGAAAAAAACAAGTCCTTTCTTTTAGTTACACAGGTAAAGTAACAATCAGCTTTACATTTGACTTTCTTGTACGGTATGTTACTTAAAACTATGGGTAATCGATTACCATAGTATCCCAATATACTGTAACACACAAAGTTTTCGATTTATATAAAGACCTAACCCATTCGACGCTATCATTTTTGTTACATAACATCGGTACACACAGAGAGAGAGAGAGAGAGAGAGAGATTGGGGTGATTTTCCCATTAAACTTTGCTGGGAAATATTAGTAATTAAAATTTTTAACGTTCACTGGCTACTATTGGCTTTTGCATATTTATAGGCTGTTAAGCCATATGGAAAATACGGGGAACCAATTCTACATTTAATCCGAAAAATGTTGTCATACTGAAATATACAACATACCATTCACAACCTTAATTACCATTTTCAGAACCATTCTGGAGTCTCCTATGTTCATGGCGTTGACGAGAAAGAAACAGTTAGTCTAGTACCAATTAGGTTTTTAAACCTTTATTTCATAGGTATACCATCTACAAGTTGACAAGATATTTATTCAGTGCCTTAATTGTGATTAAGACCAAATACAATTTCGTATTGTACAGATCCATAATGTGAAAATAACGACCAGGCAAGAAGCAAGGCCAATGTGACTTAAACAGGTGCCGATTTCTCTCTCTCTCTCTCTCTCTCTCTCTCTCTCTCTCTCTCTCTCTCTCTCTCTCTCTCTCTCTCTCTCTCAAGTAAAACGAATACCCCTAGTTGAACTTTCGAAATTAAATTACTCAAGCATAATCACCCTGTATCAAGTAGCATTGAGATCAATGCACAGCCATAGAGTTGGTTCCCGTCAAAATTTTTAGAGCCAATTGTGCAAAACCTCCCATACACGTCACTGGCTTCGACTTCGATCTAGTACAGGACTATGATCGAAGTCACCAACACACTAATCCAATGGTCTGATCCGATCACATGACGATCCTTAATATAAACAGAGGTTTCATTCACTGCTGACATGGCACTGGGAACGGATGAGATTCATTATATATATATAGTTATGCTCTATATACGTAAGCTGAAAATTTCCGTTGGTCAGACAAGCCTCCAGAACCCCTGTAAAACCACCTTCAACCTCGTTATAAAAAACACCGTAGAACAGAGAAGGTAGCTGGTGCTTTACGTAATTTTCGTAACTTATGCACAGATGATATACAAAGACAAATAATGCTCATCAAGTGTATTCTAGCTAAGCCTAAATTATTCTGAAAAGTGGATAAGTAATAATGTCCTAACCAGCGCGTAAAAGGTGACACTCAACTTGTCTTGCAACTTTATCATCCAAACTCAGCGCAACAATCACTTTTGCGATGCATCTCATAATATTTGCGCAACAATCACTTTTTCGATACATCTCATAACATTTATGTAACTATGAACAACTGGTGTTTGTAAATTTGTTTTCTTTATTTACTAGTACTATATAACCGTAAACTAAAAAAAAATGTAACAGGGTTAAAATATTCATTATGGCAGCAACTAAAATGTACACAATTCGACCGAGTTTTTTATAACCGTGCACTTATTTCCTGTACAGTATTCCAGTCAAATACTCATTTTTTAAAATGCTAATTTTTTTCACAATATAAAACCTCGGTGTTTATACATACTAATAATGAAGTAGTGTAATATGCGTAAGGTCAAAAACTTTCAAAGTAATTACCATACGTCTCAGTTGGCTGGTTCATACCAGACCACCTACTCCTTTCATGCCCTACCATACTTATCTCTACATGCCAGGCCGGGCAAGGGCCATGCTGGCATATACCCGACTTTAATCTAAAAGAAGGGAGCGACGCAAATATACAAAAATAAGCAACGACAACCAGTTATATGCTACTTTAAATCTTGCTACAAAACGATGATTTTTTTCGCTTTAAAAGTCCAATTATCATTGGAACTTCCATTTTCATTGCCATAATAATTTCATTGAATATTAAATTACAACGTTTAAAAGGGTCTAAAAAAATTTTAAATGTTAAGAAAAATTTAAATAACTTATTACTTTCGAACTGCTTGGCTGAATATGCTTCACGATTTGACATAGGCCTAGTTGTTAAACACTTGACCAGATATAAAACCATACATTAGGTTTACACGGCACATATGAGAATGGTTTAATTCCATGAACATTCTACCGTTATAATAACCCTGCAATGTAGTTTCCATATGCATTTTACAAACCGTAAACAAACTACTGCCAAGGAAGTGAGTACTCACCTATATATAATGTATATACAATATTTACATTTCTTCTGTGCTGAAGTTTACACGGTGTCGAGGTTCCTTTCAGAGAGGATCTTCACCATAAAATAGTGATCCAACTTATGACAGCATCCTTCATGGATGGCCAACTTTGTCCACACAATTACATTGTCACAAGGGAACACGCTCTGAGAAACTGCCCACCAGCATGTGCGAAATAGCTTCACTTTCATTGTCGTGTTCTCCATCATTATCGTCACTTTCCTCATCGCTACTATCTCACGATCATTAAAGGACTTATATAATTCTAATCCATCATCATACGTGGCCATATCTCTGATATTACTGCGAATGATTACGAAAATCAACGCAAAACCGTATTCCACATTCGTAAGGCACGTGCCAAAGAAACACTCACAAACTGCTCTCACCATAATCTGTATTCTTGAATTAGTCATCATTAATAAACAACTTTCTGTTATGGTAGTCCACTCCTGAATGGTTACTTTAATTCGTGACGTAACTAGAGCATTGTTTATATGTGGGTCTTACCGTTGATTCCTCAAAGCTTTTGAAAAGAGAGCCTCGCTAATAACGACGGTAGTCGTTAGATAGTAAATAAAAATTCGAAATTTTCGATGCTTAGCACTTTGTTGGCTAAACACGCAATGCATTCTGATAAATGTTAACCAATCAAATAAGGGTACTCAACCCAAAATACTGGTGGACATAATTTTATAGGCTACGTAGAGAATGCCAAGGACGATGGAGATTGCATAGGCCTACAGTCACTTTTGGCTTAAGCCAGCCTTGTGCTGACACGGGCTCTTGCTCTAGGCTTGGGCAACCCACGGCCCAGATAGACTATCTAACTGCTATATGCTCGTATGAAGATTCCGGTTTAGCAAAAAAAAAAATATTGTTTGTCCCAGTATCGACTGTGGCTGATCAGCCTTTCAAGTACCGTATTACCTTGTTTATATCATTTCTCTTCCACTATAGTCTTTAGATTAACTTTCTAGATGCACGGGTGTTCTTTGCAAGTCAATGAACCCACTCACTGAAGTGTATCGGCAGATAAAACCACACGTGTGACGACCTGATATCGAAAGGTCCTCTGCTCAGTCACTTTCGCCACTGCTTGTCATCCCAGCAACTCCTGATGTCTGTCCGTTTAACGGATTTTTGTTTACATTCCTCTCGTCCACAAGGTCTCTGGTATATTCTGCGTTCAATAAATGGTCAGAATACTCAGCCAATCAAGCACGGAATACATTCTCTTTAGAAAGTATCTCTCCATTTACATTTTGCAATGAAAAACATGTGCTATTGTATGTGCAGGTGTGTTTGTGTGTGTGTTTATACTTTTCATTCCTATTACTCATTTACTGCCACAGAGATTATTCTTCAGATCCCTTAATTTCAGCCTTAATGAACTGAATAAACAGGAGAAAGTCTTCTTACCGGTATAATAAAAACAACATGATGACAAGGTTAAAATAGCATGTTTTGGCGTGAGACTAGGGCTATAAAATGAGTAGTACTGCGCAGTGACAGGTAACTAACATGTGCTTCTTTCAACAGATGTGTTGTCGGAACAGTTTACTGAAGAAAAAAATCTGGAACTTGTTAAGCCACTTTCTCATGAAACGAGACAAAAGGGCAATGAATTAAGTAGCAAACCTCCACGTATGTATGTGTATGTGTATGTGTGTGCGTGTGCGTGTGTTACTTCAGACACCGAAAAGTAAGATGTGAAAATCAGAACAATTGTATTCGATAGTTTAGTTTCATCTCATAAAACGCTAAACACTATAAAATTAATAAAAAGTGAATATACTCTATATAAATAAATGTTCATGTTTCAAAGCCAAAGAAGGCGAGACAAATCAAAGCGAAGGAGAATTTATTATGCTGCATAAAGCCACTTATGAAGTTTCCCCCTGAACTGGGTCCAGCAATAAAATGATGATTGAAGCAATCAGTTAAAGGGTAATGGCTTCATAAAAAAAAGATAATCACAGCAACAGAAGTTATAACATTTCAGTGATGCTTCAGATTGTGATGAATGTTCCGTAGAATGTATAACAATGCAGTAATGCTTCAGGTTGTCATGCACATTCCGTAGAAGTTATAAAACAGTGCAGTAATGCTTCAGGTTGTCATGAATGTTTCGTGGAAGTTATAAAACAGTGCATTAATGCTTCAGGCTGTGATGAATGTCCTGTAGAAGTTATAAAACAACGCAACAATGCTTCAGGCCGTGATGAATGTCCTGTAGAAGTTATAAAACAATGCAACAATGCTTCAGGCCGTGATGACTGTTCCGTAGAAGGTATACCGATGCAGTGATGCTTCAGGTTGTGATGAATGTTCCGTAGAAGTTATTAAACAGTGCAGTAATGCCAGGTTATGATGAACGTACCGCACAAGTTATAAATAGCGCGGTGATGCTTCAGGTCGTGATGAACGTTCCGTAGAAGTTACAAAACAGTGCAATAATGCATCAGGGTGTGATGAACCTTCCATACAAATGATAAAACAAAATGCAATAATGCTTCAGAACGTCACGAATGTTCCGTAGCGCAGACGGACATTCGCCGTTTAGTCCACGAAAACATATGTGTCATGCCAGGGAAGCTTACGGAACCTGACGCTGGCAGTGGCAGGTCTGCGGCCAGTGCAATCTGAACGTCCCAAAACGTCGACCGTGTGCGGGAATTACAGTCACCGTATTAAAAACGACTCGCATTTCGATGGAGGCTGCCAAGACGTAGGTTACAATACGGAGGGGGTGCTGTAATATGGCTTAATTCGGGCCTGATTACAGGGAAAAGCCTTCGAGGTCCTGGACTCGGCGAAGCCCAGGACAGTTTTGTCGCGGATTTTAAGTCTTTCGAAGCAAGTAAGTAACAGTAACAATTATTTACTTATTAAAAATCTATCTGCATTAAATTATTGCGTAAAAAATTATTATTTTGCAAACGTTTTTGGTGTTAATGTCCTCCGTACGGTGTCATACGTAGTGGAGGCACCACCACTTGCTGCTGCCTGCACCCTTCTGCAGGCTACGTAAACCTGCCGGCAGTAGCCTGCCGTAGGGGAGGTATAAATTATCCCCTAAGCCCAAAAAAATTACTTTTTAGCCTGATAGAATGCCTTTAGATGGGTTAGGTTGGTTAGTCCATGTAATCTCGGTATAGGGCATACCCTAGCCTACCTGCCCCTAGCCACAGCCCCCGAATTCATATTTTAAGTCTTTTCTGTATATTTATTATATTTACTGCCCTTTTTTACGTTTTTACATTCATCCTCAAGGTGCTGGTACTAAATGTGGCGCCTAATTTACACGTCCGTCAGTGCACCTCATGCTGTGCACTGTAGGCATTACTTGAGGTTCTTTGCAGCGTCCCTTCGGTCCCTAGCAGCAGCCCCTTTCATTCCTTTTACTCTTTCTCTGTTCTTATATCTTTTTTCCATATTACTTTCCATCCCTTCTTAACGGTTGTTTCATAGTGCAACTGCGAGGTTTTCTTCCCATTACACCTTTTGAAGTTTTTTACTCCCAATTTTCCTTTAGCGCTGATTGGCCTCATAGTCCCAGCACTTGGCCTAGGCCTGAATTTTATATTCCTTTCCTAATTTGAACATAAATGTGTAGTTACTGAACCAGAGGGGCACAGTAGTAGTCTAGTTTTACTAAGTGTGGTTTTTGGGTTTTGGGGAAAAAAATACCAAGTTAAATACAAGGATATATTCAACCTGTTCTAACCTATGTTGCCAGGCCCATACCTGGCTCAGTGGTGGCAAAGCCCTCCCCAAGACCCTCCACCCAATGTGACTTAGGGAAACTGTAAATTATAATAAATAATGGGGTTATGGCGAGCTAACCACACTTAACCTAACCTAACCTAGGTCACCGGGTCCATCCCTCTTGTTTTTATTCCTCAGAAATGGAGATTTTTTGCATATTGAACAACACCAGGCTTTTTTGCATAGCACCAGAGTCGCCCAGTCCATTCATGCTTGATCTTACAACCATTCCAGGCGTCTCTCACCTGTACAGTTAGAGCTTGTGTAAAGCTGAGCTAGAAAATACTTTAGCCTTTGTTCGCTGGTTAGCATGCGTGTGTCCTGATAAGTTCTTAGTAGTACGGTATTTTTCAGAATGCTTGATATCAGTGCCAAACGTTCTGTAGCAAAGCATTGAAATAATTTGTGTTTTTCTTGTTTACACAGTTAAAGGGATGTTTTTTGTGTTGATTTACATCACGTAAGTTTAGTATGGTAATGTTTTCTTTCTGTTTTGTAGCTTTCACAATGGTACCAACGCCAACGCCGACCCCATTGGAGAGTGGGAGTGGAGGGGGCCCAATGGAAGCTGTTGGAACAATGGGCGGACAAATGGGGACGATATCATTAGGTGTATTGATACAGTACATTAATCAGAGGACTTACTCTGATCTATTGAACTTAGCTGAAATGTGAGTACTGTAATACTTTTTAAATTTATCATAGCTAATTCTTTGTTTTCACTTTGTTTTTAATATGAGATTTATAATTAATTTAAAATAATTTTGTTTAAAATCATTACAGTTTTGTAACACCTTTTAGGACACCTAGAAAATTTACTTTTATAGAAAATTTACTTTACGGACACTGGGTATTTAAATATTTAAATTACTGAGATCTTTGATTTTAACTTAAGATGTGACAATAATATTGTGTGTATACTATAGTACATATTCTTGTATGTGATGTTTCTGATTTTAATTAACTAAAATAACATTTAAAAAATAGATTTCTAGTATGTGTACATTATGCGTATTACTCTGAATTTGTATGCAGCTGTCATAAAAAGCTGCATTATTTTACTTGAGAATAAGATATTGTTTTCATTTCAGCTTACCAAGAAAGAGTGACGTGGAGAAGAAAGTTGATATTGTCCAGTATGCCCAGAGAACTAGACAGCTTTATGTTCGCCTTTTAGCGCTTGTGAAATGGGCAGCAAGTGCTTCCAAAGTGGACAAGTGCAATGTGAGTATTGCTTTATCATATTTTTATTGAAGTAACTTATATTAAGGGAACTGAATTTCCCGTGTTGGAAAACTTTGATGTTGAATTTCTGTTTTCTTTGGTAACCAGTGAAGTATATTGGGTAGAATCTCTTTCAGGTTGATTTGTATTATACACTGTACATGGAATAATATATTTTCACATAGAAAATAAATAAATGTATTTTCATATAATTTTCAGTCTGTGTTGGTTACCTTACATTTTTTGGTTTTGTTTAGTGTCCGTTTTCAGCTAGGTGGTACTGGAGTGAATTATGTGGAGTGCTTCTTTTGTGTGAATGATTCATTTAATGTACTCACTTTCCAGCACATAATGGCATTGTTGGAGAAGCAAAATAACCTTTTCACCGACACAGCTGATAAATTGTATCACATAACTAAAGGCGATCTTGTACGAGCACGCTTGCCTCATTTCCACATCCCTGCTGCCGTGGAAGTTCTTACAACAGGTGAGAGATGGTTTCTGTGTTATTGCATTATGTCAGCCTCTTTATGAGTAATGGGATTGAAATATACAAATGTATTTTCCATATTAGTTTCCCTGTAATATAAACTAGTAGGCACATAGATGTTATTATATGGTTTTTCTTTTGATTTCATTTCCAGGAACATACGACAGACTTCCCCTGACTATAAGGCAGCGTATTTTGCCTCCGGACCCCATTACAGCCATTGAACGCAAACACACACTTACCAGATTGGAGCAAATAGTTCGCCATCGCTTAGTGACTTTCGAACTTCCACCGCAAATGAGAACGTTAAGGGTGAATATATTTCTTCTAGTGAGACAGTGTAAAGAGATAGTTTTACCAAACCACCAGTCTAATGAGGAGTCAGCTTGTAATTTTGTTTAAATAAGTGAACACTGTAAATTATGGCTTTTTCATATTTTAATGCTGCCTTTTTCTCTACTCAATACCAGATTGAGAATGGTCGTGTCAGGTTCACAGTTGATCACGAATTTGAGGTGAGCTTGACCCTAATGGGAGATGGAACCTCAGAACCTTGGAGGCTCTTGGAAATAGAAATTCTTGTGGAAGATAAGGAAACTGGGGATGGGAAACCACTTGTTCATCAAATGCAGGTTTGTTACAAGTTTTGTTTTTTTGTACTGTTATTAAAGTTTATATAATATTTCATGTAGAATTTAAAGTTGTTTAGTTTTGTGAGAAATATGAAGGAATGGCTATAAATGCCATTGAAACTAGGTAAAACTTATTTAGAGTATTAGGTATTCACTGCAATTCAAACCATTCAGGAATACTCAAGTGGTTGGGTAGTACTTACAGTGTGTCTTGTGTGGCATATTGTAGATGGTACTGGTACTAATAGTTTTTAGCAGCATCCTTTTGGTCAAAGGTCCCTTCCTACTTAGCTGTCCAGCTTCTTCAACTTATCACGCTCCAATTTTCACCTCATTTAAGAACAAGCTCTTTGAATGAGGTAATGAAAGTGAGGAGATGGGACTTAGTGGTCTTGTTAAACTGACTTTTAATAAAGTTCTTGATTACAGCAAACTGAAATATGGTTTGCCCATATTTAATTTGTTGTAATGGATCATTATATCCAAGATGAGCTGGTAAATAACATTACAATAAATTACATTACAGCAAGGAAAAATTCTGTTCGAGATGTAAACAGGAAATGATTTTTACATTTAGAAATATCCCATGTATTTTGAAAAAACTGCTGATTCAAGAAACCCCCAATTAGAAATCGTACAAGGACAAATTTTATGATGTAATATGTTATGTGTCAGGGATTGTATTTAAAAACTGTTACCTATTCACAGATCTCCAGAAAAATAATGGAAATTTTGTTTTTTGCAGTTTTGTATGAGAGAATTAGGTTACATAAAAGTGATAATAGAATAGCAACAAGAATATTAAATGTATAATGGTAATGGTAAAATGTTAGATTATTTTGTAAAGTTGTAGCCATCTAAATCTAATAAATCAATAATGCAGTTTTCAGATGAAGGTGTGTTTAGGTTTGATGAAAGTAATGCAAAAAAACTAATATTTATGCTTTTGTTTCAGATTGCATTCATTCATCAACTAGTCCAGTCCAGAATACAGGATAATCCAAATCCTCTTCATGAAACGTATATGGTGTTGCATGCATTTTGTCAGGCTCTTCAACTCGAGGTCCTTTGTGTACAGACCAAGAAGGTAACTGGATGTGTCTTTCTTGTACAGTGTTGCAATTACAGTAATTATTAATTATAGGTGAGTTGCTTAACATACAGGCTATAGTATATTGGGTACAGCAGTTTAGATAAGTCTTTGTTTACAGTCTAGGCTTTGTTACTTATATTGAACCCTAGTAGGTTATTGTCTTCATGAGACTGGATATTTTTATGTAAGATTTTCCAGTGTTTGTTTGTTTTGCCTGAATTAACAGAGATTTTTGTTTTCTGTGCATCGTTCCAGACTGTGGATACCAAATTGTGTTTTTTCTGCAATATTTAGATAAATTAATATTTGTAGTTATGGTTACTTTAATTGTAAACAACTTCTGAATCACCTCATTTGTCTCGGCAGCTTCTCGAAGACAGATTAGACTATCACATCCGCATTGAGGAGTATCTGCAAGGCAAATCTCTAACTCTGACTTATTGGCGGGAATTAGCACAGCGTGATCCGTCAGCCCAGCTTGGCTATCGTCTTACTGTTCAGGTTGATCCTACAGAACCATCAAAACCTCTCATGGTGCTTCACACCCCTTCTTTAAGTTCAAAGGTCAGTACTGCAGTAGACTACCAGTGGTGAAGTACATTCTAACTGCTACTAATGTTGTTGTCTCACTTTTTTAAGTAATTGGCCTTTCTAATATACCTAGGAAAAATACAAATAACTTATAATTTGATAATTGTTTATCATTTTAGAACTGAATGATGTAGGTTCTGGCATTAAATATTGTCCATCATTTTATCATCATAAATTAGCAAAGCTTAGGCATTTAGCCATCTGTTTCTTTGCAATAACTAGGATATGTAATTTTATATACCGTAGAATGTAGAAGTTATTTGTACTGCATAAATATTTTTAGTTGAATAAGAAAATTAGTGTTAAACCTTGAGTACACATTTTTCTCAAAATATCATATTGTATTATTGTTATTTTTAAATTTTTTTGGGGAGTGCAAAATAATAGGACAAACACGACTTTAGATTTATGCTTTTCACATGAAACCTGGGCTAAGCGTGAAGATTATTTCAGGAATCAGAAATAGCTGAAAGAGCAATACGAAGTGACCATCTTTCCATTGAACGCCTTCTGGTACACACCATTTATTTGAGGACCAAAGCACGGCTCTCTGACCTTAAGCAAGACTTAGATTCCAAGCTTGGCGCGGATGCTGAAAAATGTAAGTACAGTATATTGATATTTATAAGCTGGAATGTTAATTCATCATTAATTTTGTTAGTTGTACTTCGTACATTTACATTGTGTATTTGTTTAAATCTTTTTTATCGTGGACAGATGTTTTCTTTATTGTGAGAGCTACCTAGACAGGCAGTTTGGTTCCCTTGCTTGCCGTTGCACAAGGGTTATAAAGAGTTAGGTCGAACTTAAAAGATGCAGGTCGAACTTAAAAGATGCAATTGTTAACGTTTTTAAAAGGAGAGAGGTAAAAGATGCTAGGGAAGAATTCTGTTTCTTTGCAACAAAGGGTAAGAAAAATGAAAGAATCAGATAATCTAGAAATTTTTTATTTGAACAACCTTGTATGAGACCTGATAACATACTGAGTGATACTCTTCCTGTACAGTTTACACTTCTTAACAAAACACCGTCCCTTGAGCTTTCAGATCAATGATCTTTTTAACTGTTGTCTAACACTAACTAGGGAAACACTGAGGATATGTATTTAGTAGACAAACTGTCTTTGATTCAGTTGTGAATAGAACAGAAAGCACCTCCAGCTTCCCATTATAAAACCCAGGAACCAGCTTGAAAACTTAAGCAGGTGATAATATCTAAAATGAGTTTTTTCCCAGATATTAAATTGCATAATATAAGTTGAAGCGAGGTATTTATTTTCCCTTATTTAAGGTAGCATTTGCAGCATGCTGTTATTGAACAGGAAAACAGTAAGGTATAGGAAAAACATTTAAGGGGAGAGACTTGAGTCTTTGAAAAAGAAAGCCCGAAGTACATTAAAGGAAGTTTAATAGTTCTGTTAATACAGACCTGATTTTGAAAAATTTAAATTGCACGTTTTCAAATTATTTCATGGTAAATGATTTTGCATCTTGTCAAGTACAGGTTTTTGTTTTAATGATTTTGCATCTTGTCAAGTACAGGTATTTGTTTTTTTCTCTTTTAGGTCAGCTTAGTGGCTCACCTGCAGTTCTCCATGTTCCTGTGTTGCAGCCAAACCTTCGTTCAGAACAGTTACTGATCACTGTGGATACTCACACTGGAATACTTCTTCCCCATGTCCCCCAGTATGACAACTGTCCTATCATTGCGGATTTGCAACAAGCGCTGAACCAGGACCGAAGTAAAGTAGATGATCTCATTTCTGAATTAAGGTATTGTTGTATTGTATTCTGTTTAATTTCTGTGTAGGGGAGATTTAAGCTTTTTAAAAAGTTTAACCTTGTTGAAATTACTGGTCAGGAAGGAGACGTTTGTTTATGTGTATCCTACTTATTGGCATAATTGTCACTGATATAAATATAATATGAACCATCTAACATCAGTAAAAGTTCCAAGGAAGATAAGAGTTCTTTTATGTTCAGGGTTCAGAGAGTCAAGTATCATAACTCACATTTCCAACTAATAAAAATTATATAAGGGAGCATTCAAAATTAACTATGACACCTGGCAACCTTTAAGGAAAGCTGTTTCACTTAATATCCTCATAGTACCTTCTTTAGAGTCTAGTGCTCTCCCAAGGTAACAGAAATGATCTGCATTTTCCATGCTGTACCCTTCCACCACATCATAGTGCTCTGCTTCCTTCTTTTCCCCATTTGTTCTTGAGAATTTGTTGTGACCTCATGAGAATTTCTTGTGAAACTATCTACTTCATGTCATATAGAATACTGAGTTCATCCTCTTGTCTTTCCCACACCATCCACATGACTGTCCAGACTGTTGTTATTTTTCTTTGCTTCCTTTCCAGACTCCTTAGGCTTTGATTTGTTTTCAGTCCTCTCCATTCCAGTCTTCCACCATATAAACATTTGTACAACTTCTTTCTGTTATTGTGCTGTTAATACTAGGTTATCTGCACGCAGTAGCACCCTGAGTCACCTTCCTCCATTCTTTCATAACTTCATCCACAAATGTGGTAAAAGAAAAGGACCTAAGGCTGAGTGGGTCACCCATGATCAATTTTTACTTTAGGAACTGAAGTTTGGCATTGGAATTTTAGTACCTGTGTTAATGTTTGTGGTACTTTTGTAGGTACTGGCTGATGATGAGACGCACAGAGAAAACTCTACAGCATCTTCCAGCGACAGCTCATGAAAGACTTCCCTTGATGTATTATGCAACACACCCATTAAATACCCTCGGAAAGCACAAAGCGTACATCACATTTCATAAGCACCCTGGTTATGTACTGGTAAGTATTGTAGTAGTTATTTGTTTTAATTTATAGGTGACATAAAAGTATTTATGTGGTGACTCTTGCTGAAGATGGAATGGTGAAGATTGGGAAAATTACAAGAGGAGTTTTGTTAGTAGTGGTTGTGGTTCAGGATGATTTTATGTTTGTGTTTTGAATTATTTTTTAAAGTACTTCAGTGTATTTTGCAGTAAACTTTTTTAATTACTGTATCACAAATGCCACATTTCTTTTGAGGAATTGGATAGCTAATTTATTTTGAATAATATACAATTACTTGAATGCCATAATTTTTCCCCCAGATTTTAGAGTTCAACGAGAAAGAGGGTAGTCCATGTGAGGTTGAGCAGTCACTGTATTTCATGGTTGTCAAACAGGCCAGTATTGAAGATAATCCTGATGATGATACTGTGGAAACATCTTTACCAAAGTCATACATGCGAGCATATGACTTAGAAAAGCTTGACTCATTTGTATGCACTCATGGTCCTTCCACCAAAGTTGATGGTAAGTCATGGTGATGAACCTTATTAAAAGCTAAACCAAATGTAAGTGTTGCACATTTAAATTAAATGGATGAAAATGTTACCACTGGAAGAGTAGATATTATTGATTAGGTCTGAAAAATTACAAGTACCAGATATAAGGTGAAGTTTTACGATAAAAAAGTCATTGTGAGATCCACTGATCATGGATGTAAATGAAATATAATGCTATTGCCATACTGCACTTCATGTAAAGGCATTTAGAATCGTATAATCACCAAAATGAATAGATTATGCATTTTTCATTTTCAGTGGTCGAGCCAGGGGAAAGAGCACTTGGAGGTAAACGGAAGTTACAGCAGCGTGCGGAACCAGCAAGTAAACGTGTCAAAGTACCCGCTTACTTCTTACCTGATGTTGCACAGTGTGTTGCAATGTGTGACATGAAGTTACCACTCATCCATCTTTCAAGAAAGGTACAGAATTTTAATGTATTTTTACACTAATGACAGGTGCACCAATTTTAAGAATATTCTTTAAAGTGGGACTAGTATTTATAAGAATATGTGTGTTTTAGTATTTCAGTTGTGATTTTTAATGTGTGGATGGTACTAAAAATACTTCATTCAGTAAAATTGTGTTTTAAGTTGGAAAGTATAAAAGTGTCATCAGTAAAATTTGACAAAACTACCATAATTATATCCAGGCACATGCTTGAAACTAATACAATATTCAGTTATCATGGTGAAGATTTTATTAATTGTAAGTTTAGAGATCCTGAATCGTATATGAACATGTATAGCAGAGTAAATTTGTCTTTATGACCCTTTTGTAGCTTCTTGGCTCTTTGGGAATATGAAATCATGCTCTGACTTTATATTAGTTTGTGTATTAAAGAATAAATGAGACAAATGAAATAATAAATTGCCTCCCAAGATGTAAGAAAGCAAACAATTTTTTTAGATTTTGGTTTTTTAGATTTTATCTTGAAAAATGCATTTTAAGTGTCTTTTTATTTTAAAGTCTTAGAGACATTTTAACCAAGTTTCATGCATGCAATGTGAGCTGAACAATTCTGCCCCTAAATCACATTCATCTCTTGAACCATCTGTCACACTTCCTAAACCAGTGTTATGCCCCTGTCATGCTTACAGTCACCACTACATCTTCACCTTTATACTCTGTAATGGTTACTATCAGAATGGAAAAAAAAACTTAGTTATGAGTGAACCCGGTAGCTTTAACACTAGATAATTTACAGTGAATTTTTCAACAATATATATCCATTCTATATTACTTCATGTCTCATTTTTTATGTAGATATAATTTTGAGCTATAGAGAGATAAGAAAAGGGTGTTCATATCTTTACTTATGTGCTTTCTGTTCTGAAATGCACCTGTCTTGTTACATATGGCTATGTATTTATCATTATAGTCTTAGTATGTTATAAAAGATTTTTATTATATTGTAATGGACCATGTTCAGATATTTAACAATCACGGTTTTGTCTCCTACAGTTACGAGAACGGAATGTATTCAATACTGGAGAGCAAATTGAAGAGGGTGGTATGGGTGTTTTATTAAGACTAATAGATCTCCCAACCACTGAAAACCTGTCTAAGAGCACCATCGTGGCATTGCGTAAACATCTACTTTCAGCCTCTATTAGGACACAGGTAAGCTATTTGAGCTGTTAAAATTTTGTTAATACCAATCTTGCATTCGTAAGTCACTTGCCAAGATTTTTAACACCGTTGCATCTATGTATGTTATGTACTAAACCTTGAACATTGTCATTATCATTGTAGCTACTCAAGGTAAACATATTCCAAGAAATTTTTCACTGTTACAGCAAGCAAAAGGCTCGAGAGTATTTGGAATGGAATACCTCTTCACGCATTCCCCCGTGTCAAGTCTCCACGGTCGTGAGCAAGGCCCCCGACGCTCTGTTTACTTCACTTACGAAGTCACCAGTGCTGAAAACATGAGTGCCACTGTTGATGCCATATTAGCAGACTGGATTGTGATCTCTTCGCTTTATGAGCTTGTTCTTACTTTTGCTGCAGAACTTTCAGCTTCGAGAGGTAATCTTTTCACCTTAGAAGTAAATGTAATGGTATCAGACTGTAATCATGAATTTTTTGTTTTTATTGAGAAAGATTAACAGATCTGTTGTGTTTACCATTACTCATAGTTTACTAATATACTGATATTTGAAAATTTATCCTCTTGGTTATGTATCTGGATTGGCTACTATTCAACACCTTTTTGTCTTATGCTAATGAGTTTAATTGTTAATTAGGTAATTTTGAACTTTTAAGCAAGAAAATTTATGTATGCATTCTAAAAATTTGATTGCCCCCTATTCAAAACAATTTTCTATCTTTTTCAAGCTGGTGTTGAATCTGCTGGTAGCAGCAGCAGTTGCAGTAGCAACATTGCTCCCAAAACACTGAGTGAAATGGTTCGCGTCAAGTCCTTCAACTACAAAAGTATTACTGTCGCGTACGGGGACAGCTTTGATGCATTTGTTGTCCTGCGCTACTGTGCAGAAAAGAAATCGTTCGTTTTAAGTTTTGGTAAGACGATAATTCTTTCTTGTTTGCTGGTGAAAGGTAAAATGATGCTGGACTTGACTGTAGAGTTTATGGAAGTGGTAATTATTCCTTTCTTGGATTGTGAAGGTATTGCTAAGGAGTCACATATAAATGAAGGCATAATCTGAATTAATGAGAATTAAAGATAATTTAACCAGATCGTGGAGCTGAAAATCTACTCTTAACAGGGCTGACAGAATCATCTTTCCTCTTATGAAAATATCATGTATTGCCTTTGAATGTGTTTTAGACAGCCACTCATCCTTTTTTATACGTACTGTATTAACGTTGCCTAGTATTGTGCGTGTAATTTTAATGTCTACCAAGGGATATCAGAAAAGAAGGACCTACTTTTAATGTCCAAGATGATGTATTAGGTTGGAGCTGCAACTGAAAGCATGCCCTTGAGGGATAGTTGTGTTTAAACCCCTCTGTTATATTAATCTTTTTATGCATGAGTATAGTGCTTTATAAAGTAATCACATACTCTCCCCCTATTCAGCTTTATGTTAATTTTTTGACATTTTGACTGCATTATTATCAGAAGTCTAATTAGTTTATAGATTTACTTCATTTGCTTAATATTCCAGCACTATTTATTTATTTGCTAATTTTGCAGGAATGAGTGGAGAAGGGGTGTGGGCCACAAATCCACATACAGTGATGCAAGACCATCTTCAAGACCTGGTAAACCATAGAGGCCACATGGGCCTTGTTGACTTGGCGATAACTTTGCATCACACGTATCATCCTCTTTTAGCAATTTCCAAGCTGTCGCCTACGATTCACCTTGGAGTAATTGATAAGGTAGTTATTTTCTGTTTGTTCTTCCATGTACAGTGTTTTGTGGCATTGGCCTAAAATGATCAGGTTAAATAAAAAGATTGGTTACTCATATTGTTCCTGCAGTAATGCTTCATTTCCTATTGTGAAATACAGCCTTATTTTATCCATTTTAACATTTTTATGGGGGATATATGACGTCGTAGTTCTTCCGTTACTGAAAAAATCATTCTTGTTCCTACAGCGACAGCAGCCCATCAAAAACTTCACCATTCTCCCTCAGTCTCCCACGAGGGTCAGCATTGTGTATCGTAATGTATATTGCCTTAATGTCGATATGCTACCTAATGGCTTAGTAGCAGTCAGAGATGGTGCATTCAGCAGCTTTGATACTTCCAAGGTGATAGAAGAATTTATTCCTGTGCAAGGCCTAAAGGTAAGGATCATTATGAAAGTTTATGGTTCAGTTTTAGTTCAGTACTGCAAATTCATAGTTACAGAAATAAAGTAAACCTGTATTCATAATATATGTGCCTTTGTCCGTGTTTTATTTTAAATTGTTCATAGAAAAAGGCTTTTCGCTTAAAGGTAGTAAGAGGTTTTGTTTTGTACTTTTTGTAGGCCTTCTTGAGCAAGTATGTCGATGAGTCTGCTATTAATAGAAGGCGCTCACAGTCAGAAGATGACAATCCACCTACACCCATTCCAATGGATGATACTTCATGGCCTACTCCAAAGGCTGGCTCACCAGCTCGTCATGGACCCATGACCCCACCAATTTCTTCCAATCCTCATACTCCGGCAAGTCCCCATCCAGGTGGCATTACCCAGGTATGGTGTTTTGTTGTCTGAATGAATGTTCATTTATAATTGGTCAGAGGTACAGCATCCACTGTACAGATGCTTTCCAACTTGTGCCCATGTTATATTCCTGACCATTTGATGTAAATTGGGATGGACACAATTTGGGAATTGCATATAGCATATGTATTAGCTCCCATGTGTATTCAGTAATTTACATAATTGGCTTTTTCTCTTTTATTCATCTTTTAGAAAAGTTATGCAATATTTCATGTTTGTATTCCTTTTGTGGGATTCTTTTTACTTTTTGCATATCATTCAACAAATTACAGTAATAAATAGTACTTGAATGAGACCGCTGGTGTATGTTTTATTTTTTAAATTATAGCAAATGAAAATTTTTTACAATTAGGTTAATCAAAAGTGATGGAGATTGTTCCTTCTTATATTCGATCCAATGCAAACTGGTGAACCTAACAAGTCCAGTAATCTCATTACATGTTGACTGTAGGGATGTGTTATAGTTTTTGAGTAATAGTAATCATCCATTGTATTTTGTGTTTTTATTTCTCTGAAAACTCATATATGCAAAACTCTGATACCCTTTGAGGTGAAGCTTGTGTGTCAAATTCAAAGTATAAAAACTTTTGCAGAAGGGAAAGAGTGATGGGAATGCAAGCTAGGCAGCTCTTTAAAAGGCAGATGATGAAATTTAGTTTTTGCTTTTTATATTCTTCATGTGGAGTATTTTGTTGTACATGAGAAAAGTTAATGAAATGTATTTTTCAGCCAAGCGCACACAGTGGCTTTGTTTCAAGCCCTGCTACAAGCGGTTTCTCCCTTGCGTCTCCACCGTCACTCCCTGGCATGAACCCATCACCAGCCATGTTACCTCATCAGTCTCCTGGTGGCGGTTTTCTTGGGGCAAATTCTCCATCTGCCCCCCAGCATAGTGTGGCTTCACCTGTTGGGTTCTTAGCCCCATCTCCAGCTGCCCCTCACTCAGTTCCAATGCATTCCCCGGCATCTGCATTCATGCAAGGTCCAGGTTAGTCATCCAGTTTTTAAGTATTTGTCTGCTAATGATGATGATAATAATAATAATAATAGAAAGAGTCAGTTACTTAGCTACATAGAAATATGATATTAGTATGTCTGTATGTTCATCCACAACACAAGATATATTTTGAATCCTTGCAAGGTGAGGTGCATTGAAATATATTTTAGTTCTTATTGGGATAGTTACACTGTTTAATATAAACGAGAGTTTTTAATTTGATGCAATATCCTGTAGCTTACCAGAATTCTGTACTTGCTGGGTACATTATTGTGACACATTTTCAGATAAGTCTCGTTAGTTGAAAGTTAAGTGCAAAATGCAGCACATGACTAAGCATTATATAGAATTACCAATGGTTGTAGGATATCTTGAATGTTTAGGTGTAGGCTGTACATATTGTAGGGTCTTTGATACTTACCATATTTTGCTGCCTGTCAGAAGGCCAGAACCCCAAAGCATATGATAATTGGAGAGGCTGCTGTATTTTATGAATTCATCTAGGAAAATAATTGTTTTTACAATAATGTTTGCATTAATTTTTCAGTTGGTACGTCGTCATCGTACACATCTCGAGTTTTACCCAACAAGCCATATGCAGCAGCTGTCCCAACCACTCTAACGCATGATGCATTTTATACACTCTGTTCTCCTGCTCAGGTAGTTATTTTTCTTTTATTTAAATGATGCAGTGATAGTAATACTAATGAAATATTTATAGCTGTAAATAAATTTCACTTTCATTAATATGGTTTCATCATGTGTTTGGAGTGTTTTACTGGATTTGATTGTTATTCTGCCATGTTTAATTTCTCATGGTAGACTTTTTTGTATTTTTCTTTAAATAGTCTGCAGTTTTAGTAGTTTCTGATATAACTTTTTGAATATATTATCAGTTGTATTGATAAGAGCAGAATTGTAATAAAGAACTTTGGCATTTCAGATTGATGAAGCAGGAGACAATAGTCTGGTGTGTCTATTGGAACAGTTCCTTGGCATGACATATCTAAAGAGACATTTCCAGCAGCAGTGCCGATGTGAAGGGGTAAGAATTTTCCAATTTGCATTTGTTTGTAAAACTGGTGTGAAAAAAATTTGAATCATAGAAGATTAATAAATTATTTTCATAGCAGAAATCTCAAAGTTCAACATATTCTTATTGGTTTTTAGTGCTTGACAAAAGATTGAAAATAAACTATGCAAAATAGGTTTTAGAATCCTAAGCTTAAGCAGATTTTGAGATGTTTGCAAGAATTCTTAATATTTATGATATATTTTTTATTATTAGTTATGTCGTAAACTGAGATCTTTTTGTGTTTTAGATTAAACCATTGGGTGATATTGAACCAGGAAGTATCCAGTTCAAAACAGACACCCTTAGTTGTCAGATGCTTGTGCAAAGCTCTCCTGCGTACAATCTGGTTTTGAAGTTACAGCCTTTGCCAGAACATACTGAACAGTGGACCAGTGATGAGTTACAGGTAAACTCAAGACTTATTGTGGTATATAGTTTTTGCCTTTATGGGGCTTTCATTCACTTTTAGAATGCTCATTGCTGCACCTGGAGGGAAAATCATATTATTATTATCATCTTCATTATTACAGTATTACTAAATAGTTTAAGCAGACCATAACATTCTTAACCCCTATGTGTAATCCAGAGGTTTAGCCAAGAGACATCACCTTATTAAATTTCATCCTCCCTTTTACGGGTGATGCCCTGAATTTGACCTGCAGCCTTGAATTGGAGAATGAATATGCACCAACAATTTTGATTTATTTACCACTGTGACAAATGTTTTTAGTATCTCAGAAATATTCCCCTTGAGAAGAGTATTGTGCTCATTTACTGACAATATTGAATTTCAGGTACTTGAGAAGTTCTTCAGCGTCAAAGTCCTCGTGCCGCCATTTAGGCCTTTTGCTGTCCAGTCATTTTACAGCATCCTAAAATTCCCCATCAGAGTTTTGAAGGATTGCATACGCATCATGCAGTTGGAACTGGTAAGTGATGGAAAATCAAAGAAGGTGCTGTAAATATCCTCTCAAGTTTTAGATAGAACCTAGGTACTGCACATGCGTGTGACGAAAGGAATGAATAATTAATTTTGTATATACCTCATGTATCCTTTAGATATTCATGATAAAAGGTTTTCGTGGAGGTGAAAAATACTCATAACGAATACAAAAGTCAAAGTCCTTTCAAAGAAATAGTGAAATGTTCTTTTAGCAGACAGATGACTTTTCTTTTTTTTTTGCAGATGCCCACACCACAACAGCAGCAGCAAATGAAGTGGAATATTCAGTGGTGCTTGACTAATCCCCCTATTGGACCTCAGATTGCTCCCCCAGGTCTCTATGTGGTAGTTGTATCCCGCAGCAAAATCTTGTTTTTCGTAAGTATTAAGAAATGGGTATTATTGTTCGATCTCTAATTATTTGTAGACGTTTAACTCTGATTTATAGCAGAATTGCTTTTCCTGTGTTATATATCTTTCTTTACCTGTCTTAGTGTATTTGCAGTTAAGTGATTTGCTCTGGTGCAAATATGATTGTTTATAAAACTTAAGTAGGTTGGGGTTGGATGGCAAACTTCTTCACTCGTTATACAAAATGAGGATAGACATAAACCAGAAGAATTGAAAGAAATTTTGTTGTCAGTCAGTGCTCGGTACTTAGTATTGAAGGCAGTTACAGTGGGCTGTAGAAATAGTCACTGGGATATTTCATGTGCAGATGACAGCCTTAAGAGCAGACTGAAGAAGAGGTTGTGGAGTTGATTGAAAAATGGAAGAGTGGAATGGGGAGGAGATGAGTGAGAAGCAGTTTATAAAAAAGTTTGGCATTAGAAAAACACGCAAAGGTAAAAAGTTTCAGGAAAGGGGCTATGGGTGTATTGTTGGTAAGGTGCGGGGATGAACTTGGCACTGCATAATGTATGCTTAGGATTACCAGTTGTACATGGAACAAGAGATTTTCAGTGCCTGGAATGTGTTACAAGAGTAAATGGGGATGAGAGAAAGTGGATATATGTATTTGTGGACAGTTCTTAATAGCTACAGCTATGGAATGTTATGAATCATGGCCAGATTCAGGCAGGAAGAACATGGATAAGTAAGTCCAATAAGAGACTATTATAATATAGGAAAGCATCTGAACAATAGGTCTATAGTTTTAGAAGTACTGTATGTGGTCTATCCAAGACATTTTTGGAATACATAGATAAAACGGAATGCAAAAACACCTTAATGTTAGAAAGAAAGGCGACATGTCTCAAGTGCATAATTCTTTGATAGTTCTTGAATAATATTTGAATTGTACCTCTCAGCTTTTAGATGAAAGAAACCAAACTACAGCATCCAGAAATATTGTTGTGTGATTTATTTAGGTGTCCAGCAACAATTATTAACAGCATTGTGCTTAGAACTTTACATGTCTCTGTAATTTGTTTAGCTTATTTTACTTAAAGAGTAATTGGTAAATGTCTTTCTTTCTGTTTTTCAGCTTCAGTTGATAAGAACAAATATTCAGCTGTCTCCAGAGACAGAACCACCCAGTTTGATGCTGCCCGTTGTTTATGACACAGTAACAAACAAAACTCAAATGGCTGAGCGTCGAGAACAGAGTAATAACCCAAGTGTGACCTTACAGGTCATTAATGAAATCATGGGTCGTGTTGTAGTTCAGCAGAATGAATTGAGCTTATTCCCTTGCATTAGAGAACTTGTGTGTAACTTGACTCTAGGCCCTGATGGTAATGTCATTGCATCACCAGTAACGCCAGCTAGTAGTCAAGGTACTCCAACCTCAAGTGGAGGAACAGTGTCCCAGGCTTTAACTTCACCACACTTAGTAGCCTCTCCTCACATGTCATCTCCAGTAACACCAGGATCTTCTAGTGTCACAGCAACAGTTCAGCCATCATTAACCTCTACAATATCTCAAGGGTTGATGTCTTCGAGTACAGGTACCATTACGACAAGTGTGCCTCCCCTTACTTCATCAGGTATGATGGCCAACATGGCTCCAGGGTCACACTTTGCTGGTCCTAAGCCTGGTGGAACAGTTGGGCATATGTCACAAACTATGGGGACCATGGGCTCTATGGGACCACAAGGACCCATGCAGAATATGCAGGGCACTATGTGCACTATGTCTGGCATGCAATCTAGCCACATGCAGCAGCCAATGACTTCCATGGCTGGAGGCATTATGCAGCAGCAGCCGGGTGGAGGAACTCGAGGGATGCAAGGTCCTGGGCCTACAAATGTGCAAGGAGGTCCAACTCAAGTAGGAGTGGGCTCAGGTAATATGCAGGGTATGCCCACGATGCAAGGTGGAGGAGGAATGCAAGGACTGTCGGCTATGCAAGGAGGCCCTGGTGGAATGCAGGGTGGCCCTAATGTACAAGTGGGACCTGGTGGGATGCAGACAGGTCCTGGTGGGATGCAGACAGGCCCAGGTGGAATGCAGACAGGACCAGGTGGAATGCAGTCAGGGCCTGGAGGAATGCAGGCAGGTCCTGGTGGGATGCAGACTGGACCAGGTGGAATGCAAGCAGGGCCTGGAGGTATGCAAGGGGGACCTGGAGGAATGCAAGGTGGACCTGGGGGAATGCAGGGAGGACCAGGAGGCATGCAGGGAGGACCAGGAGGGATGCAAGGAGGACCTGGAGGAATGCAAGGTGGATTTGGAAGTGGAATGATGGGAAATCAGTTCAACAGAAATATGTAGAATCTCTTGACTCAGCTTATAAGAAAGGTTTCATACCTGTTTACCTGAAGGCTTCATGAACTCCGAATAGTGTTGGCATCACATAAAAAAAAACTGACATTTGCAGAGCAGATTCCAAGTGGATGGCAGCAAAGCAGTGCTTGTAAAGGAATATAGGATTGTAATGTTTTAAAATGCTATAAGTTTTGTTTAGTATTTTCAGCGTTAATGTACATAATTTATTGTTAGCGATAGTTGTATCTATATTTATTTTTACATAAATCACAGATTTATTAGTAAGACGAAGAATTTTTGAGTCAAGCTAATTATGTGCTAGCATGTAATTTTGGTAGATTTTGTGTGATTTGGAAAACATTGGAATCTTATTTTCTCAACATAGAGGAAAAAAAAATGAGAAAATTACTCATTATAGGAAAAGGAAAATCATGAGTGTAAGAGGAGTAAAAACCCATAGTTCTTGCAGAATCAATTATTTTTTGGGTATTTATCTGATGGCCTCTTTTAGGTTTTCATTTTTAAGATGGCCAGACAGTAAAGTGGTTTACTATTCGTGCTGACTGCTGTAGAAATCTCCTCCAAATGTGATAGGTATCCAATCCATTAGCATATAAAGGATATTCTTATAGCATATATTAGCAATTTTTATGTTAGTCTGAAATGTTAGGTGAGATGTTTTTAAAGGAGAGAGTTGACTAAATCAGCATTGAAGAGGTTTTTAAGCTTTGGTCTTTCAATATTATTTAAAGAGAAAATTATGTTAATGATTGGCATTCATGGAACAAGTTGTGTTAACAGGTATGTTTAGTTGGCTTTCAGTTTTGATTTATATAGACATTTCAAGTTAGAAGTGAAGTCAGAAGTATGTAAGAAGCTCCCTGCACCCCTTATGATGTGTATTCCATATATGTATATAATCGGGTATCATTACATAACTGGATTGAACAGTAACAAAGTAGGCCTTGTGAGCTTTTAAACATAGCGTTTGAAGTACAAGTTGTTGTCATAAAATGTTAAACTGACATCACCGCCTGCTTTCTCTGGTGAGTATTTTTTTATTCCGACGCTAGAGTTCAGTATAGTTGATCGCCTGTATTTCTTTCTGTTAGCTTTTCTGAGGAGTATTATCTTAGTCGTATATTATAGCAACCTTTGTTGAAGACCAAACATATTTACCAAAATCACCATGTTGGCATTGTTATATAACACAATAATATTCAAAATCATGTCTGGTTGTCTTGTGTAAGAGGACATACGGATTTATCTTATATTTTTTGTCTGAAAGACTTTATTTCTTCCAAGTGATTTTCATCATGAGTGGATCGTATTTAACAACTGAACTGTTGTCTTTTGTATATAGTTGTATATAATACTGTGGTGTATTGCTGTGTACTGTATTTGTAAATTTGTTTATCTTCTAGATTTATAGACATATTTTCTCTACAGAGGTAAAAGTATGAAAATAATTGGGAATTTTTTCCTTTTTTATGTCAAGCCTGAGTTTTATTAATCCAATTAAAGATTGTATAGATACTAAGTATAATTTTGGCATTTATGTGAATTAAGGAAATGCAAAGATAAAAGCCTAGAGAGAAATTGGAGACATAAGATTAGGGAATCCGAGATGCATCGATTATAAATAATAGACAGATGGATTGCACTGTTATGTCAGGTGAGACATGCTTAACACAAAATAGACTGCTGCCTGATGATTTATTAGTATGGGATAGGAAGATGAAAAAGCAAAAGTAAAAAAAATAAGAATTCAAAAAAGGTTATCAAGTCAGTGTTAGCAAATACAGATTCAGAAAGTGGTCACTGAAAACTGCTGAAAGAAAAGTATACTTATGGTGGCAAAAATAGTATGAAGCGTGACAGTGGAGAATTGACATAGAGAAAGAGGGCTTGATGGACTCAAGATGTATAAAAAGGCAGTTGAAAAGAAGAGAGTCTGCAAACTTGGAGAGATAAAAGGCTAGAGATGCACACGGGTAGAATACGAGAGAAGCAAAAGGCAGGGTGGTCTAAACCAAGAAATTATCTAGACTTTTACTCATGCATTTTGACATCTGTGGAAAAGTTTTCATTGCTATCCTATACAGGAAAAGGCTTTTGTGTGTATTTCCTTAGGAACAAAGTGGTCTGGTTAAACTATTTTAATAATAATAATTTAAAATTAATGTAATTTGCTTCACTGAACAATGCTGGGAGAAAGGAAGAGTCTTAGTAGGAAAGTCTGAATGCCCTTACCAGGCTCCTGAACCCCTTTCAGATCTTACTACACTTACGGGCCTCCCCTAGGATGAGCCTGTCTTGGCATAAGCCGCCTTAGCTTAAACCAGTCGATTTTTCACTGGTAGTTACAAAGAAAATTGTGTTAATCCTTAATTATGATGATAACCTGAGATATAGTTTGCCAAAATGGTATGAAATTTTTCAACAGCAATATAACAACAATCATCACCTGAAACAAGGTCATTATCAAGCAAGCAGTTTAATACATGCTGTGAAGCAGCTTCATCGTTTATTGCCCACCATACAACATTGTTATTAGCAAATAGAGATTCATGCAGCAGCCACATCAAAAGATTTAGAGGAACTAATAGCTATTATTTGAATATTCACAGGTCTGTCCAGAGAGGAAATTGGCAACCGGAAAGACTTTATGAAAAGACATGGCATAATAAAGTTATAAGTAATATACTTAAACAAGCACAACCAAATCTTTAAGTATTTAAAATAAACATAAGGTGTTACAGTACACAGTATAAAGTAATGTACTTAAACAAGCACGACCAAAAACACAGATAGAACGAGCGAGGGAGCCGTTTCAAAGGCACAGTCCCACAACAACTACTACTACTACTACTACTCATCTTGGTGTATCTTACGTTAATTATAAGTAATATATCTTAAACAAGCACAACCAAATCTTTAAGTATTTAAAATAAAACATAAGGTGTTACAGTACACAGTATAAAGTAATGTACTTAAACAAGCACGACCAAAAACACAGATAGAACGAGCGAGGGAGCCGTTTCAAAGGCACAGTCCCACAACAACTAACTACTACTACTACTCATCTTGGTGTATCTTACGTTAATGTATCTTTAATAAGGTGAACAAGTATGTCCACTAGATGGTACGTATCTCAAATTGTTTTAATTCTTACGTAACTCTTCATTAAATGTCCGTGAACGCCATATGTAGTAAAAACTAATCTGAAATTGACGCGAAGATAGAAACAAAAGACGGTAAATTGCTCAAATTGTCAATAGGCCTATCCCACCGGTACTGCATTAGGCCTATAAAATCTTTTTGTATTATAAAATGCTTTTATTAATAATAAACTATATATCCTTGCGGAACTCTTCTGTATAATTACCTAACTAGTAAAGGTAGCCGTAGGCTATCTGACCTATCTAAAGTAAGAATGGTTAGCCTAGCCAAGGTTTATCAAAAGTAGGCCTATCCTGCTTAAATTATTGAGAGCGTACCGT
Organism: Macrobrachium rosenbergii; assembly: GCF_040412425.1. Lineage (NCBI taxonomy): Eukaryota > Metazoa > Arthropoda > Malacostraca > Decapoda > Palaemonidae > Macrobrachium > Macrobrachium rosenbergii. Next base: position 53,440,079 of record NC_089755.1, on the reverse strand, counting down.
TAATTTTAGGAAGAAGAATTCTAAGCCGGCTTTAGCAGTTGACTATGTTATTTTACTTCCTTTACAGGAATTTAAAGTAATATTTTGTCTGCCGGCTGTAACTAAGCTGTCATTGACCTTTGAAGACTACGCGACTTGAATCGCCTAACGCTGGGTAGGTCTAAGCCGGCATTCCGCAGCAAGCCCCCACCCCCTCCATAGCTAATACGGCAAAATTGTAACCAGTAAACTCCCTAAAAGTACCAACAATTCGTTAAAATATCTTGAACCGGAGTTCAATTCAGCGGCGGCTGATGAAGAGTTAGAGGAATGTATTTCTGGTGATAGAAATTCATTTCTCGCTATAATGTGGTTCGGATTCACAATAAGCTGTAGGTCCCGTTGCTAAGTAACCAATTGGTTCTTAGCCCGTAAAAATAAGTCTAATCCGGGCCAGCCCTAGGAGAGCTGTTAATCAGCTCAGTGGTCTGGTAAAACTAAGGTATACTTACTTACTTTTTACCAACGTAACATACCCTAACGCTGTTTACTGGTTACAATTTTGCCATATTAGCTATGTAGGTGGGGGGGCGGGCTTGCCGCGGAATGCCGGCTTAGACCTACCCTGCGTTAGGTAATTCAAGTCGTGCAGTCTTCAAAGGTCAATTACGGTTTAGTTACAACCGGCCGATAAAATATTACTTTAAATTCTTGCAAAGCAAGTAAAATAACATAGAAAAACGCCAATTGCCAGAGTCTAGCTCACAGCGGGCAGCCGGCTTAGAATTACCAGATTTTAATTTAAACCATTACTGCATTTTGGACTTGAAAATGTACAATTTTTTTATGTATTCTGATAATTATTTTTTCTTTGATAAAAAACTAAATTATTAAAATACAGGGACTGATTTTTCCTAACCTAACCTAAATTAGGGGGGGCTGTATTCTTACATGGCTGAGAGTGCCCTTTGCCCCCCCAGCTAACCTAACCTAGGATGCTGTATCCTTACCAAGACCCCCAAATCTAACCTGTCCTAGGGGCTGCATAGTTAATTAGCCAGGTCCTTGCTAGACTTCCAACCCAACTTGACCTTTGGGGTGAAAGAGGTCTTCCCCCACCTAACCTGTCCTTTTGGTCTTCACCTTACCTTAGATTGACTGATTTTGAAATTTAGGTCTTGAAGACCAAGCGCTGGAACCCACCACCAAACCTAACATAGTTTAAGGCACCAGGTCCATACCCAAGGGCATGATATTAGTTTGAGGGCATTCCTTAAACTTACCTTAATATGAATTGTAAGTATCGGAAGGATTGATGTCTTCATACTAATCAGGATCTTCCCTAGATGTTGAAGGCAGCTTGCTGGTTGTCAAACTGTATGTTTGTAGTGGGCGTTTCGGAAGGAATATAACCTAACCAGACTTACCTTTACCTAACCTAACCTAACCTTGGACGCTGTGTCCTAACCTGGGCAGGGTGGCTTTTTTTCCCCCTGTACCCCCAGGTAATTTGTGACCTCCTACTAGGCATTCTACCCAAATTTATAACAAAACAACTTGTCACAATTCAATATTTTCCCACATACTCACTGTTCGGGTGAAAATAAGATGACTTTCCATGTACATAATCCATCCATACCCATGATGCACTCTGACAAACCAAATCCAGTTGGGAGTTCCACTCTTGTGAGTGTGTTAACATAAAAAAAGAAAAAAAATCAAGTATGTAATGGCATTCATCAGGAAAAAATTTTGGAAACATTAAATTTGTGAAAGATGTGATCGTGACTTTCGTACTTATGTATTTCTTCCAAAACAAACACAATCCTTTGTTCTTTACAGAGGGATTTTGCTTCAGGCCCATGGTGGAAACAGCCATTCAAACTTATTGACATTGTGACAAATTATGTATCCACTGAAAAATGAGGAAAGCCCCCACCCACCTGTTGGGCTGCACTCCACTTTGCATCCAGTCACTGTCAAGTACTGACTTCTTACTTGGTTCCCTCCCCAACTTTACCGTTCATTCTGTCTTTATTGTTTTGAGTATTCCTTTACCTTTTGTATTGACTGTGTGTTTGTATTGTTATGGATCAAACCCATCAGACACATGAGCCTGCTCCCATGAAAGAAAGGAAGCTGCTGCTCATGGCTGAGACATTGTCCAGGGATGAACAAACCCTTTAGCAAGTTCATATCCTGTAAAGAGATTGACACTCATACGTTGTGCATTTCCTTCAGGAAACAATTATGCAACCAAAATAGTAGTCCTTGTCATGAGTGTTGTGTAATACCCTCTGGTGGGTTTTCTCAACTTTAGTCTGTTTATGGAGCCAACCGCATGTGAAGAAGTGCTCCGAGTCTCTTGTATAAAAGGTGATGGTTTGTATTTCTGTTGGAATGAATGAGAAATATTTGAAGTAATTTGTATTTTTCCTTGGTACTGTATTCCAAAGCCTTTTTATTAACGTGCCTAGCACAGCCGCCTTGCTTTATCTGAGGTTAGAGGCCAAAGGAAAGATTACTAGGTGAAGTCAATAAGCGAGGGGTATTCTACCACTCACCCCCTTAACCACCAGTTAACTGATATGCTTAAATAAGACTCTAGTTTGTATACCTAGGAAAAATACAAATTACTGTAAAAATGTTTCTTGTAAAAAAGCTGAGTTTATGTTCTTTTTTTGAAAGTTGAGTCATGTATACTGTTCTTAATGGTCACTCAAAATTATTTCTGCACTGTAGGGAAGTTATTAAAGAATACTTTCTTTCCACACCCAGGTACCCGAGGTATTCCAAAGGAAATCCTCAGTTGAGGGTTTTTCTGCCGAATTTCTTCATGAAACTGGTTAAACCAGAGGTACCACAACCACCAAATGTTGTTAATTTTATTGTTTCAACAGAAATGAGCAAATTTGATATTAAAAATTACCTGGAAAAAATTTATAAAGTTCCTGTCGATAGTGTGGTAACGTATAACAAGATGGGTGAGTTATTCTTGTAGACCTGGTTTTGTAAATTTTTTTTTTATTGGTAAATGCCTACTAATTTATGTTTGCTGTTGAAACCAAGGCACATAACTTTTTCAATTACAGTATAAAGTAATCAGCAAATTTAATGTCAGTTGCTTAGCAATTCCGTTTAATACAAATGTGGTAGTAAATATAAAATTGGTGTACAGTGATAGAGCTTTGTACAGTATGATGCTTTCAGTATTTTTCTTGTAGTGCATACAGGCCAATCATTTTGCCTTGTGGCCTTATCAGTACAGTAGTTCTTTTAAATATAGTAAAATATGAATCTCTATTTTTTGTTCTGTAACAGTGTTGCACATTGATAACTTTTTATCTTAAATTATTGTATTATTACGTTACTTTTTCAGGTAAGACTAAACGAAGCACTGTTGGAGGATACATCGTCAAAGATGATGACTACAAATTAGCTTTTGTTACTCTGGTGAGTACATTCTTTTTGCATGCTTATAGACAAGTCAGTTTTAGTTCATTTGAATTACTTCTACCAAAGCTTTAACACCGAGTTAGGTGGATAAACCAAATGCAAAATAGATGGTTAGATGGGAAAAGTAATAAGTAGAAGATTGGCAAGACACCCTTTTTCCAGGATAACCCCATTCTACCTGATAAGTATGAAAACTTTGTGAATGCAAACAGTGTGGGATGAGCACTCTTCACTTCAAAGATACATTCATTTGTTTCTATGAAGATACAAACCATTGCCTTTAATGTAGGGTGTATTCTTCAGTGCAAGCTGGGAGATAGTCGTTGAGCATAGTAACAAAGTTAATTGATGGTTACAGTTGGTGAGTGGCGTAATATCTCTCACTCACTTGTTGTCTCCAAATGATTTATCTTTGACCATTTTGAAGAAAAGGCATTTGCTTCGCTTTCTTTTTCCTTCCATTGAACTTTTCAGATGTGTACAGGTATTTGTGTTTTCAGGGTTTGTTTTCCAGATTGTTTTTTAATGTAGAAAAACAAAGACCAAAGATGTTGAATAGAGATCTGGCACATATTCATGAGTGGAGTAGGCTTTGGGGCATGAAGCTTAACCCTTCTAAAACTCAAAGTACGATAATTAGTCGATCCAGAACACTCTTGCATCCTGATTTAAATTCAAATGGTACGTCAGTGACTCGATTTTAGGTGTAACTTTTTGATAGGTTTACTTTTGAGAAGCACATGCATAATATTGCACCCTCTGCTTCTCGAAAAGTTTATATATTGCATTAATGTTTTCAAATGTTTTGTGATGACGCTGTTGCTGCAAACAGTGTGTTGTTTTCTAGTATCAAGTTTAAGACTGCTCAGTTTGCTAATAGTTTTTATTTTGGCTACAGCTAAAATGTGGAATAGTTTACTTAGTGTAGTTGTGGAATCTTCTGCTCTCCAAATGTTAAGCAAGGAGCAAGTTCCTTCCTGCTCTGCACTGATGTCTCCTGAATTCAGGGGCATCAGTTTTATTTTCTATTCCCTCATATTTATTCATTTATCACCTTTTCTTATAATTTGTCTCTCGCTACAGGCTGAGGCTGATTTTCATTTGGGGCCCTCTTGGGTTTATAGTCTGTTGGCTGAAGATTTAAAGGAAGAAAGAAATGACATTAGTAGCCAACTATCATTCAGAATCAAAAATAATATTTACATGGACAATTTTGCTACATGCTACACAGCATCGAACATGATCCCAAAGAATCATGTTTGTCAGAGACTGGAGCAATCCACTTTTCTGTGTACTGGCTTCCCTCGGCCCGTGCCAGCTGTTACTGGCTGCACTGATAGTGTGCCAGTCCTGTAAACTGGCACTCGAGCAGTTGGTGTAGGACCCAGGAAGTACCACAACTTGATCTACAGAGGAACCATCTTTCAGTCTGAGCTCTGTGCTTTGACCTGGTGAATGGACCCATTTGTTTGGTATCTGTGTGCTGCATTACCTAGTCAGCTGGTTGTTCAGTCATAGTTACTCCAGAACAGAGATCACCTACACTTTTGTCACAGCCTGGGGATCGTAAGAAACTGGGAGAGCCAGGTCTCATTCCGTAGCAGCAAAGTGCTTTGGTACTTTTCTGTCTTTCCACAGATGCACAAATTTGCTAAAATAAAAATAGGTTTATGAAATAAATTGTAGATGCTTTATAAATGCTTGTTTACCTTTTTCATAGAATAAGCTTTCAATAGTTAGTTATAAATAAATTATTGTGATTATTACTTATGGATTATTCAAGAGTTTGAATAGATTTATTATTTTGAGGATTTCTTGAGAGATGCATATAGGATAATGACTTGTATAGTAGCCAGAGCATGTTTGGAGGAGATTTCTGTTATAGTATGTAAATAACAAATACTCCTCTGGTATTTCTGTATTATTTATTGAAGTAGTGCAATTTATTTTTCTTATAACAGCCGAAAGGAGAAACATTTGAGTTTCCAGATTTATTCCCAGAGGAGAAAGATGCCGAGATTAAAAAGCAACAGGAACAACTGGAAGTTTTAAAGAAAGAATGGAATCAACTGGCTAAGAAAAACCAACATCGAAAAGGTGTTCCAACATGGCTAGGATTGTAAAGATTCATCTTACCCAGCCGTAAGTTAATACATATTGAGCATGTGTCTAAGGGAGCTGAGATGTAATATCATGTTTTGATTAAATTTGTGGACAAGGTCTGTGATTGAAAAATCATTTCCACTTTTATTTATATATGTACATTATTAAGTGTTTTAACTTGTAGTGTGCTAATTGTTAAATAATAATCCAATATTTTTTAGGTTAAAAATATTGGCCATACAGTACTTTCTAAAGGTTTCTGTATTGATTTTTGCTATGCATTGTGTACATATTGTACTGTATTATATAGATTATTGTTTTGAATGTTTTTTACATTCTCACGAATAAATGGCCTTTGATAGTAAAAAGCTCTCTCAACTTCCTCACAATTACATTTAAAATAGTTAATACCTTTAAAATATTTTATTAACATTAGCAGGAGGAAATATTGATGTAAGGAAGTTATTCTCTTACAGGTGTATTACAGATCAAAATCATGTCTGACTTATCAAGGTGCATTTCTTCATTTGTATTGATTATTTTCAGCATTTATTTGATGGACTCACAGCTGGCGAAGAAAGGCACCAAATACTGTCCCTATGTAATTCCATTAATGTTTGCCATTGTTTAACCTTCTCAAGCATTCCAGTCTGTGGGTAGAGAGGAATGCTGTCCAACTCCACACTCCTTCATATTTTAAGAGTATGTAATCTAAACCATGTTCAAGTACACAGTTGTGCTGTCAAAAGAGGGTTAGACCTGACATATTATTACTAGGGAGTTTAACTGGACTACCAAATCAAAACAACTGGAGTGGGAAAAGTTAAGAAAGTCCATCTAATTAGTCTAGAACAACTCCTTGGTGCCGAGCTATGAGGTGATCTTGGTATTGCTTTATGAAACCTACTCAAGTTTATGAACTGATCAAAGTAGTTGCTCTATGAAGCCCTCTCCTCAATGGCAAGGAGTTAGTAATCTGGAGGTTAACCAGATCTAGTTTAAAAAAAAAAAAGTGTAGTGCAATTGCCAGTTGATCAGAAAGTTCAACATTAATACTATTGTAAAAACCATTACATATAACTGAACACAAAGTTAAATAAAAGGATAGCAAATCACATTAAAATTTTAATTAGTTGACACATCTACAACAAACCAAAAATTCACTTGTATCCAAATGATGTTTTGTCTCCTATGGAAGAGAGACCACTAACTTTCAGCCCAACTATAATGGAACAACTTCATAGTAATATAGCAGGTCTAGGTTAATTATTCATATGGAACAGCTCATTCACATATCATAAAACATTAAAGTATATTGTGAATTTCTGAGATTCACTACACAATTTGTTTAAAAATAATGAAGTACACATTTCAGTACTTACTAAATGTACAAAACATGATTTGTACACATCCATCAGGTAAGCAAATACTTTAGATTATTACACAGAGGTACATGCTTTTGGTAAATTTATGGAAGTGGATTTGATTGTTAACAAAATACTGCAAAAAAGACCATCCTCAATATTACATACAAAAAAAGAATCATCCTCCTTTAGCAACAGAAATTCCAGACACCATGACAAAACGGGGGTTCAACTAAATCCTGTCTGTATCCATCTTGATAAAATGGTAACAAATATGAACATGAAAACCTGAGGCTGCATCTACAGCAGCTGCCTACATATGCCATTAAACTAGGATTCTTTGTAAAAAGTTAGATATAACCAATACAATAATTCCTTCTTTTCAATTGGCAAAAATCAAATGTAGTCAAAAGCAGCCATCTGATATTTATAAAAATGCCCAAATTGGGATTCAACATCTTAGAACCCGAGAAAAAGATTTAAACATTGTTGGTTAACCGTGGCTGCTACTAAGCTATATTTGAAACATTTAACCAGTTGAATGTTTCTCTTATCAAACATAACATCAAACAATATGCCAATATATTCATAATCAACATCTAATAAGGTGAGCATAATGCATTAAATTTAGCTATAAATTTTTAGACTAATATAATCTGTACACTACATAAAAGACGAATAAAAATCTGAAAGAAAATTGATTAGTGCAATTTCCATACTCTAACATTTTAGGGGGACAATTCCATAAACTTTGAAACAGCAAGGAATAATGCATGTGTATAACTAGTGGTTAACATATGCATGTATGTACATTCCCCTCACATTCAAATATAAGCACTTTCATAAAAAGCAAATCATAACATCTCGCTAATTTTTGCTAATTTCAATAATACTATGAAAAGCTGAACTTACAGACTCTACACAGCAGAAGCCATATAAAAATTTCAGATATGACTTGCTAATAGTTGTAAACATCAAAGAAATGAAATGCAATCCTGGCAAATACTAGTTCAATAAGGAAACTTCAAGTCTTACAATTGCTGAACTAACTATATACAGTACTGTAGTGTGAATCAAATAATTTTGTAGTTATTGCACAATACAAGATGCTTTTACCCAGTCACAGTTTATAAAACTTTTGCTCTTTGTTTCCACTTAAAATATTTGTTCTTTAGAATTAACTAACATACATTAACTACAATAAGCGTGGACAGAATACTGTACAATACTTATAATATAAATGGACATAGAATTCATGATTATCCTAGCTTTCACAAAATTATTGCACCTATACCAGCATCTTTGTTATACTGTACAAGCAGAGGAAAGTTTTTCCCTTTTTTCTGAATATGAATGAACTGGCTGATATTTGCCAAAGCCTTAATTCATATCAATTGTTGGTACCACCCAAGCTAAAAAAATGCTCAGTTACAGTATATTTCATGTTCTGTCCCTCCAAATGATTGCATTTATGAGAATAACAAGATACTTTCTTATAATTCCAATTCTTCATTGCATTTCACGTCATGTAAAAACACTTTTCACGATGAAAATCTTTTCTGTGATGCACACAAAGTGGACCAAAAGCCAATGATATACATAGAATACACAACATTTTACATACTAAAATATAAGAAAAAGAATAGAAGTAATCTCAAATACAAGCTTATCAATTAAGATTATCCAAAATATAACCATCAGTTTTTGTAAGCGAGTAGCTTACAATACAGATTAAAATTACCTAATCTAATCTTTCTACTTAACACATATCCCAATTATATTTGCAGAGGATGCTTTTACTTTCCAACTTCACTTTACATGTTTTAATATCTCACCACTTTCTTTTCATGAACTTATGTTAGTTCTTTGTAGTTGAGAACTGAAATGCAGCTCTGTAATATACAGAGTAGCTTTCATATGTGCTAACAGTCTCCAAACAAGAGCTGTATAATCTACAATGCTTTCACATAATGTACTGGTACAACCATTAAAATACCTAGTACATGGGGCTAAATATTAAACTGCTTTCAACGCTTATAACCTCCAGATTATTCACTTCTAAAAATGAATTCGCCATTACTAATTATTTATCTCTCCTATCTTTCCTTATATACCTGAAATACAATAAGGTATTACTCACAGGAAGAAAGTAATAGGGTAGACTAAATGCACAAATACAAATAATCAACCATAGTAAGAATTCAAAGACTCTTTCAGTAATCATTACAGAAATTGCTAACTTTCAAGACAAGACCAAAACTTACATACTAAGCTTTTTAAGTTAAGACAACACACTATCTAACCAGTGCAACAGATAAAAAGACTGTAAAATTTTAAGGTAAGATGGGAGCTGGATTTTCTAAGGGGTAAAAGCTACTTCCTTCCTGAGATTGTTAATGTTAATCATGATTACAAACTGCACTCCATCTCCCTAGTTTTCATGTAAGCATTTCTGATAATACATTCTATTAAGATCTATATTTGCAGTGTCTTGCCACACAACTCTTTAATATTACATTACATTGTAATTTCCAGGTTTTCATCAGACCTAATTTTCTATGTTCACCATGTTTAAAGTAAAGGACAAAATACTGACAGATGTGAAAACAAATACAAGACATAAATAAAATCAATCAAGTTAAATTACACAAAATGACTGAATTTTTGTTTAAGACATTAATAAAATAAACACAAGCAATGGGATGCTTTGTCTAGTAACAAATATTTCATTCACTTACAGGTTAATAAACACCATTAATTTGTACTTTCTCACAACCACCACTGCCCAGTAATACTATTTTCTTGTCATTCACACTCAGATCAAACAATGTTAACTTGTCTAAGCAAAATAATAACTAAATTGATGTGAGAGATATTCAAACTTCTCCATAAACAACAATAAATCATACAAATACTCAATTTTGTAAGTTATGAGACTTCAGATCTTGTCATAAATCAAGATAAATGAAGGCTAATGCTATGAACGTACATAAAATAAAAGTGGACCTTGCAATAAGCTGAATCTATGGGATGCACAGAACAGTATTTGTTAACACAAAACATACAAGAGAATCAGTGATGGTCAGTGGACTTACATCTCTTTGTTAAAATACTGTATCAAGTTTCATGTGCTGCAATAATTTTCAGCATTGTGCTCTTTCCTAAAGCTTGTACAGGTCATGCAGTCTTAACTCTCAAATGACACTGGAAGCCTTTCAAGGGCTGTTTGACCACGCTGAATCAAACTAATATTTTTTTTGGTTTCATCAAAGCTGCCACTGAAACAACTGAGCTGCACAACAAGCTGATGCAATTCTTGTAAAAGTAGAAGCAATGAAAAAAATGCAAGCAGAAGGAAAACTACATTAGGCTTTTAAGAAAGCCATCTGAGATTACGGAAAATTTCTATGAGGAAATTGATAATGCATTTTATAACTTATGAAGAATGATGGACAACTAACCAATAAGAGCCAACTGTAATTTAAATGGCTTGCACCTTAATGGGCAGTTAATAATAATATTTTAACAATACATCAGTTAGTCACTTTCTAATACACTATCTAACATAAGCTAAATGTTTAACAAAATTACACTCAACATAGCATTTTACTGGAATGATCATAAAAAACATCAAATATGGCAGTGAACTAAGTATGACAAACAATTAAGAAGAACAGTATAGAAACAAGAGCACCTCTGTCTCGTACAGTTGCTGACAGAAGTTATTGCAAAGGATTGAGGCTGAAAAAGATTTTACCTGCTTGGTTGTATTAACCTCATAATATGATGGAAGCACTTACAACTGTAATCAATAGCACCTGCAACTTTTGAAAAAAAAAAAAAAAAAAAAAAAAAAAACTGTTCAGTAAAGTTTCTAGTTTTAAGAACCATTAAAAAATTACTTTAAATCAAATAGTAACTGGTGAGTACTCGAACTCACACGTAAATAGCTGTTGTTTAAGCACCACAGATAACGCTTTCAGTATGAAATATTAGGAAAACAGATTTTTAAGACTTTGGCAATGGCATAACCCTCCCCTACTTTCAAGTCCCTGAGACAAGCTAAAACTATCATGATGAAAGATTAATTAAAAGTAAAATGTTGACAGTCTAACAAATGCAGAACTGTATTTCCTCATAGACAACACTGTGCTGCACTGGTTATTGCTATTCTGTAAAAATAAAAGCTAGATAAAAAAAAAAAAGTTTGAAGACCTAATATTTTGCAAGTTCAAATAAAATTCTCTTGCAACAAAGCACAATATTTCTTTTATCTGAGCATTCCTCCAAGAATTAGATATTCATATTGCACTGCCATGAACAATATCACCAAAACATCAGTACAGTATTACTGAGGCATAAGTGGATTCATGAGCTGCCACTATCTGTATTATGCAATTGTCCCTCAACAACATTAACAAGACAATTCTAAAACTTCCATTCTTCCTTAAACTGAGCAAATGAGTCTTTATTCTTTCCAATATCTAGATAAAGAAGTTGATTCTCCATAATCTCACATTACTGCACTTGTTAACTACATTGTTAACTACAAAATACTCTACAAATATTTACATGATTGATTTCCACTTATTCACTTACTAATCATCTAGCTAGAAAATTAGCACCAACTCCTCCTTCATAAGCCACTTTCCTTTTCAGGGAAAAGCTAGGAAAAGAAGAAATACTGTGAGATGTATACCACTGCATGGCATCCTTCATTACAAAATGTCAAACTGATTCATGGATGAAATATACAGTCAGCATATAACATTTCAGGCAACTTCAACTCCAGAAATGTGAAATAGACATATGGTACTGTATTAGAAACATTTGAAAACAACATTCATCATCATACTGTAATAAAAAAAATATCTGGAGGGACTGAGAAAATGACTAAAAGTAGATCTGAGTTAAAGGTCTCATAGTTCCATGATCCTTTGTATCTTCAAATTTTGAAAACCAATAACTTATCGTGGTCTGTTTATGTAGGTACAACATAAAGCTTTATAGAAATAGAGAATAGGCTACCAAAAACATTTCAATCTCATATAAAACCTAAAGGAAATACATAATGGTACTACCAAAAACATGTTTAAATCTTATCTAAAATAGTTGATTACAAAATTTTAAAGCACCCCTGCTCATACCAGGGTGATTATATTCAACAAGTACCTTTTATCCCTGGTCACTCTGCAACTGCCTTTTTGTTGACAATATCAAACTGAATATATCAGTGCATATATAAAATTATTTTCCTCATGCATTTCCCAATATTTTTTTGTTACTGTACAGCTGAAAATTTCTCATTTTTAATTAAATTTAAAAATTGATATTTGAAAGCAAACATTTACAATATGCAAGTAAAGTGGAAGCATTCATTCCTATACAAGAATTTATTCAAAAGCTGCAGTAAGTGTCTCATCAGTTTTATACCTTCATTTAGTTCAAGGAAATAACACAGTAAATTTTACCCTACGTGACAAAAGTCAGGATGGGAATTGCAGCTTTTAATTAGTTATTTATTAAAAAAATTTAACCGAGCAACCAAACTAAAAATTTTGCTCTTCTATGGTCGGTCAAATGAATATTTTATAAAAGGAATAAGACTACAGTAGACACCCATTATCCACAGTAGGTACATTCCAAGATCTACCATGGATAATGGTGAACTGTAAGTCAAACTCATATGTAACATGATTTTTGTATTTGCACAGTATATACATTATACTGTACATGCCAAAGCTTATCTAATAAATACAAAACTAATAAAGGACATTTGATATCTTATGGTACTAAACATTATGTTCTCTAAATTCTCCTTGTTTTAGTATACAGTAATTCCATTGAGACTCGAGTAATGAAAACTGCAAATTTGGTATAGTTTATATGGATATACCTTTGGTGACTGCTGATGCAGTCAAAACTTAGTAACAAGGCAGTTAGCTAGGGCAGGTGAGTATGGGGGTTAGAGTACCATCCGTTCACTTGATTGTCAAGAATTTGCTTTATCTCCTGGTAATATGGACAAATGCAGGGGTTAGTCTGAGGTGGGCTTATGATAAGACTTCAGGACTGCATATCTAGGACAAATAAAAACACATTTCCCAGCATTAGAAGTAGGGGGACTGATACCAATAGCTCGTGTTGCCCTGAAAAGACCTGGCTGAGTCATTCTTCATCTTGGACACCTTTCTTCTCCTTGGCAGGTGACCAAGACAAACACTTGACACAGTTGACAGATGGTGTACTTCTTTCCCATGCAGAATGAAGGTCTACATTTAAGGGTGACACAGACTTACCACATATCCTGTCACACCAAGAACACCAATGCTGTTCTACCTTTCTTACAGAAGAAGAGTCAAGTCACCATCATCCACACAAAAATCAGTACCAAAATCAAGCAAGCCAAAGTAATCAACAAGCATTCAGTGAAGAAAGAGAGAAAACATTCACTTCAAGAACAAAAGCCCTGTTCACAAGCCAGCAGTAGTGTGGCCAAAGAAACAGTAAATGAACAAAGTCAAGTGAGTGGGTGGTACCCTGACTCCCTCAACCATCTGCTACTAGTCAATTACCTTGGTACCAAGCTTCAATGAACAGACCAGCTTTTATCTTGTACAAACAATTACTCTTTTGACCTCTCTGACGGTGAAAGAAGAATGGAAAACATATTATGCTGTTACATATTTCACAATGAAAATCATTGTTTCTGCTGTGGCAAAATAGGCAAGAGTAGGTAAGTAAAAGAAAGGGAGATGAGCATCACGTTATAGTTTGCACTCCCTTGCTGGGTGGTTGAAAACTTTTCAAGCATTCATCCTACTGGGGTTATTGAAAAATTTTTTTGGGGGAGGGGGGGCACTGAGTAATCAACAGAAGAGAGTCCATGGATCTTGGACACATGGATAAGGAGTATCACTACAATTAGATTTGACCTAATAAATTAGTGTCATAAAATTTCTTAATAATTAAAATTTTGACAGAATTATTTTTAGTCTGTCATACAGATCGCTTAAGGTAGTCATTTTTCTGCAAGTCCAGGTTGTTTAAAAACTGTTACTGTAAATGTATCCAAACACATTTATATGAAATAATGTTTTACAAGAAATAAGACTCAGGTATTGGGAAGAGATTCACAGATCTGGGGAAGACATATGCACTGTAGCACAAAAAGTGCAAGAATGACTAACTGCAGTGAGTTAGTCAGTGGTTTTTCCCATCTTGGGAATGGCACATTGTGTCTATTTAGAATAACCTACTTTGTTCAATTAAATCTTATGGATTGTATTTTGTGTATAAAAATTATTTTTTACTTTAAACTTTTTTTATATCACAAAGATCTAATAATATATTATATAGGAAGAAAAACTCAATAATTTACACAGATGATGCAAATAGCTAGAGTTTGGTCAATAAACCCTGGCTTTATACTAAGCGTTGCAAATCATAAAGACATTGCATTTCATTAAGTTTCAGCTTTTACTAATATTCACACAGCAATTTTTCAGCGGTCAAAAATCAAATACAAATACTGTACAGTACTGTACATTGACTTCGTGCTCAAAAGGAAAAAAACAATCATTTTAATAACACATGGTACCATAATTCTCTTGTACTTAGTGCTCTTAACTGGATAGTCACTAAAATACGTTTCATTACCCAAGATGTTCAAGGACCTCTTTACTCTTCTGTGATTAGAAATGATGCTGCCAATACCCCCACAATTTTGCAATATATTTCAATTTCAGGTTTAGAAATAAATGTATCTGGAATACTGCCACTCTTGCCACAGGAAATGCTTAGTTGTCAACAGGGACTTTTTAAAAAATAAACTATGAATTCTAATTGATCAAAAGTAATTCAAAAAATGGCAAATTACTAAACATTATTCTAACTTCGTTTTGACATTTTCAATTAATCTCAAACTAAACATCAATACATTTGTAGGAAGGACTTCACACATTTTCCATTTCCTGCACTGTATACAAGGTGAACATTTAGCTCATCCACAATGATTCCATCAGAGCAAACAGAGCACAATCCTCACCAGTTAAAGAAAGACCTCATAATGATGAAGTTCGGTACAAATATTCAATATGGTAAAATACAACTTCTCTACTTATGCTTGTGATGCTACTTTACATAAACAGTTAAATATGTACAACATCTTTAATTAACCTGCAATGGAGGTTAAGATCTCTGTTATTGCAATGGAGCTCTTACCACAGTAGAAGTTTGGAACTGATATACCAGGAGTTCTACTTTTGGTCTCAAAAGTTAAATATAAAATGGAAAGACTAACATATACTCACAAACACAACTATGCACAATTTACTACTCAAAATGAGTAAGTATTCTACCATTAGCCTACATACATTAATCTGAACATTAATACAGTACTTCTAATTGTACTTTCAAGACGAAGTAGCAACCCCATGGAAACCATTACCTATTTTTCTTCTCAAATGTTTCTAATACTAAGGAGTATCACACAATCATCCAACCTACACCACCACCAGTGGTTGAAATCTGAAGGTCATCTGTACACCACCAGTGGTTGAAATCTGAAGGTAACCTGTAGGCTGCAATGCTCCCCTTTCCTTGGCTATATGAAGAGTCTCTATAAAGAGACTGGATATCCTTGTGCTAAGAAACTGACCATGTGAGAAGGTTATCATTTTCCTATGCTAAAAAAAATTAATCTCAAACTAGTTCTACTACTATTTGAGAATGGTATTTAATCTTTATGTACAATACAAAACTAAACTAGATACATTACTCTCAGTATAATATTACTACCCTACTGAACAAAACTCTCAATTTGAGATAAAATTACTTTGATAAATAAACAAGTATTCTTTGAAGCCCCAAAACAGGGATGGCGTAAACTTTGAGTTCAATAAAAAAAACATAACTTTTATAAAACACATAAAAATATTCTCTCCAAACCTTTTATATACACCTAGATGCACGTTACCTCTTCCGTCTGCATAATTTTTTGTGCTCTTTGTGCCAGTGCACTTGCTGACATTCTATAGAACAATACGCCGTATTCCAGCAACAATGATATATAGCTTCTGCTTCACACGTCCAACACTGAAGTAAAAATAAATGGAGTCTTAGACATTATCTTGTAATTTTGGGAAATGTCAAGTCTCAAAACTGTTCATTGAATAAAAAAAATAATTACAGTACAATAAAGTAGAATATGGTTAATTACTTAAGTAGTGTTCTTAAAATGAATTTGCTTTGGACGTCACCACTGAGAAATGCCGTACATATTAAACTACTAAAGATGTTAAACAAGGAGTGAAAAAGGCAAATTTATCAAATTATCAGTAAAACAAATGAAATGTAACACAATATGATAACAGATAAGAAAGTTGTTGAATAAAAATACGTTTATGGTGATAAAACCACAGTAGGCTGTGAGTAAACACATGAAGGCTAAGGGGTAGCCCATATATACAACAATGACTGTTTTGCAGCTGCTATTTATCTCTTCAGAGTTCCCAGCTCACTGCAACTTGTCCCTTCATTGCAAACCTCATATCTGTATTTTAATCATAAGCTCTGACACCTTCAGGATGTTAGTAAACAACTTCAACTGTTTTGCCAAAACCAGATTACATACAAAAAAATTTAAAAAAATAGCACAGAACAAGAACATCCCTAAGCAACAACATTCTAATCAAATAAAGGCTGATTAGGAAGGGTTCTCCACTGTTCCGACCAATCTTCCTACCTAGCTACCTTACAGACGTCTAACTTATTACCAGGAAAAGCATATGAGGTAAAATTTGTACTTAAAAGAAAGTACAGTACTATACATCCTAAGCTAGTGAAAACTGGAAAAGTACTGTTTACTGAGTATTCTCAAACAAATGACAAAAAAGCATTCAAAAGTACGGAATAATAAATATAAAATACACTAGCACTAACTACTGATAACTCAGTAACCTGCAGGAAGACAGAAAAAGTGTAATATTCACTAAGATTTGCAATGCAAATGCTGGTTGCCTTCTAGATGACCATTTTTTTAACTAAATATAATTGACACATCTAAGAAATGAATGACCAGACATTCTTTTTCATAAAATGGTTGTCCTTCAGCTACAACTTTTATCAATGATAGTTATTAAAAGCAAATCTACTTACCCACTGCTTTTTCTTGGTATCCGATATGTTTTGCTTATGAATTTCTTCCAGATCAGCTATTTTGGACTTGTATTCTTCCTTTATTCTTTCTATTTCTTTTTCCATCTGCTTCATTGTTGACTGAAGAACCTTCTGTTTTTCACTTTCATATTCTCGTCTCAACTGAAATAGAGTTAAAGATTTTACAGTCCTCTCTAAAAAAAACTTATTAAGACAGATACATCGCTACAGTACAATGAAAGCTGCATTCATTCAACTCTGCTACTTCGCTACTTGGTATTACATTTAGAGTTAGATAGTGCCCTAAACAAAAACTTACTTTTGCCTCTTTCACAGTATTATTACATTTTTAACAACACCACTGAGCTACTTTATTTAGCTCTTACAAGGCTGACCCAAAAGATGTGTCTTTGTTAATAATAAAGTTTACATTTTATTTAATTAAAACTTTGAAACAATTTTATAATTTGGTTTACTGAAAATAACTGCGATTCTGACAAAACCTCTCTATTTACAAAACTTAACATTCACTGACAATTACATTTTGGACATTCACATAAAAAAAGGTTGAACTGTTAGCATTACTTTACATTATGTACTCGGAGACTGGATCAAGTGGGCTATTAATCAAATATCTATAGATGACCAAACTGATTTAATAATTTTAAGTCTTATTTATCTTACCTTATCAGCAAGCTCGCGCATGGCCTTTTCAGTGTCTTTACTTCTTCGATTATTTCGCTCCCCAAACTCATCTAGTGCCATCTGTTAGAAAAGCGTGAAGGTAATTCACATTAATAAGAGCAAACTTGGACCTAAAAAGTATTAAAAAATCTTCAAATATAAAACAAGATGTGATAAAAATCTCAACCAGGCACACTGCCACATATTAAGCACCATAAGGTATGTATGAAAGGAGTCAATGGAGTTTTGTCAAGTTGAAAATTAGTATATAAAAAAAAAAAAGAGATTTGGTTGTACATTACATTACTGAAAGGCATGCTCTTCATGGTTTGGTTGTAAGAAATATATGAAAAATGACTTAGTATGACAAAGCTCAACTTAACCTGCAAATGGAACATGAAAAAAGAAAAAGGGGCCTTAGGGAAATGTCATTTCTACAACACAATGAAGAGAAGTGGCAGCAACATAATCAATCAATGCTATGGTAAGTTTTTTCTCTTGAGCCTTAAATCTATAAGAGTATGTAAACATTAAATCCACAAACATTAATTTAAGTCTTGAATCTATGAGAATAATTCATTACTAATCCACATGTACAGTATTGTCTTCTTTTATTTACTTTTTGGGTAAAATTTGGAAAGTCAAAGACAAAACTTCTAAATTGACCAAAGCTGCTGTCATCAATATAGAAAGTATGCCTCAAAATGAACAGTA
The DNA here is from genome assembly GCF_040412425.1 of Macrobrachium rosenbergii. NCBI lineage: Eukaryota > Metazoa > Arthropoda > Malacostraca > Decapoda > Palaemonidae > Macrobrachium > Macrobrachium rosenbergii. The sequence continues at coordinate 53,421,621 of NC_089755.1, read as the reverse complement.
TTGAGCTAAGCAAAATAACCATGCGACCCTACAGCAAACAAACAGAGAATATAAATATTTACAAACCTTCATTAATCTTGTAGAAGTCTGAGTGCCAACAGGACGAGTTGGTAACTCTTGACTGGATGAAGAAACCACATCTTCCGGTGCTGGCAATTCTTTCTATAAAAGAAGAAAAATGTTCCAATTAAGTTAAATGATCAAGCACTAAGAATCTAATCAGAATAAAGAGACATCAAGAAATGCTATCTGATGTTATCAAACCTTTTTACCTAACTCTAGTATTCCTTTTGCTGGGTCTGAAATGAGTTCTCTTCATCCTACTCTGTCTTGCGCTTTTCTACCTCAATTTCCTTACTGTATAGATCTTCATTTATGCTTTATTCTAAGAATGTCCTGTGCCTATCTACTGGTTTCTGTCCTGCTGCTTCTATACCCACAACTTTTCTGATAGGCTGTTCCTATCCAATGTCCAAACCACTCATTGATATCTCTGACTATTTTCTAGATACTAAACACGTCTTCAACAACTTCCTTAATCATAATGTGATTTTACCACCTACTTAACATTCTATAATCATGCATTTTCAAAATATCTTCCATTTCTTCTGTCAGTGCCAATGTTTAGTGCACAGAAGCACAGAGGTCATGCAATCATCATACATTTTTCTCTTGTTTATTAATGGGATAATTTTACTTAACAGTAATTCAGCTATCTCTAATCTTTTTCTTACTATTTCTTGGAAAAATATTTCTAAATATGCAAACCAAAATGCAAGATTAAATATCAAGACTTTTACCCGTATCATCTTTGAACTTGTTGCTCTAGAGGTTGACGAAATTGAAGAAGCTTGTTCCTCTTCATGTTCCTCTTCCTCCTCCTCCTCCTCATCATCTTCATTGTCACCTTGATTGTCATCATCATCATCATCCATATCATTGTCATCACCATCGTTCATTTCTTCATCACGTCCACTCTCATCCTGTCAGGAAGACAGAGGAAACTGGTAAGGATATTGCCTTGTTAACAAATTTCAGGTTTGAAAATTAAAGTAACAAGGATATGCCATTTTCACCTTGACCTCTGTGAGGGAAAGCACCTTAGATCAAGCTACCTGTAAACTAACTTTCTTCACAGACAGAAAGAATGAACAAAAATTCTATTATTAGAGTATAAGATTAAACAAAGAGTTGAAAAGAGAGCATTTCAAATTACGTATTTACGTGGGCACATATGACAAGTCCTCTAGGTGAACAATGTATTCAAAAGCCAATGGAACAAAATTTCTTAATCAACCAACTGAAAGTGGTTACAGGCTCTGGGCAATTAATTAATTCTTTCAGCCCATTTGCAATACAGTGAATTCCATGCTAGTTTGTCAGGGATAAATAAACTATTGTGAACTATTTCCTCAAAACTATGATCACTTACCTCTTCTTCTTTTATCTCCTTCTTAGTAGACTGTAATAACTGTGTCTGGCCTCTGAAATGAGTGAAATACTGATTTAGAATTATCCATAAAAAGTAGCCATAACGTTATTTACATTATCTGAAAACAGAATCTCGTAGGCTTCGTGATCACTTCATTTGAACTTCATAAAACATAAAGACATAAGGAGGTATGGAAGCACCAACAAATATATGACATTACTGTATAGTTATGAGTGTCTTGACAAATTAAAAACTGGTTAATAATATTGCAGATATACACCAAAGCTGTGACATGAGAGCTACCTATGCGCATGCCGCATTTCTGGATCTGTTCTGACATTGCGGTGATCTGGTTCTTGTGTATCTGTAGACATCAAGAGTTCCTGATGTTTCTTCAATTCTTCACACGCTTTATTCCAAGCCGAGGTTCTTTTAACCTGTTGATATCAATATCTATGGAGTCATTCAGTTTACAATATACCATACTTCTTTAAACTTATCCTACTGTGGGGTAAATACTGATCAATACAGTTTGAAATATTTATGGGCTGTCTACAGGAAATTCTCCACACAGAAATTCCAGCACAATAATAAAAATTTCTTACATGCATGAGGTCATGAAACAATTTTACATGCTTCTGGGTTTCTGTGCGAAATGAGAAAATATATCATTGTACCATATACAAAAAATTCTCTTACCTGTAATGTATGAATATTTACAGATATTGGACGAACATGAGACTTCTCAATAACTGCCCTCTGATGCTGGCTTCCAAAAAATCTCACATCAAATAAGTCATTTTCTTCACGTATAACCTAAAAGATATAAATACCTTAAAATTAAAAATATACTCAAAGATGCTTGAGCTCTGTCAATATTGTATTCATACTTCTGGGTATAGTTAACTTTCACACCTATTACAAGCTCTAGTAAGGGATGGTTTGCACTAAATATTTATACACATAAGGTTGTAAAAGTTTGCTTACTTTGGCAGGCCAGTATGGGAATCCTTTTTGCTTGGCATAAACTAATTTGTGAGGTGGTCGACAAGGCTTGCAAAACCAGTACTTATCAGACTTTTCATTCGACATGCGATAACAGTCCTTACACTGTTCTAATTCCAACAGATCATACTGGCAATCCCTCAACATTTGTCTTGCCATATCTGCTACTGTGCTATGAACTGGAAGAGATCAGAGGAAACTACAATTCTAATACTGTACCAAAACTACAACTTAAAACTATCTTGGAATACTTCAATGTCAATTGACAAATAATAACAGCAGATGAAGAAGACACATCACTGGAAAACATTTTTATGAGGTCATTCCAGATGTAAACAAGGTGCAGTTATTCTTAATGCCATGTCTTCAAGATCCTATCATATAAAAAAGTTATTAGAAAACTAAATTAATTTGCTTTAAAAACCAAGAATAAGATCAAAATTGTTTTGTCAAAGACAGAAATCAAGTCTTTCTTATTTCAGTCCACCAAAAGTAACAAAACAAGCATTGTTTGAAATGCTTATCTTAACATCCTTGATAACTAACAATATTTACAATCTTATCCTTACCTCCCTGATAAATAACAACATTATGGACAATAGTCAGAGCATCAATCTCAAAATCGTATATAGATTTATAACGGCAGTCGGCAGTTTTTTGACCCATTGTATTGAGGTCCATCTGATGATGGAGCAAAAGCTGTGCTCTCCAAGGTTCTGACGCAGACACACGGCTGAGTTGATCAGAACGAATAAGCGACTGGTGACTAGTTGCTGCAGCACGATCACTAAGAAATACACCGGGTTTTTGGGATGGAGCAGGAATCACTCGTTCCATAATGTTGACTGGCAACTGGGGGCAACAAAGAACCATATCAAGAAAATTTCACAGATGCATTAACACGGGACACTGCAACAAAGATTTAATAAACCTACAATAAATTATTTTCAATATGTAAGAAATGGATCACCAAAACCAAAGCATACTATTTTTAATCTGATAACTTCATAAAAAGCAAGATATTGTACTTACTCTTTCCCTTAAACGACCTACAGTAAAGGCTAGAAGCATATTTAAATCTTCTCTATTTATACGGCTTTTAACACTTCGCTGATACAATCTTTTCTGCAAGGAGTATAGAAACATCATTAGACACATTACTATTCTGCAAATTTCCCCCCAAAAAAACCAGCAAGCACCATTTCAAAATTTAATTTATTAGGAGCTAATGATAAACAATAAGATGAACTTCTGAGAACTAAATTTAACTGGGTTCAGAATTAAATGCCTTTCTTAAATAATCACATGTAAAATCAAAATAGATAAAACCATGCAAAACCTAAGTTAAACAGGATGTTTTTCTCAATCTTTTAACAATTTTTGAAATGCAAATCCATGTCTCAAGAACTTACCTTGCAAATAACACAAACAAAAGCTTCATTGTCATACGGATGGTCCTCAACATTAATACAATTCTCATGATAAACACGGTAGCATTTAGAACAGCACACCACCTCCCCACCTTTGTGGCATTCAAAACAATACCAGTCATGTCTATCAGGCTCATCCTAAAAGAAAAGCTCCAATCACAACCCATTTTGACAAAATTCTTGGATTAAATAGAACATTCTTTGTTGGAGGCCAATATGCTCCTCTAGGCTAATTTTAAATAAAATGTGAATTCTTGCATTATGAGTATTCTTACTGAAAAGATGATAAAGTAATTTTAGAAAAAAAAAACACATGTAGACTACTACAACTTTTATGCAGGAAAATTTAAAACTTGTTTCTGTGCAGGAAATATTTTGAATTATTTAACTGATGCTGAAGTAACTAAAAGAACATTAATCTCTAATTCTTACAACTACAGCACAATCTTTTCGTAATACTTGATGCAACTGGTAACATGGCCAAAGTGTGTCTTCACAAAATAGTGGACACATCATCCTTCAGACTACTTGGAATTCTTCAAATGACTTGATAAACTGACTGATTTATGAATGTTTGGTCTGATGACCTAACACTGGAAACATTTTGTTATTCAGTGCCATAAAAGACTAAATAAAAATAACAGTAACGTCTCCATTAAATGCTTTATCACAATCTTGAAGCAGAAGATAAAAACTAACAACTTTTTTTATTGAAAAATCTAATAAAGTCATTAAGATTTTCTACAAAGTAATTTAGATTTTTAACATAATGTTACAGAACAATTCCAAACTTACAGGAGGTGTTGGCAATCTGAACCCTTCTTGCTCTATGCCAACCTTGGAGCCTTTTTGACCAACCTTTCGGGTAACAGCAATAAGGTTGTCAGATGCACATTCTTCTAGATGCTTTTCGACTTCATCTGATAAAAATGAAACATAAAATAACAAATTATTTACAAAAATGATATCCAGAGGCCATAACATATTTCCCACTTTACAAAGGCTGTAAATTATCTATGCCATTCACTAAAGATTAATGCTGAGGAACTTGAAACTGTGAAAGAATAACAAAGCTCATGCCCCCCTATAATGTTCAAGGCATTATACCTTATCCAAATCAACACCACAATGTTACAACATACCTCGCTAATACACATGTGAAAACTATGACAAATCATCAATCAATATTCCACCCCCAATGAAGAAAATGTTTCCATTGATAACACTCAGCCTGACCTTTTTTTATTCAGTTCAAACAATCACCTTACTTCCCTAGTGTTGGGGGTGGGGAGGGGAGAGGAAGGAGAGGGAAGAGGGGTCTCATTCAATATGTACTAGAAACATTGGTAGAGGTTTTTGCAGACTCCTCTGCCTCCAAACTGCATTTTTTTCTGAATGATTCATTCACTGAATTTGGTCTCTATTACAGAACAAAAACATTTCTCATGGGTGTCATAGCACAGACCCATGGCACAGACATCCTGTTTATATGTACATGCTATAGCACTGCACACACACAAAAAGAAATACTCAACCTCAACAGACAGCTCCCAGAGGAACAAAGAAAAATGTATGCATCAGATGATGGCTGAAGAAAAACTGGTTGGTGACAGCAGGTGAGAGGGAGGAGGGTTATTCTTTCACTCACCCCAAGTTACCACTAATCAACTACCGTGTTAACAAGTTCAATGACTGCCTCTACCTTGCACTAGAGGATATTCCAGCATAAAAGGCCCCAGTTTGTATTTCCCCAGTTGAAAAGAAAACACAGCAAATATAATAGTGGTCTAACAATGCACATAACCTATAAACATGAACACACACAACAATAAAGTTACATAATTATGTTCATAAAACCTTTACCTGATTCCATGTTATGCATCCGGCTCATGTAACGCCTGATCCTGTCAAAGGACGGGAGCTGCTTGTGGTTACGTATTGTTGTGATGGCATCCCAGAGGTGTTGGCAACGTAATGGGTCAGAGATTCTACGAACAGCAGCTTGCATGTTGCCTCCTGAGAAAAACAATTAAGCGTTAAGAAATATTTCCTCAAAGCATTACAAAAAAAATTAAGAATTATTACACATCAAAATACAACATACTTCTCAATACTATACAGCTGTTTCCATTTCCACATTACCATTACTGCACTCCATTATAATAGACATACCATAAACACACAGTTATAATTATGTTTCCAAATAAAATCCCCAATGTATTACAAAAGTAACAAATTTTTAAACTACAACATAATTTGATATTAAATCTCTGATCTTGAGAGAGAGAGAGAGAGAGAGAGAGAGAGAGAGAGAGAGAGAGAGAGAGAGAGAGAGAGAGAGAGAGAGAGAGAGAGAGAGAGAATCACTTGATAAAACTGTTTCCAAACAAAATCCCCAATGTATTATAAAAGTAACACATTTTTAAAGTACAACATAATTTCACATTAAATCTCTGATCTTGAAAGAGAGAGAGAGAGAGAGAGAGAGAGAGAGAGAGAGAGAGAGAGAGAGAGAGAGAGAGAGAGACAATATTTGATAAAACTGTTTTATAAGAATAATGCCCAGTGTTAATTTCCTTGATCTGAATAATGAAATAACTAAAGTAGTATCAGAGAGAACTGATACCAGCTACCAAAGTCATCAGTATGCTATATAACTTGACAAGTTCATATGTTTTGGAAAAAGTAAAACAACTACAAGTATGCCTTGAATTAAGTGATGGCCTTGGGCTACACAACACAAGGAATTGCTGCGAATTTCCACATTTCTCATCTTTAAAAATGGATGACATGTTTCTGTAATAAATATCTCTTATAAAACTTGTACCACAATACAAGGGAAGTATAATTACCAAAGCAGCATAATGGAAGTGTAGATCAAATTTTAAAAAACATTTTTTTCACACAAATCAATTAATCCTTATAGCACGTTTATCTGTTAAATTAGCAACAAATGGCCCCTAAAGTCCGAGCATGGGAGGATGGCAAGCAAAGACTGAGAAGGGAATAAGATGCAGAGGTATCTCCCAAATGTAAATTCCCAGTTGATGAAGGTACAAGCTGTCTCACTGTTACCACCGGGCCTATAAAGTAAGGATTCAAATACTGTACTTGTGTTCAAAGGTAAAAAGGGATGTATGTAATTGGGCACCACTGAGCTGATTGCCAGTCCTCATAGGGCTGGTCCTTAGCACCTCTAAGTCCAAGCTGTTAAAACTGAGTTGACCTCAGATTCACCTTCCCTCAGCAAGCAAAAGGGGATTGTAGTCTTCAGTCTTTGCTTCCTGGTAAGTCCTAAAGAAAGGATTAACCTGACATATCTTCCCAAGAGTCCTTGTTCTTTGAAGACAACAGTCTTCCCTGAGCAAGCAAAGAGATTTTCCTCTTTACTTATGCAGTGGGAAAATTACTGTTATCAAAGTGTTTAACCAGATCACTTAGGTGAAACTCTTTGCTTCTGTAGGATTGACCTGAAGAATCTATTCTTAATTAACAATATCAGATACTATTTAGTAATTCAAATTATTCAAAAACTTAACGATTGGATAGACTGAAAATGTTAAGATTCTGACAAGTTTCTTATATATAAGACTTTTTATCAAGTTAAGGTTTAACTACATTACATGTGAAAATTCCTTGCCCTTATCAAGTTAAGGTTTAACTACATTACATGTGAAAATTCCTTGCCCAATAAACTAACAATTGAAGTCACCAATATTTATAGTTTCTGACCTAATTCCCCACTATTCAAAGCTGGAAAAACCTGCTTTACACAAAAAATCAAAGTAGTGGAAATGTTTCACTAATTTTTTTTCTGTGTAATCCTTATGCCATCATACACGATATCTTTTGAGCACTTTTTTTTATAGCCACTACAGTTGTCACAGAGTTTAACTTGTTCTACAGGGAACAGATGAGGGTCCATAATGCCTGCTACGTGCAGGTTTGTCTGTCTGATGTTGAAACCAAGTCTGCTACATTCTCGTTTGCTGATATGTGAAAGATACTACTCAGGTCTTCTGATTCTGATGGTAAAACCAAGTTTGATACATTCCTGAGCAGCATCCATTTTCTTCATTACTATAGACACCAGTAACTAAGGGACTGTGAGAAGGGACTCTACTGAAACTCGAAAGAGCAAATCCACCAATTGATTTGTCTTAATATATCCACTGATAATCTTGATTCCATCAGATAACAGTGCTTGTTAATCCTAACACCTACAGTACTCCTATCAGTTAGCTTTTGCCAGAAATTCTCACAGGAAATGCTCAGTTGTGTAATCTTTGGTGTCACACAGGAAACTGATGGCTGAGGAAGCAAGAGTAATGCCCCTGGCCAAAGCTTCAGTGTCTAAAGGTAGTTGCTGTGCCTGAGTCGAACATCCTGACATCACATAAAATTCCCCGAGCACTAAATCTGACAGCTTGGAAAGCTGAGGATACGCCATGAGTTCATTATAACCTTTGCTAGAACCACCTGAAGAAGTCGAGGCATTTATCTCAGTTGTCATAGCAAGCACATGCAATACCCCACAGCAGGGTAGCCCCCCCTTTCCTGGGCACTGTGCCCAGCACTTTTAATTTACATGTTGGTGAACTTGCTTTCATGGTTTTAAGGATCTACCTGCTTACTGATGGACTTTGGCACAATGTTCCTCAATTTGTTAAGCTTCAACAGATCAAGGGAGGACTTTACAGCAAGTGTGCCTGCCCAGAATGACTTTGGCACTGCTGAAACCAGGAAGTTTTAGCCAACTCCAAGGGAGATGACATACAACCTTCACTACATCTTTTCTAATTTCTTTACACCTCCTTTTGCTTTTGTACAAGACCCACCAATTTTGTGACCAATTCTCGGGAGAACAAACTTGACCCCTATGTGTACTGCACAACAGATGCAGCACTGTTCACTGGGAACACTATGGCACTGCTTCTGAACCACAGACTCCCAATATGTCTAAAATAAGTACTTGAAAGGACAAAAGAAAACCTGTATTTACTGTTAACCTAAGCCATTAATACTAACAAATATACTGTTGCTGACAATGTAAAACACAAAACTAAATCTGACAGAATCAAAATATAAATGCTTCTAGCTGAACCATTACAGTAGTATCTGATCATCCCTAAGTATAAACATCAACAAACATTAAGAATTGTGTACAGAAAAAATTCTTACTAATAAATTGTTTCAATATTAATATCAAGATCTACCTCGCCATTATAATATCCGAAACCAAAAATGGCAAAAGAAATACAAGGTTACCCTAAACTAAATATGGTATACAGTCAAAGACATGAATAGAAGATATTCAAAGTTGGCTGGTCAAAGAAAACAAGAGTATTGACACATGGCAGCTAAAAACCCAACTCTTACTGTAAACTAACCAGTAATCTTCTTCACATAAAAGAACATTCACATAAGGACAGAACTGTCATAATCAATTCAAAAGCCACACCCAGCAGGGAAAATAAGATGGCATTAGCCAAAAATGAGAGTGAATTTTGAAACAGAGTGAAATAAAGTAAGTAATCATGAAATTTTGGGGGCACAGTAAATAAGGATGTTCAGAAGTTAAACATACAGGAGAATGATTTGCCTCCCAGCAAGGGTACTGGGAAGTTTGCCTAACCAGTGGGAAATGTTTCTGCATTGCAATTTGTGGAACATGTCCTGAAGCAGTTGACCCAGGATTAAGCAAATGAAAACTATTGGGATTTGTATTAAACAGGTTTTTATCTGGCAAGAATGATGAAATGAGAAATACAACAGGAAAGGATCGTAAGAAGAAATCTTGACATACATGTACTCTGAAAAAACCAGGTCAAGATGTGCAAAAGCTTCTAGTAGAAGATGATCTTTCTTACAACCTTAATACTGCTTCAATTGTTCCAATTGCTATTCAGTGCCCATACTGTTGTGTAATAAGTAAAAGTTAAAGGGTATGTCATTTGTAAATAACATTAGATCTTTTAATGAGACATGAATATTTCATAAAGTTCCCAGGTTTGTTTCCATCTCAAAACACTGGATATAAAAAGGCAAAAACCAAAATGTTTCAGTGCATCAAAGTTACATTCTTTCACAGCTTTAACAAACAAAAAGGTTTAACCTGCATCTTAAAAAGGGCTACTTTGTTTTACATAAATACATATATGTCTGAAATAAAAGCCTGCCCTTTAAAAGTTACTGTGGGAAGATTCCCCTTCCTTGCAGTTGGTAGTCTCCAGCATTCAACATTTAATTATGTGCAGAAGACTATCATTACATTCTTAAACCCAGTTTCTGGTAACTTTGAAACGAATACTTTCTAAACGAAACTTTCAGGACTCTTTTACATTTGCTCTTCTGGTAAAAATTGTAAAACATGAAGGCAGTGAGTGCTGAGCAAAAAGAAGTCCCCTTAAGCTACAAAGAAGTGTGAATTACCAAAAAGTTACACTAAACTGCAATGTATTGTATTTTAAATCAGACAGTGAGTTAGTGACTACTGAACACTATTACAGCGTTACTGATTCCGTGATAGTGAGTTAACTACATCACATTAATGGAGAGGCTGGTTTTCAATTAACAGACCGTGAGTTACTAACTACTCCAAATACAGATATCCACAGCTCACAGCTGAGTTACCTTTCTTTACACCTCCCACAAAAAGCAAATGTTGAAAATAATAATTTCTTCATACAAGAAAATATATAAATACCTAGTATGAAATCAACTATTTGTTATCATCACTACTTACAAATATATGAATATTATTACTACATACTGCACAGTGAAACGTGATGTCATAAATAATGAGCTTCAAGATTATCAAACAACAAAAAAATTCATTCTACTTTTCATACTCATAAAATGAAATTAGAACCTAAGTTTTCCATAATTCCATTTGCTCTTTATCAGTCTACTCAAACTCTGAGGACAGTCGACAGTTCAAGGAATCCTGCAAATTTTTCTAAGGCATAATAAATCATAAATTTTTGTTGAAAAAAATTATAAAAACTCAAATTGTCCACTCCGAAATCACTATGCTCACGTACACAGGTTAAAAGATATCTCAATGATATGCCTTCCAAGTTTAAGAGTTTGGAACAAAACCTGAAAAAACAGACCTATCTACCTATCAGCCATAACAGCATTGTGATGCCGTATAAGGGAAAAATGAAGTCAGGAAATGCTGGATATGGGCTACTAAATTGCTAAAAGAAAATATATATATATATCACCTTTAAAGATCCACCAGCCTTTTTCAATAATTTCTTATAATCATCAAAGACACGACAAACCCATGGTCAGTGGAAACCAAGGCTCGCAGTCAAAAATGGAAATGTAATTGCTCTATCCAATAAGTGAAGCAAGCTTACAAACATGAATATCAAAAAGAATAAAAAAAAAAACATATTACCTTTGTCTGCTACTTGACAGGTAATCCTATAATCAGGGATTTTCAATAACTCTTGAGAAACCAAAGAACCCACCTAACCAATCAACAATCCTTTTACTGACCAGTTCACTGATTTTCCTTGGGGCTCGAAATTGTGAAATACTCTTCCTGCTTTGATAGATTTCCTTCTTTACAATACTAATCTCTGCTTCTTTTGGAGTTAGACTCCACTTATTTTGCGTTTGAACTTTGTCACCTAATATGCTTTGGTTACATAAGGGAAACTACATTACTAATCAAACTGGTATTCACACATCTAAATAACTGCAAAACATATGGTGAAACCCTCGAATCTAAAAGGTGGAGAAATAATTCTGTAAAATAATAAGCCGGCAGTAACAGAATACTTAAATGTACACGTTTCTTTGCAGCAGAAAAATATATACCGAACACTGTACTAAGCTATAAAAATATATACCTCGTGTTGAGCTGAAACTCTTTTTCATCCAGTCTCAGAGTCACAGAGAATCCATATTTCATATTAAGAGCCAATGGTGTTCACATAAAAACAAAAACTTATTAAAACTCTTACCTATAAAGTAAACACAATCACACACAATCATTGTACACAAAGTGAATCAATTCTGAAAGAGTTGCAATTCACAGATTATTCATAACAACCTCATTAGTAATCTAGCAAGTACTAATCATGCATTGTTAGTATTGCAAATACTGTACTACTGAAAGGACATCATACTCCTATGCATGAAAATTTCTTCAAACATTCATCTATTAAGTTAAAAATGATTCATATACCATTATCAAAAACCCAAGAACAAGCTCAAAGCATTTCTGACCAAGTTTCTAACAGAGTGAACATTATACATTATCAGTGTAACGCCTAACCTTTACACTCAAAAACATACATGAGATGAAGGTTCATCTTTGCAAGACAATAAAACTGTTGCTAACAAGTGGCATTTCTTTTCACAGCCATCACAAAATTTATTTTCATGTAATCACAACGACTGTGTTCATGTGGTGGTATCTTTGCTAAGAAAATACTTTATTCTTCCTTTGAAAATTCACTATATTCACTTATCTTTAACATGAAGATTAGTTTCTCCTAATATTTTCAACGAACAAAAAACTGCCAACATTCTAAGACTTTACACATTTCGCCATACTGTACGTAAATGGAAAAATGCATGACATGACCAAATCACTATCGTAGATGAGCTTACCTTTTGCAATGTGTTGTGAAAGTTTGGTTCTGACATTTAAAAGATGTTCCATTTTGTACAAATATCTAATACTGTCTATGATATCGAAACCCGTGAATGTGAAATTTTCTGCCTTGGTTTTATCTACGTATTCTTGAGACTTTTCAGGTATGTTCTCTATGTCACAGGATTTGCCACTAATCTCTATCATTGGTGATGCAAATAAAACCATGATGCATTCCTTGGTTCTTTCATCTGGATTTTTTTTTTTCTGAGTGTTTACATTAGGCAGACTTTGAAAACACCAAAACTAAACTCTGCATGCAATTTCCCTTGAAGTGCTCTGAATGTAGTGTACAGAAAGGAATGGAGAAGCAAGCGTAAACTAGGGGACGCCCCAAGCAGAATCATGATGCAAATACCAAACCTTGCAGGACAAGCCTAAGGGGGGTGAGTACTTAAGACATGCACACTCAATGAATCTGAAAAGAAACAAAACAAAAACAAACTTTTACAAATGGCTAAAAAACAAATGGTGTTTTGCATGAAATTACATACTGTTTCACAGTGTTTTTGGCAATGAATGAATGAATAAAAGGATGATCAAAGGCTTCTTGACACTAAAAACAGCAAAATTGTCCTATTTTTATTTATTACTTAAAGTAATAGAGAGGCAGGAATGTTGTGATAAGTGATTAGTATCAGCTAACACCAAAAGTTGAAAAGCAATCAATGATTTCCTCTTTATGAATTTAGCATCTTGTACTGCTTCCCCACTCCCTCCCCAAATGATGAAATATGCTCTCATGGTTATATTTGTAACAACCAAACTCATAAATTATCATACCCATGACATCCAAGAACACTATCTATATACAGTACTGTGTACTGCATATACATTTTCATTCATAACAAATGACTTGCACAAACCCTTGTTCTGCAACATTCCTGACCTCACACTTTACAATGCGGGACTATGAGGAAAAGAATGCCTAATGGTGAACAAAAACTCCCTTTTCCAGAAACTGTAGGGCAAGCAGACAGAGATGAGAGTAGACCATTATGCCAAAAAATGCAAATATGATATAAAGTATATCTATGAGCACAGGGAGTGAAAGTAATGTCTGAGTGTATTCACCAACTTGTATTCAATCATTCTCTAGCCAGTTTTGTGGGGCCTCATACTGACAATGCACTTCATGCATGCTTAGCAGAAAATGCAAAAGATGGCAAACAGCAGAACAGGTTGTAAGAACTACATATCTGCTCACTTAACAAGTCTTCATCTATCACAAAAAAATCATCCTGTACAGCTGCATAAGCACATACAGTACTAAAATACTGACTCAGTATACATATACAGGCAGTCCCCAGTTTACGACGGGGGTTCCGTTTTTACGCCGCGTCGTAAACCGAAAAACCGTCGAAAATCATGAAAAATCCTAAGAAAACCTTACTTTTAATGCTTTGGGTGTATTGAAAACGATGTAAACTGCATTTTTATTGAGTTTTTCATCAAAAAAGCCTCCAAATTTTTATTATTCTGCCATTTTGGAGCCATATTTCTTCCGTCGGATCGGTGTACAACGCATCATAACCCCGGAACATGCGTTGTAAACCGGGAAATAATTTCTGATGAATATATTTGAAAAGTCATAACCTCGAACGGACCCGTCGTAAACCGGGGACTGCCTGTATTACACATGCCAAATGCATCCTAAATTTCATTAGTTATCACAAGCCCAATAATCATAAAATAGCTTTTGAACTGTATGAAACGTGTTCAGGCACACAAATCAAAGTATTTCAAAGAAAATGGTTCCAGCAGCCATGCTCAGGCAACTCCTGGTTCCTTGTGGATACACTACCTGTATTAATTCTTATTTGCATCTTGGTGTATGGAAGCTGTGGTACTGTTCTCTACAGTTCTTCTAACATGTTTAGTGGCATGCCACTAACAAGATCTAATCATATTTCATGAGGTTTTCAGCACGTTGCCTTTCATATGGCAACCCACAGGTTTCTGCAATGTTACTAAGTGTAGCTTACTGCTCTTCTGTTCAATTTTTGCAGCTTTTGCTTACTTAATGGTGCAACTTCAGAAAAGTCATAATATTTACAGTTAGTACATCAAATGGTCTCTCATGGTTCCTCTGGCTCTGCCCAACTTTTTATATAGTGTTAGTAGTCCTCCTCTACCCCTATGAAGCCAGAGTATCATAAAGCCATGCCATGAGGTTTCGTCATTCCTCAGTCTATATCACTGCCACTAAGATTCATCAAGATCCTATTGGCTTGTGCACTGCTCACTAGCCCCTAGATAGAGCTGAGTATCCTTTCTCACTTTTGGTGGCCACAGCTATAAAGCCCTTGCCTATGCTCCCCCAATTTTGCTTTCTTATGGGTCCTCTGTCCTAGCCTCTCGGGCTTTGCCAGACCGGTGTGAGAGCCCTCTGCTCAGTGGACCACCTCCAGCTGCTGTGAGGCCAAAGAATATCCTCAAGAGGTACCATGAGGTATCATCGTATCTACCATCATTTTCGCCGAGTGTCTACAGAACTTGCTGAGCAACCACCATGGATCCCAAGGAGAAGGTATCCGAGGACTTATTGGGAACATCCCTAAGGTAGAATGAGGTGAAGGCTGCCCAACGTTTCCTGACACCTATTTCTGCAACAAAATTAGTTCTTATACAAATCCATTAACCATAAATATTGGTGCCCTCCCTTCCCCACTCTCTTTAGATGGGAACTGGCTAAGAAAATTAAAAATAAATAGCGTATCCTCAAGAATCTGGGAGTTGGTTAATCATGCCCACTGGAACATTTTTCTTTGAAATCTTGCTTCATGCAACTGGATTTGTTCTGCACAGTTAAAGGCTATTTTTATGATTAATAAGTTTGTGTATAAACTAATTATAGTATACTGAAAAATAACATACATCACTTTATTATAAAAAGCCCATCTTTCTGCTAGTGATACCATACAAAAAAGAAAAGGTAACTCAAAAAATTTAAACTAACTCCTTATCATTTTGTCTGTAAGTACTGTACACAGCCCTGCTAGCAACAAACTTTTGTAGGTCCCAACTGTGCACATGGAATTAACAAAATTAAGGTAACAGACTACTGTACAGTACTGTACACAAAGACTCGAGTAAAGAAAAAGGCAAGTTCTTTGTTTGTTTTAACTCCTTAAACCCCTCATCGCCTACATTATAAAACATATTACATACATATAGAAGCATTATTGTAAATATAAATACTTAAATTTCTTATGGAGAAAAGACCAAGGTAATCATTTATGCCCGAGTCAAACCCCATCGTATAAAAACCGTGATTTTTAGGTACCACTTCTTAGGTAATCAGAAATATGCTTCTCTTTCTGCAGACCTATGACATCTTAAACACAAATGACATGAAGCACTGATTTAACCAACTGACCCAAGTTCACAGATTCCATACAGCATGCATGGTAATGAATGACTGAGTGAATCTACAGTATTTATATGTAAAAACCCACCCATGGAAATACTACTGACACACTGTGAAGGAAATCTTCGAGGAAATTACAAGTTAAATCTATATTATCTCCAAGACTGCGTGACCAAGGAGGCCAATATTGCAAGTCTCAACAGGGGGTACTATCAAAAATGTTCCTTGCAATGCTGCACATTGTAGTGGATGGCGTTGAAGGTTATTTTGCAGTACTGTACAGTATCCCTTCTAGCTCCTGTCTGTTTTGCTTTACTGTATACTTTTTAACTCTTCATCCTTTCCCTCTGGTATCTTCCCATCTTGCTGTCCAACTTCTTTTACTTTTATCTTACTCCAATTTTCAATATATCTACAATATAAACAATGCTATAAACATCCTTACATGCCTACAAATGTGACTTAGTTGTCTATTTAAACAGCGTTATAAGAACAGTAACAATACAGTCAAAGAAATGGAGTTCCTCCTACAAACAAGGAGCTTTTGCAAACAACGGCCTGGGTATGATCTACAAATGTGAATCAAGTTGGGTAAATTGCAAGCCATCTAACAGACTAGACCTAGGAGAAATCAGTGCATTTTTATCAAAATGAAGGAGAAATTCACGAAAACTAGTCATATCCACCATAGTACTTGCTTCTGAGAAGCAAAACGTTAGGGACCTTGCTCAACATCATCATCATCACAATCATAACTTGACAACTACTTTTTCTCAGTTTTCTCTCTAAAGGATTATGCACAATGAGTTCTGTTGCTCTAAAACCACTAATCAACACTGTAAAATCTTAAGAACCCTAAAATTTAGCCATCCCTACTGTACTTGCTTCTGTGAAGGCTAAGACACAGCCACTAGTTAAATCTACAGTAGAACGAGAATCACAGTAGTGTACATAGACAATTAATACAAAGGACCAAAAGCCCATTAAAGGCATGTGTTATGCCTTTTCACAAAAAAAGAGAAGTATGCCCATATAAACATATTTCAAAATTTAAAGTACTAGGAACAATTTACAATGTCATTAGGGGCTGAATGGCTACAAGACTATTACTGTACTCACACACAACCAATGAAAAAATTTCTATGGAAAATGCTCACACTAAGTATCACAAACACTATATAAGATGAAAAGTGGAAACATGACAGTTCAATTCAGTGTTAATGCAAGTAAGAAATTAATAAAGAATACAGCAAATGATGATGTTTTTTTCTACTTATGCTTCCATGGCCAGTACGGCAGGATTAACTGAAGTTGTGTCATTTCAAACATGAAAGAACTCTTCGGAGTTACTCAGTCTGGAAAACATTCCATTAGTAGCAAAACATCCTTTGCATATTACGCCATAAATAGTCACCTACTGGCTTATCAAGCAGAAGCAGCTGTGAACAAGACCACTCAAGAGGGACTGTGAGAAGGAACTTCAAGGAAGATGAGAGGCTTGTATTTACAAAGTACCATAATTACTTGAAATTTATATGTACCTACATAATGTACAAACTTCTTTTACGCTGAATAGCTACTAAGATTGGATGTGATACGGCAGCTCTTCAACATTCTTGTGTACAGTACTGTAGACTAACAAACTGGTAGGAATTACTATACCTGCAACCTTTAGAGATGTACTATTTCTCTGGTCACTGGACTCTTAGAGGATGGTTACTACAACTAGTAAAAGGCAAAAAATTTAAGAGAATGTGTACTACAATTAATGCAAATCCAAACAGTAACACATCTTGAGTACAACAAATTAACTATGGTACCAAAGGATCAGGAAGAAGGTGGTACAGAAGAACGGCGAGTGATTAGAGAACTTGCTAATCACCAGAATGAATGAATATACCAGTGAATGGCATAAATCTCATCATAAGTAAATCACACTGGTGTTACTGCTTGGTTAAAATATTATGTTTTTAAATTGTGATGATGCTGTCAGGCAAGACTGCAATCTAGCGTCTACAGAGTGATTATTTTGAAGTTACGGTAGGAGAATATGTTGGATACCCTACCCACTGAAGAAAACTTTTGCTAATGACTACAGGCAGTCCCCGGTTAACGGCGAGGATTCCGTTCCTGGCCGAGCGATGATAACCAAAAATCATCGTTAACCAGGACATCACAATAATTATGGTAATAAATGGTGTTTACAATGCTGTAAATGCTGATAAACTGCTGAACAGCGCCGTTGACCGGTTATCAGTGCCATTAAACTGCTTACCGTCACCGATAAACCACTAACTGGTGCCAAAAATCTGGTTAACCATGTCGCTAGCCAAGCCCCGTAACACCGAAATGCCATTAACCGATGCCACTGGTAAATGGGGGACTGCCTGTAAATAGCACTGCAGGTAACAGTCTTTTAAGAGACAGCTTGTAATAAGGACACAAGGACAAATTCTCAACTTCATGACATCATATTGTAACTTCATGAAAATTCTGACCTGATAATTACTGGTACAGTATTAAAACTACCCATTCATGAGACAATAATGTGTAGGCAATGCAGGAGGTTCTTGAAAGATACACCAACTACAGGTGATATCAATTGGAGTATGTTTACAATTTCTGTTCCTTTTGGTTTCAACATATTTACTAACCAATTCAACTTCATCAAGCTCCAAATTTCACCTCAAGAGCAAACTCTTCAGGTGAGCCCTATAAAATTCTAAAAAGGTGACTTAATGGTCCCAGTCAAAAAAATATTTATGATAACCATACTGCAACTTTTGAAAAATTAATGAAAACTAATACAGTACTGTACAGAAATAAAATACAGCCTGAAAACTTTGAAAAATCATACTTGACATCTCAAAATCATATAAACAAAATGCTAGGAATAAACCTTTCAAATACATCACGAAAGAAATTATGTTTTCCAGAGATAATACAGTGACATTAACAAAAAATTATTAGAACAAATGCCTTATCATTCACAAATGAAGTAATACTAGACTTTACTTTTATATTACACTAGTCACTTTTTATTGGAAAATTCAATGCATCAATTTGGCACCCTCTGTTAACAATATTCATTAAAATTATAATTAACAGGAGTTACATCAGAATTCATATCACGATACTCTAATTACATACTGTAATAATGATGACTAATATGGAAATAGAGGGAAAACACTGAATGACACACAATGTAATGATATTAAAAAAAAAAAAGGGTGTGGCAGTCCTCTGCTATTATTAACAGTCAGTGTTTTATTTAATCTGATTTAAGAATGTTTGGTCTAATGACTTGGCACAAGTCAATGCTTCATCAACACAAAAAGAAATCAGTGTTTTATTAATGAAAAAGAAAAATCATATTTCAACCCACGTCATAATGTTATTAGAAACAGTTCCAATTTATAGTAAAGAGATTACACATAGCCACCGAAATCAGTCATTGATCTTACCCCTATTGCACAGAGGGAAGGATTATGAAATGCTAGCTCATGTGGGTAATTATCATATGCAGTAAAACTTTCAGACTGCATCAAGTGTGTCAGTACAAAACATTTAGTTTATGGATAAGGACGTCCTTATAATACTGCAGTGGATCAGTGAAGTGTTGAACACTCAAGATACAGTTCCAACTAAGAGTACCATGCTCCACACAGCAATCTTGGATGCCAATGGACTCACTGTGAATAAGGTTTAGCAGTCATGAACATGGAGTTATGAACCTAGACTGAGCATTATGAACTTCTCAAGATAAGAAAAATATTGAAGCATCGAGCCACAGAATTTTTTAAAAATTCTTATATTAATTCTTGCAGCCTACTTCACAGCTGGTATCTGTGAGGGAGTTAAGCAACAAGCTTATGAAGATTATGCAAATAAACATCATGAAAAAAAGATTCCAGTAAATACTGCAACATATTTCAGTGTACAATAAACTCTCTCCAGATAAGTTTACAGAAATAAAGCAAATACATGTACTTGTAATACTATTTCCTCACAGGTGTCTATAACATGTTTGTTTTTGTTTAAAAGCAAAACATACCTAAACATAAAACAGTCTATCATGGGAAGTCTTCCTTTATGTGCATCAATACACATTTTAATAGGAGGACTAGGCCTGCTATTAAATGTAGCAGCTACAATATTTACCATTAAACGAGTCAAGAGACCTCTTGATACACCAGTTATCTATAAAATATCTGATACAATATCTGGTGCCATAGGAAGCCTCCTGCTGTTTTGTGATGGCTTTTTTTACTTTGGAAATACCGAATATACCTATTCGTGCTCCAGGTATTTCATGATATACTTCCTGATACTTTTTTCAATAATTACAAGCAATTTTTCAATTTTGGGCGTAGCTATTGATCATTATCTAACAGCCAAAAATGACGCCTTCAAGTCAACATCATGCCAAAAGGTCTTCTGTATTCTCTGGACAGCCACCTACTGGTTCACCACAGCAGCATCTATCATAATCCTTTGGGGTAATACAGAAAAAGATGGAAGATATCTGGGTGAAAATACATTTTACTGGAAAACAAACAAACTAATTCGTCTCAATCGTGGTCTGCTCGAAGATCTGTGGGCTCACAACAGTAAGAACGACTGGTCTAGTGATTTTCGAGAAAATGCCATTATAGGTCTTGTGTATGGCATCATTGGAGGCAATATTTCACATGAGACTCTCAAAAATTTCACGGGAACCCTCAAAGTGTAGAAGAAAATCAACGACAAATACAGAACCTTCACGCTGCCTTAGGAATTCACAATTCTGATTTCCAAAAGGTCTTTGGGACAAACCTAATGGTAAATTCCCAAAATAGCAAAGAAACTACTAACAAATCCCCTACAATCCTTGAAGAATCTTCAAATCCATTAGACAGCAACACCATTCTTAAAAAGGGAAACATTTCTGGTTTATTCAAGCCCTCACATGGACTAACTATTGACAGACTGCAACAAAATTCAGTGAGCAATCATAAAAAGCAAAATCATTCTGAAACCTTCTCTCCGAATACTATTAAGAAACAGCATCTGGACTTTCCTAGCAGTTCATCAGGCACCCACCCCAAGTTAATGCTGGATTAGATAAAGATCAATCTGACTCAACTAAGCATTCCACTATAAGCACTCACATGTTGGCAACTACCCAACAGACAGAAAAGGAAAGCAACACAAACTTCCCGAACATTCGGAATAACGCCAATACAGATAAACAGTCACTTGCAGGGCTGCTGGTAATACGGACAGAGGTCCCAAATCCTGAGAGTTATGAGGTAACCTCAACTCCTCCGGATGTTTTTTTAACTCAGGAAGAAACAACCAATGTTCCTGAAACATTACCAACAGAGAGTGATATCACTGCAACAAATCAAGAAACATTCACAGAAACTCTAATAACAATAAAGCTTGAAAACAACTTGGATACTACTACCAGTTCATCACAAACAACTGAAGTAGACAGCACAACTGAGAACCCAAATACCAACGACTATGAATCTTCTACACCTTTAAATCACGGTCAAACACAAACAGATGGTTCGTTAAATGCAGTACAGATAACCTCTGCTTGTAGGCCTCAGGTAAATAAAAATATAAATTCTACATATCTCAAAAAAAAAAAAAAAAAAAAAAATGAAAGCCAATTTCAGTTAAAAAGTCACTATACCTGGCTGGCTACAACCATTAACTTTAAAGTGCTATAACTTATAATACATTATCTATCCTTCAAGTTGTTATTTATTCCAGGTTGGTTTTTTCCCACCATTTATAATGATCATCTTCATTTGTGTGCATGGACTGCCATTACTGATCAGTGGCTTCTTGAACGCAAGCATAGGCTTTGACAATCTGAGATGCATAAGCTTAAACCACCTGAATTTGCGGCATTCCATGAAGTCCACAATTCAACAGTTAACAAGAAAGGTAATACCCTGTACAGTATTTTAGAATTTGCTCAGTACATAGCCAAGATCATTAATATTTCCTAACAGACTTTCGAATGAAACATAAAACCATGCTACCACGTCATGATAATTTTATTTGACCAGTCGGTGTAAATTTACATATGATGGTAAGCTGTTTTTGCGTATTTTGAACTCTCAATCCTAATTTCACAAAGAGAAAGACCATGGAGGGATGTTTATTTAATGGGTTCTTCGAGCAAAAGATGGCACAATTAGCCTAGCATAAGGCTACTATCATCCCTCTGTAGGTCCTAAAGACCTTCCTGTAAGCATTTTAGAGAAGCCTCTGTCAAAATGATCAGAGGATCACCTCCAAATGCTGTGATGATAATGATATGGACACCTTGGAACTTCTTATGGAAACCCTGTTTGAAGGTTCAGAAGTTCAAGATACCAACATGGCTGGGCCAAAACAGTATTGTCAACTTCAATATTCTGAAACACAACAAACAGTACCAGAATACAACACAGATTCTCCCTGATGATGAAACAGTATGGAAAAATTAACAATAGACTTAGTCATCTCATAAATTTAGTTAAAACAGTATAATACCTATACACTGTACATTGTAAAGCACTGTATACACACATTCCCTGCCTTGCGAGTGAGTTGAGTGTTAGAAGACATGAGCTGGAATGGACTGTTTAGTGTTCAGATTTGTTTATTATCTTTTAGTTTATTTTGTAAACAATATTATTTAATTTTCTTGTCTTTATTTCTAAAGAACTTCATCATCTCCTGGTGCTCTTAAAGTCAAGTCATGCAGGCTGAGAGTTATGCGGTCCAACTTCAACTAAATCATGACCTCAAGTCACAAGCAGAATAAGAAGTCACAAGCAGAATAAGGAGGCTTGTGAACATAGCAATGGAAACATTACAGTACACCTTGTTTGCTTACTGAAGTTTTAATAATCTTAACGGTAAACTTTATTTATTATTTCACATTATATATTCAACCTTTCAGACTTTCACAATCCTAGTATTAAACATTATTTATTTTTCAGGCTTTCATAATCCTAACAGTAAACTTCATATGCTGGACACCATTTCTATTCGAGAGGTTACTTTATGCATGGGAAAGAACACCTGCACTACCAATAATAGTGCCATCATTATTATTCATTTTGGCCCAAATGTACAACATCATTCGAGCTGTATTTTATATATTTGACAACGAAGAGGTAATGTTTGAGAATAACTACAATTTTGCATCTTAAAAATTCTTGTAATAAAACAGTACTTCCACAAAGTATCAAACATAATTTCTTCATAATCTGTTTCATAAAGCTTGTGACTAACATTTCACAATGACTAACATTTCACAAAATGTTTTGGTACTTTCATGAAAGAGTACTGGGCATACAAGTGTAGTTCAATATCTCATAATATCAAGATGCCAAATCACAAGAATTTAGAAACTTTAAAAACAATAAACACAGTACTGTACATCTAACCAAACAAAATGACAAACTTTTATAACAGCTGACACTTATCTTTTAATCTTTTGGACTACAAAATTTGCCTGAAATTCCTTCACTGAATTTCTGATATTCCAAATCTACATGCAATCTAATCAATTAATGTACCGATAAAAAAATGTACAGTACTACTTCATACTTTCATATAAAGAATCCATGACATTTATTTTTTCATTAACCATTTCTACCTAAAACACCATCTACAGTGTACAACTGTTAAATACTTTACAAATATTTTTAGAACCTTAAATAAAAATAAGCCAACCAATTTATTATAGTACTTTATTACAGAACAATTTTTGCCATTAATGTTCACTACTTCAAATTTAAAATTCAAACAACATACAGTGTACGAGTTTTGACAGTTTCAGGTTAGCATGCAAGCCAGTCTCTGCCTGCCTTCAAGATGCTGCAAAACTACCGTCTTGCCCATTGGCAATGCACATTCCGAAACAACCTCCTATGATGAAAGAACAGAGCCTCGCAATTCTACTCGACATGGGGGGATGGCCACCAATCCGTCTCCTAGACCAAATATTAAGTCTATTCCTATGGTTAATTTGCGCCATTAAATAAACTGGAAAATGAATTTGCTGACTTACCCAAAAATAAATAAGATCAAGAGAAAACTTGTACTATTTCAAAATGGGAGAGAAAATTACAATAGCTAATTTGTGACATACTGTATATGTACGTTAATCTAGTTTACATTAAATACCATACTGCCCTATATAGTTTTTCATTAACCTAACTAAGTGTCTTTTAGATATGCATTACGAAGGAAAGAGGGTTCTGTGAGCAAGTGATGTTAGAAAACAAGACCTAAAGCAAAGATAGTGGCAGGTATATCAGAAGAATATGAGATAAATGGTTTCCATTAAGGATAAGCTGGGGGTCTTTGCTATTTATCATAGAAATCAAAGCTACAATTGAGTGCATTTCTAACTATCGTGCCATCTGACTCCTAATATTATTCTAGAAGTTTTGTTCTCAAATTAACAAAATGTTTCATATACAGTATCTGTCATGCCATGATTCATGTTCATTTAATAATACAGACCGTATTAGGCTAATGTATAACCTTACTTTCATTTGCAATTTCAGTCTAATTGATTTTCAAATCTTAATCAGCTTCCAGTTGCTTAATTTACCTTTTTCAATCTTTCATTAAATTCCAGCTCAAGAGAACCCATACTGGATAACATCATTCAACAGTACTGTACACTATTTGAAAGACTCAACCTTACCAATTCTTTCTACATCTAATGTTCTTTCAGCCCTTGTACTTATCATCTTCATTATTTCTGTGTTCTATACCAATCACAAGAAGAAAAAAGAAAGCAAGGAACAAGTCATATGAAAGACTTCACTTTGATTTCTTAGTTCACTAAGACTAAGGAGCATTCTCTAAAGTCACATAAACAATGACCACAGACACCTTAAAATAATACTACCCAATAACTGATGGAAACCCACAGAAATACATCATCACATTTCATTCACATATATATTTTTACTAATGATATTGTGTCAGCTATCAAATATTACATTCTGGCAATTTCAATCCTTAGAAAAACACTTTAAATTGTTTTTGGAGCAAGAACATAAATAATTTTGTATAAAATAAAAGTACAGATGTGCTAGATACTCCTGACAAATATGAAATATGCACAAAATGCCAACAGTACTTAGACCTGTTATGCAAGGCAATTTAAATGCCTCAGTGATCCACTTACACTATTTGTGCGATCAAAATAATTTACAGGAAACAAAACAATGGATGTTATATATAATACCATCAAAAATTCTTAAAATGGTCACTTTTCCATGAAAACTTATCACAAACAAAAATGAAGGAAGGAATAGAATTGCAAAACACCTGTCTCTCCTGTTAAGCATTCCATTACTAAGCTCCTTAGATTGAGATTCCAATTCTGCTTTTTTGGATTGTGGTTCCAATATACTACCGACATGAGCAGTACTCACAAGAATAGGATTAACAGGAATGATCGTATTTTAAGAAAAGCCCCAGAAACTAAGGGTATCTGTAAGGCAAACCAAGCAGACTGGACTTCACATCTATCTACTTTGTTTACATTTGATGGTAGAAAATACAGGAAAGTCTCAACTTAAATATATCAAAAACATATGGCCTACTAACAGCTACCATTTTGGGGTGAAAGTAAATACACCTAAATAGGCTATTACACATAATATGAAGAGTCAGCCTTCACATATCTGTATATCCTGATATGTCAAGTCAGTTCATATTACGCATGGCAAATGAGGAAAAGCTTTATTCACCTTTGTTTTCTTTATACTGCACTAGACCCAAAAGCCATAAACTACTGTATTGTCTTATTTAAGAAAATTAAAGGTAAACCTACTTGCCTTCAAGATTCAAGGAAACAGTTATACATTGTAAGCCTTCCATAGGTGATGAGATGCCAACTTTGTCACTTGAACAAACTAATCTCATTCAAATTACACTTCAAATATGAAAATTACACAATGGACTGGGCATTAACAAATACCTTAGAATAACTCTTATGACCTACAAATATATACCTCTTACATTATTTATGACAAAGTGAAAACAGAGCACTTTAGTATGGGTAAAATCATAAGCCTGCATGTTTTCCTGCTAATTTACAATTTAAAATCTTCTTCAGTACTTTTGTTTCCAAATAAGTTACAAGCAGCCTACAATTTTTTCCATTACATATATAAAATAATTTCAACATTAACTAACTTGCTATCACAACATATAATCAATTTCACCGTAACCGTGTTGGATGCTACAATGCTTCAAGACTACTGTAAACTTCTACATATTAATTTCCTGTATATTTCTGGTTTTAACTCCAACCTCTCAAAAGAATAAACTCTCAAAAAAGAAATTTAAGATGAATTTGACAGAGAGCTACAGAACGTTTTGGGAAGGGAATAAAGAAAGTATTAAGTGTTTAGTACTCATGTCTACATAGTGAAATTAAATTAAAACTAAGAACATCTTAGAGAGAATACAAAACATAAAAACATGAAGAAAAACGGGTAAATATCATACACACAAACAAAAGACACAAAACAAACAAAGGACGGTTGACATTCCTGTCGGCGACTGGTGAAACCAGGCCATAGTAGTATTCTTCAGTTTTACCTTTAGTTAAGAGTAATATTCATATATTTAATTAAGTCAACTGACTCAGTTTATCTATATATATGAATACGTTAACACATACTACATCTCTACATTAAAGCGGTGTAGGTTTGAGTCCTGGTCAAAATAGGCACGCTCAATATAGGCCTATAGACTAATTCCCTGTAAATAAAAGCCTAGGTCTGGCATCGCTTAGCTTTTACAATGCGAGGCCTTGAAACCCAAGCTCCTTGGGCCTATGAAGTTAAACACAGCCTGGCACAGGTTAGCCTAATAACCTACAAACAGGCAATCACAAAAAACAAAAACACTCAGGATAGGCCTAGTTTGGCATAACACAGGCTACATTACTTTCTTCACAAAGAACTTGAATTTTATTTTTACATTACTTCAAAATAGGCCCATATTGAAATCTGGTAACAAGCCTAACCTTAAAAGTCCACTGCAAATTATGGTGTACCTTTAAAGGTAATGTACTATTCCCGTTATGGTAGGATAATAGGCCTAAATACGACATGATCTTCACATTTTAGGCCTACTTCGAGACGAAAAGAAAGACAAAAGTAGCTTCATTACATAAAACATTATTAAAAGGAATGCCACCTAGTTTTCGTTATAGTAGTATGCATTCCATTTTGGGTACCATTTACCTTAAAAGGGGTAGGCCTAGAAGACAGTGAGGAATCGAAACCCTTTTAGGCCTATTCTTCCATCGACAAAAAACTCATTTGGTTACAATTGACGACAAGAGGCCCCTGGGTTCCAAATGTCCATTGTTTGTCTCGTCTTTAACTTGTAAATTCTAAACGAACATATTAAAATTATACAAGACAAATAAATAATTATACAAGACAAAAAAATCATTTGGTTAAAATTTACGCCAAGAGAGACCTTGGGTTCTGAATGTTCATTGTTACCCTTGTTTTTAAGTTGGTAAATTCTACACGAACAAACAGAAATTATACGCGACACTAACTGGCGTTAAATTGTTCAGATATTTAGCAAACAATCAAATTAAAACCTTACTTGACATGACTGGTAGCAAAGGCTTTTATTGTAATCCCATCGTCCGACACCAACCTTCACTGACACTTGTAAACAATTGCATTTACTAACAAAATTCTGTTTTATAAAATTACCCGTTATTAAAATGAAGTCTTCTATTTATTATGAATGTTCACATTTATCATGCCAAAATTTATATTCGAATCGTAATTTTATGCACAAAATACCACATGTTGTTCTGAAATGCAAATACATTGTGAAGGCGCTAAATTTAATTGACTTTTCCGTAATTACTTCTAACAAGCTTTAATGTTGATTTTCTTTGCTCTATTGGTATTGGACTCACATAATAAGTCGGGCAGTACACTTTAACTGCGATATTTTGAACTATTCATAACATGAGTACCTAATAAGGAGTTAAATAGATAAAACATCTCAAACATCGGCGATAATTATTGAAGTGAGGACGGTGAGACGCCAAGTCTTCACTCCCGACCACATCCCTTTGTTTCTAAAAGCGCTAAGCGGATGTGCAGCATTCGCCAAGTCTCTTGTTTAAATGGACGATTCTATTGCAATTTTATCATAATAAATGCTGCGTCGAGGATTTTGCAGGAATTAAACTAATCTCTAAGGTTCTTACTGTATCAGTTGCTTAATCTGTAAAAATTACGTATAGAGTTCATGGCGGTTCTCCCTCGTTGTGATTACAAGCAAGTCCCAGGTAACTAGCGACGGATAGACAAACCTTCGTTTAACTTCCCTCTGCATGCAAACTTGCAATACTATAACAGACTTACGACTATTTGAATAATACGAGGCCAAAATTCGAGTCTTTTCACTAAATAGGATGACTTATACCAAAACTATGCTACGGGCAACTGTTCAAGTTTTCCTGACCACAACACCTGGCTGCAACACACCTGTTTACTATAGCTTCACACAAAACGTGATGTATTTATAGAACAGAAACAAATTAAACCAGTCTATAAAAAAGTATTCCATAACTAAGAAAATGACATTGTAAAACGAAATATGTCAACTTAATTCAAGGAAGAGTTATACATCAACAAATAAAATGAAGATAGAGCATAAAAAAGAAACTATTTTTTTCTTTAGTTCGTATTAATAACCTGCTGTAGTCACATCTAATACAGTTGGTCGAGTGATATCGAAAAATTGTATAGGTTGTAGACTCATCCAAAAGGTTTAGTGTAAGGTACACGAACTATCAGCGAAGATGGCTGCAGATGCCTGCATAGAATAATTGGGTACTACTGTAGTATGATATCTACCATCCATTTTCTACATTTGACCCCTCAGGAGCTGGTACTAAACACGGCGAAACAATGTGGGCGAGTCATTGCTTCGCCGTGTTTAGTACTAGCCCCTGGGCGATCAAATAGTTTTATATATAGTTTGAGGACGTAATTGCCATAAGCCTTAATTGGGTTGCTTGGCAGACAGCATCCTAATTTTTGGTAGGTCGCGAATAGCTCGGTAGTTATACTATAGTAGCACCAATAATTGTCTAATTTTCATTGTTTATACGCATTTTATACTATTTGAGATGGACCAGACTGGCTCTCACCATGCATTTTTTTCAGAGAAATGCAATGATAAATGTAAGAAAATATAATTTAGGTAATATACAATGAGATAAATAGTATTTGACTGCTCCGAAAACCTAGAAACGGAGTGTTGTTTCGCCGCACGAGCTAGACTACACCAAGGTCTCTAGATAGTCTAGACCAAGGTATATTGGTCTAGACCAAGTCCGTGTTTACGGTTACCCTCAGGCGAGTAGGGTCGGACAATGGAGCCTAAAGATAACAGGTAACAAATAATAGTTATTTATATGACAGCGCGTATACTATGACCTAAAACCTATGCTTAGGAATCGTCCCAGTCACCAGAAACGTCCAACGGGAAAGAATTGAATGATGAGGCAATGATCTATATCTCATTTTTCACTTCTGGGAAGGCCTATATGTCATTTACTCTACATCAATGTATGGCAGTTGGGTGATTCCACTGATTAATAGTCGAGTGATTCCACCCGTTAAGAACACACAAGCGATTTCACAGTTAATAACAGAGGAGTGATTCCGTTGTTAACAACACTTCGAGTGATCCCACCGCTGTTAACTGTCGAGTGGTTTCATCAGCATTAGCATGGGTGGTGGCACTCGTAACTCACTTGTGGCAAAGAACTTTATATACAACTATTTTATTCAGGCAATTCATAAGCATTCGCTGTTTTTTTTAAAACAGTGGAATAGTGAAATTGATTTTTTCTACATCGCAGGTTAGCGTTCCTCATGTTCCAGAAAGTCTACACTACAAGCAAATTCACGTGTGGGACAAGGTGTATAGAGTAGAATCTATGGACACCGCTGTTTGCAATCTGCTATGATTATTCTTGAGACTAGAAATGTTTCCATTTCACAAGTGGAACGAAATCATTTGATCTAAAGACAAACAGCTTTTGTATTTAAGAACGAATTGGGTAAAACAAGAACTACGTGATGTGCTGGACTATAATTTAATGAGTAGATAATGTACACCTTTCGACCGAGAGGCATCTAAAAGAGGTAATAAAAACAAATAAGACATAACGCAATTAATACAATAAAAACATAAAACATAACACGTAATACAAAATTTGTGTTAAAACATGAACACTTACAACTAGAAAGTTAAATTTGAAGTTAATGCATATTAAATATTAAAATACATTAAGATGATAATTCAGCTATTAGGGTTATCAGTGGTACTTAAAACAGTTACGGAAAATCTTTATCCCACAGTTTTAACCGCATGCCGCTGTCAGCGACAATCACATCTCCCCCTCCGCTTTTAATCTTCTCCACAGCAGCCCTCAGAACATCACAGCCACAGACCACTTGGCCAAAAACGCCCGGAAACGTCTTCGAGACGCTGGAGCCGACGTAAATTCCGAGCGTTCTGTCCGGTCTTATCGCAACCGCTCCGTAGGTCACCTTCCGTAAAATCACCGGCGGGTGCTGCGGCCAGCCGTCACCCGCGCCGAGTTTGCTGCAGATCATCCAGTCTTCCTGGATGCGGGTGAACTTCCGGTTGACGTAGGAGACGCCCTGAACACCCGAGCAGAAGAACCGAAAGCTCTGCGCCCAGCGAGTGGCGGGAAAGAGGAGCCGCACCAAGAGGCGTCCTTCAAGGTTGTCATCCACTGCCAGGTCTAAGAACACTTCTACTTTCTCCGGGTTGGGGAACACGCAGCTACTGGCGAGTCCGTCGAACTGTACATTGATACAGAATTACAAGTCTCAAAGGAATACTGATGCGGAATTAGAAATCTCAAAGGAATATTAACACAGAATTAGAAATTTCAAAGGAATATTAACACAATTAGCAATCTCAAAGGAATATCCACATAGAATTAGAAATCTCAGAGGAATATTGATACAGAATCAGAAATCTTAAACGAATATTAACACAATTAGAAATCTCAAAGGAATATCCACATAGAATTAGAAATCTCAAAGGAATATCCACATAGAATTAGAAATCTCAAAGGAATATCCACATAGAATTAGAAATCTCAAAGGAATAAGATACAGAATTAGAAATCTCAAACGAATATTAACACATTAGAAATCTCAAAGGAATATTCACATAGAATTAGAAGTCTCAAAGGAATATTAACACAGAATTAGAAGTCTCAAAGGAATATTAACACAGAATTAGAAGTCTCAAAGGAATATTAACACAGAATTAGAAATCTCAAAGGAATATCCACACACAATTAGAAATCTCAGAGGAATATTGATACAGAATTAGAAATCTCAAAGGAATATCAACACAGAATTAAAATCTCAAAGGAATATTGATAAGGAATTAGAAATCTCTCACGAATATCAACACTGAATTTGAGTCCCTATGCTGGCTAAAATATGAGTAGTATCTTGCCCAAGTTTCGTTTTATAGACCGACAGCCCTTTGTTTTGCCAGGAGTCTGCGTATTCATGTTGATTTTCAGATCTGTTCTTCGATCAACCGGTACAGTATATGCCTACAGGCATTGTGGCTGCCAGTTCGTACTGCGTATGGCAAATATATTCAGCTGTTCAGGGACCAAGCATCTGTAACAATCTCCCTACGTACAAGGAAAGTTCACGGATCTAAGCATAAGACTTGTCCTTCAGAGCGTAGGACGCTGGTCACAACATGAGCAAAGACCCACTGTCAATCTCTTCTTCAAATCAGTCATACACGAATGCACCAGTTTAGGTAATGGAGAGAGAGAGAGAGAGAGAGAGAGGAGAGAGAGAGAGAGAGAGAGAGAGAGAGAGAGAGAGAGAGAGAGACTAAAGTCTTACGCCAATTCTGTAGCAAAAATCGGGAATTTCTTGGTCTTGTAGGTGGTGAAGGTACAGCTGGTCATCTTCGAGAGAGACCTTGGCCGATCTACCTCGTTGTTCTGGGTCTGCTGACAGCACCTCGGCAAACAGCTGGCCTCTCTTTACCCTGTCCTTCCATAGTTCCTCGGGTGACAGGTCTGCGAACTGCAATAGTATTCCACAGTAACGAAAATGACAAACGAGTGTTGGTTCCAAAACAAGGAATAACTTTTATTGAATTCCATGGTGGATTGACTGGCCGCGTAACTACAGGCTACATACTTCCATGAGTAGAAACAAGAATGGAATGGAATAGAATACTATGGAATGGAAAACAATATTTTGGCCAAAGGCCAAGCACCGGGACCTGCGAGGTCATTCAAATGCTGAAAGTGAAACAGAGTAAGAAAAGGTTTTACAGGTGTAACAGGAGGAAAGCCTCGCAGTTGCACTATGAAACAATTGTTAGGAAACGTTGGAAAGTAAGATGGAAGAAAGAGAATATGACTGGAATTACACTAAATGAAATGAAAGGGGTTGCAGTTAGGGGCCGAAGGGACGCCGCAATTAATCTTCAGTAATGCCTCATAGGGGAGAGAGGGTAAACACAAAAGTTCATCGGGAAAATATTTTCAAATGTTAAGAGAAGTTTCTTTTTTAGGAACCCCAAAGTACATGCAAAATCATGTTCTCTTCTGGGAACCCTTTCCTAAATAGGATATATCGCAGCATTACTATGCAGCATTAAGTAATAATTTTGTACTAAGTGAAAGGTAGCTATTATATGTATTACGGATACTCTCGAATTTTAAGTGGTTTCATATGACAATTGAAAAAATGTCTTGCAGAATTTTTGTCCAATACATTGTTAATTACATTTCTAATATAAGTTTAAGAAGACGTACATTCATGTTTGGTACTTACAGTCACTGAGAATTCCCTCCTTGAGTACACTGAGAACTTTCCTAAAATTGAGAGGTCTGCGGTTGAAAGCCATGGATCCTGTGACTGTTCATCGCTTCGATTATACTTGTCACTCACCAGTTCCGCCGCTTTTGCTAACGCCTGTGATTGAATGAGACATTGAAATTGCAATTTTAACTACCAAGAACTTCACCACATACTCCCAAAATTCATCCCGCTCAAGAAAAAGCAAATTACCTTTTGAGTACAGACGATCCCACGGTCGGGAAACTCGAGTTGACTTCTGTGGAGATGGGTTACAAATTCTCCGAAAATCTCACCGGTTCTGGCCATAGCTTTGGCAACAGTGTTGCTCCCAACAGCATCTTCCAGATTTGACAAGCTTGCCTTCAGGCTTCCGACGTACGAATCACTCCTCTCATTTGCTTCAGTTATCTTCTCCTGTTCCTTCCTCATCTGTCTTGCCACCGACGAATGCCAGAGAGCTCGTTCACTCAGCTTGTGAGCGACCTCTTCGTGTTCCCTCAAATTCAACTGCAGAAATCTGCTGTATTTCATAAGCTCCATTCTTATGTTTTCACAAGAATTGACGAGATCTTGCGCAATTGTCTTCTGGTCGTCCACGAATTTGCTCATATTCATAAGCTTGCCAGATGGCAGTGGACTTTGTGAATTAGAACTTTTTTCAGTCTCTCTCATGGCGCTTAAGCACGTTTCCAAACCATAATTAATGGTTATTTCTGCTGCATCGGAGGCTGAAAATCGTGCACGACACCTCGGGCAAGACAGTTTGTGACAGGCAATCAGCTTACCTAGACATTTTGTGCAGTAAGTATGGCCGCAGGGCAAAATACGAGGTCTGGATGACGATTCATAAGTATTAAAACACAAAGTACAACTATCAACATTGCTGGCCATTTCTGAAATAGGTGGAAGGGGACAAAGAAACCTGTAAGAAACGTCAAAATTTTTTATGGTAGACTAATTTTGTCCTCTGGGTAAGCCTATGCGATTCACGTACTACTTTTTAGATATTCACATGCCAATGTTTCTCATCACGCCCCACAACTATGTACTTTTTATACTGTTACAAAGAATACTTACGAAACGTTATATTATCCAACAAATGTCCTAGTCAAGGTTTAAAGAATAATCTTTAGACCTTGGTCCTACTTATTATAAACTTGCCTTTCACACTCCTTAAGTCAATCAAACGTAGCGATCATCATCATTGGGCCTAATTAATGGCAAACTCAAAAGTTCAAAGTACCGGTTAGTTTTACTTTTAACGAGGAATCCATTGCATGAGCGTTTTAAACTGTGGAAAACCTGGGGCAGTTGACTGGCGTCATTTGAACTGTCAGGTTATTTGCAGGTTTAATCTTACCAAGTCCAAAGATTTCTCACCTTGTCTATGAATGTCTATTGTCTACAGACTTGTGGCCACCATTACGTAATGCTCTAACTTTTAATTATTACCCTAGTGTGATGTATAGTTCGATTTATATTACCATTTATCCAAACTTAGATACCTAGGGGATATCTGTCAAAAGCTCACGGAAATTCCTCAATCTCCACTTCATGTTAGATTGGCAATATGCCTTGCAATTCCAGACTCATGTTGTACACATATAGCCTAAGTATTCATTAATAATTCTATAGGAACAAAGGTGACACCGGAACTGAGAAATAAGCAAAATCATTATATACTTCTATATTTTAGGTGAGCAGATGGTAAAGGAATGGTTTGGGGGTGTTAAGGTTGAAGAGCCATCTCCCCCCTCCACCCCACCCCCATGGGATGGTAGGTCGTTGTGTCTAGGGTGAAGTTAAATAGGTTAGGTTAGGTAAGGCTGTATCCCTTTCAACTGGCCATTTGCGTCTCGGGTACGAATAATGACAGGTGTCCTTCCTCTGTCACTTTTACAATTGAAAGCAAGTAACATTAGCATTGTTTAAATACCACCCCCTTCCTACGCCATGTAATAAAATATTAACAAACCAGTTAACCATTAGCAATGGATGAACTGCGAGAAATGTTTATTTCGTTATGAATTCGAACCAAACTAGCCAAGATTTACACTATTCTAAGGTGAATTTTACACCGCACGATTTATCTCAAGAAATTCCAACACAAGGCTTCTAAACTAAAAACAGTCCAACATTCAGCCTACACCCGATTAACCCCTAACTGGACAACAAAGAAACTTACCACTGTTCTTACAGTAGGTATTGGATTAATGGCTTAGAAACTTGGACGGCCTAAACGACCTAAAGGAAAACACTGCATTGGGGGACCTGACCTAGACACTAGATAGTTGGAGCACTACAGCAAACTGCGAGTGAACTGTGAAAACGCTTTGTGAAGCAGTGTTGACGGAAGGTTCGAAAAGGACACCGTTTCCAACAACGAGGCTTTTCAGTTGTCAAAAATCATAAAACTGAGTAAATGCATATGCCAACATCTGGGTGGACAATCGTGTCGACATTTATAAATATATTAATATCTCTCTCTCTCTTTGTTTTTAGAGCTTCAGTACACTGTCGCACATTCATAATGTGATAAACTGTGCTTTCGGGAAGCCATCTTTGCCCTAGCCGGGGTATGAACAGCGAAAATCCATAAGCTAAACTAGATTAGACTTTAGGAAGAATATATTTGCAGTGTTAAATCCCTCGTAAAGTTTTTATGACTGCTAACCGTTCTTCTAGTTCCTTCCTTTCAACGTAAAAAAAATGTAACCTGTAAAATCTTATTCTCGAAAGCTACAGTATTTAACCTTCTAAAAATCGTCTTTGATAAAACACAAAAGCCTTTGACTGAATGACAATTCTCAACTTAAGAACACTATAATTTAGTACTTGACATCAAGCCCATCTGAATCGGCTTAAGGATACAAACACTTTTTCCGTTTGTAGCGGTGAAATCTTATATTGAATAATATCACAGGAAGAAATCTGAGAGAGAGAGAGAGAGAGAGAGAGAGAGAGAGAGAGAGAGAGAGAGAGAGAGAGAGAGAGACTCTTTAGGCACCCATCAAAAATTTTCTAATTCCGTTTTCTTTGGTGCGCCATTGCAACTCGTTTCACAACCTGTTTTTATTTGCCAATAATATTGATGTAAACCGTGCCCATTAAAATAAATGCACACTGTTACCCAATGTCTACTATAACATGGAACAAAGGGGAACGATTTGTGCGATACATTTTAACATGATAGGTAGTTGGCATCAACTAAACGATCTCGTAATCGCGTAAAATGTCAGCCTTAATTTTATTCCATATTTCTTACACAAGAAATTATCAACATTGTAATTTTATTTCCTTCTATATACTCTTCAGAAGTCTTGAATAAGGAGGCAGAGGCAAGGAGGTATATGCTTAGCTAGTCTCTCTCTCTCTCTCTCTCTAATTATATATTTGTAATAAGAACTTCATGTGAATTTTCAATTTTTTCTTTAGACCCAAGTTCCTGGACAAGAGCTAAATTCTTCACCTCTTCTTGGTAACCTTTTACAAGAACGAATTCTTGGAACGGATTATCTGTTTCAGCGATAAGAACAAGAAGAAAAATCACTAAACGTAAGATTTGTTAATGTCAGATTAACAAGATATAAATAAATGTGAATGGAAATGAGGGGTTGTGATTTTCTTGAGTCCCGAGTGGCCAAAACTTTCATGAATATAAAAAACGCTGATTATCAATCAAATATATTTTTTCAGCCGATTCTGTTTCATCAGTGGCGTCTGTTCCCGTGAATATTAATTGGGAAAGTCTCGGTGAGCAGTTGGTAAATTGAAAGATTTTGTAGGGAAAAGCTCAGATGACTGAGAAACAGATAAATATATACCTGACAGATATTTTGTTTGCGATTCGACAGCAAAAATTAGACCTTTTCGTCTACCTTTGCGCCATTCTTCTTCTTCTTCATCATCTTTCCCTTCTGATTTCACTAGTGTTAACAGCATCTTAACAGAACATACTTTTTTTTATGAGTACAGATGTAAAATCTACGCATTAATCATAATATTACTATACCAGCCTGCCTTGAGTGGTTTGGCCGGCAATGACTCAGTGAGACTGGAAGCACTCTAGGAAAACTTTAAACGCAATTACGAGAGCTTCCGCAACGATACTTACTGAGAAGAAACTTCGGAGCGAAGGCATGTGTTATCGAGATCATTCTGCTGGGCTTTTACGCTCCCGGAGGGCTGCTGAGTTGTTGCTTCTCAACCTCCACCGTTATTTCGACACTCCCTGCGCTTCGGAGCATGTTTTTGTTTATGCTCTCCGTGCCAAAGACTACTCTCTCCTATTTTTCGCATCGCCCCCTCACCCTTCCAACCCCCTCTCTCTCTCTCTCTCTCTCTAACCGCCTTTAGTATGATTTTAGAGTTAAGGAGTACGTCAGAAAATGTGATAAATAGACGAAGAACGCCGGAAGTAGCTGTTGGTCTCATCCACATTTTTCTGGTTAGCGACAGACAGAAACAGGTCGTTGCTCCGCATTGTTAGGGGGGTTTTTGTAAAGCATTTAAGCTTAGTCGTCCTATTTTATCTCATACATTTGGTTTTTACGTGTTTCTTGTTTGCACGTGGCTGTTCCCATTCAGGTAACAGGAGGGATTCTAGGAATTGTCCTTTATTCCTCACACTGGTGGACTGTGCAACAGAGTCCCTGAAGATGTGCAACTGGAACCTCAAAAGTTCAAGGGTAGATGCAATGCAGTACTACTCTAAAAGAATTCTCCTTGTATTTTAATATAACTTACATTTTCACCTATTAATTTATTAATTCGTTTATATTTTTTGTCTTTTCTAACTGATCTCTGCTTTCTGTATTTCCCATTACCTACTGTTACTTTTCAAATGAATATACCATAATAGTCTTTGGAGGCTTGAATTTCAAGTCACTGGCCCCTGTGGGCTTGTTCCATATGAAGAAGCTTTATCTCCTGAGGAACAATAATAATAATAATAATAATAATAATAATAATAATAATAATAATAATAATAATAATAACTAGCTTAATGTTCATATGTTGAGTTTGTCATGCGTCACTGAATTATTCTTGATGCGTTTAATCCTGGCATTTATTATAACTTTTAACCTTGTCTTTTGACGGGAATCCCAGAACGACTGAGTAGAAATGGAGGTCTTCGGAAAAGAACATTTTCAGGTAGAGGTTTCCTAAAGCAGTTTTTGCTGCATTTTACATGAAGATACACCACGATGTTAATAATGAAAGAAAAGATATGTTCTTGAGGAAATAAAATGGGATGTAGTAACTATACACATATATATTTATATAAATATATAAGCATATGTTTATACATAAATATACATACATACACATGAATACTTACAATTTTTTTGCATAGAATTAAGCAGTAACTTCACCGTAGATAAAGTTCTGAATCAGAATTTCGATAAGAAATGTGTTTCCTCCCCGAAATTTTATATGTGCTCCAACAACTTCGCTTTTCTTAATATTCTGACAAGCTTTGTTATAAGTCTCAGGTAACTTAAAGGCCTGTTCTTTAACAAAGCAAGGGGCGTTAACCCTTACGCTCACACCCTTCCTCTGTTTTCCTAGTAATTCCACGACCGTAATGGCAATATCACAAGAGTCATTACAGCGTGCCAGTCATTGCCTCCGCTGAATCACGTGATCAATGTGGTCGTCGGGTTTTCAGGGAGAATACTCGGAACTTCCAAGATGGACGACAATGTCATTTGTTACATTTCGTCATTTCTCATTTTTTAAACCTCGATGTCATGGCTCAGAGGATAATGAGAGAGAGAGAGAGAGAGAGAGAGAGAGAGAGAGAGAGAGAGAGAGAGAGACTCTAAGGAAAGTAAGGTAATTTTCTGAATTGTTAACTTTATGACATCCGGTAACTGGTAATATTTGGGAAGTTGCTTTGAGAGAGAGAGAGAGAGAGAGAGAGAGAGAGAGAGAGAGAGAGAGAGAGAGAGAGAAGGGGGGAGGAGATAATTTTCCAGAAGTAATGCTGATTTTATAGCATCGAGTACTGACCATAATTGGGAAGTTGCGTTAAGAGAGAGAGAGAGAGTTACGCACCCTGAATGCAAATGGGTCGTTAACCACATGCGAGTACTTTCGCGCAGGCGCCGTTTGTGCTCTCCTTCGGGAAACCGTCAGCGCCCTCAGGATATGGTAAAAAATTTGAAGAAAAGCTCACGAACTAATTGAGAGGTACTATCAATACGTCAACAGACTCTTTTAAAATGTTAAGTTTGTTACGTTCTTAAAATTTTAGTTTGATTTATTTCCTATTTTACAAGAGAACATATCATTTTTTTCCCTTAGTTCATTTTATTGTCAAGGGGAAATTGGTAAGTGACGAGTATCGTCACATAATCATTTCCAGTAGTCACCACTGATCCGTAATTTAACCAAAGATCTAATCAAGAAATGTTTTGCTCGAGTTGTCTTTATAAATATTCTTTTTGGCTTGTTTTCTATTTCCTATTTTTAAAAAATTTAGTTCCGAGAACCGAAGGACGATAAGAAATCGGCTGGAAAGGTCGCCTGAATATCACAGACGACAACACAATATCAGGCGACAGCTTCTTGTTAATCTCTGAGCGACCGTCATAAGACAGCTTCTTGTTAATCTCTGAGCGACCGTCATAAGAATCATTCCCATTTTATTTCTCGTAATGGAACTGGAATACAGAATTGAGGCGAAAGAGAATTTAGGCGAAAGGCCAAGCTCTGGGACCTACGAGGTCATTCAGCGCCGAAAGAAAAATTGGGAGTAAAAGGTTATTACAAAGATGTAACAGAAGGAAAAACTCGCAGTTGCACTATGAAACACTTGTCAGAAGAAGGTGGAATGTAAGGTGGAAGGAAGAATACGAATCGAGGCACAGTAAAAGGAATAAAAGGGGTCGCAGCTACGGGTCGAAGGGATGCTGTAAAGAACCTTCAAGTAGTGCACCACGTGAGGTGCACTGACAGCGCCACCCTACTACGGGGTGTTTCTCGTAATGATTTTTTTTAATAAGTTTTATTTCCTCCGGGAATTTACGACTACACTTCTTCCTATAGAGTCTTACCCCACTTCGCTACCGGTTCCTCATCTAATTTCCCATCTAGTTCCTTCTCTACGTTTTCGAGACGCCCCACTCTACGTATTTGGCACGGGGCCTACTTGCAAAAAAACAGAGAGAAAATAAAAACAGTAGGAAAATCTCCTCCGAAGTTTTGGGTAATCCCCAGAGCTGGACCTTAGCTCACGTAACCTGGAAGAAAGCAGAGCTGTTTTTGTTGCCATCCTCGAAGCTGTTGTGGAAAGAGAGAGAGAGAGAGAGAGAGAGAGAGAGAGAGAGAGAGAGAGAGAGAGAGAGAGAGAGAGAGAGAGAGTTGGATGAATGAAGGCATGGTAAGACGTCGTCACGAATAATGTGTCTGGAACGTGAAAGATGAGAAGATATTTAACGAAAGGAATCTCCCACTTTATTTTTTAAAATTCTTGGACCAACTCGTCAACATCTGAATGTTTTCTGCTGTCGTAGAACTGTTCTTCTTAACGTGATGGAAAAAAAAACATTTTCTCTTTCCCCTTAGGAATAACATTCTTAAAGCTACTGTCCCTTACTTGGCTTAGGAATAACGACTGGTTTCTTTATATTCCTGTTTTAACATTCATAAAAAAGGTTACATATTTATATCAATAATGATAATAAAGACGAAGAAATGGAATAAATAAAGGCTATTAACTGACACGTAATGCAAGAGGGGAAACTACATTCCTTTGAGTGACGGACAGCCTCTGGCTATCAGCTCTCAAAGTGGCAACTGAATCGAGTCATATTGTTAAAAACAGCATTTCTTCGTAACCAGTTTTGAAAATCTAATATAATTTCAAATGAATTGGAAGACAACCGGTCTTTCCCGATTGTGTCTCACGGCACGAAATATTGCACCTTCGGCAAGAAGCTTTTTTTTTTTTTTTGCTTGTTGCAAGCATGGTTCAAAGTCACCTTAGGCTGACGAAAATACCTTTGCGGAGAGAAAATCAGTCACATTCACGAGGGAGAGAGAGAGAGAGAAAGAGAGAGAGAATATCCTTTGTTTTGGGATAGAAGAAAGAATCCTTTGTTTTGGGGTAGAAGAATCTTTCGTCAATGCTGTTGTAATACGTCAGATTCGTCTTTGCCTAAATTAAATAGAAAAATGTAAAAATACTATCAGAGGCTAGAAATGGGACTAATTTGTCTAGCTGAATTAATAAATAACAATAATAATCTGTTCATTTGTTCATATGTTACTGTTATTCTACACTAAATTGATAAAATTCCTCTTGTGTAGTTACTCTTAGTTGAGCCAGCTTCTAGTTTTGTATGTTAATATCTTTACATGATTCTTGCTTCACTCACCCTAAAGGTGACGCGAATAAACGGGTAAAAAATGAGCCGAAGTTTCTTCGGCGCAATCGAGTTTTCTGTACAGCTGCTACAGCGTATAATCAAGGCCACCGAAAACAGATCTATCTTTCGGTGGTCTCGCTATAATGCTGTATGAGCCGCGGCCCATAAAACTTTAACCATGGCCCGGTGGTGGAATATCCTATATCGCTGCCAGATGCCCGATTATGGCCAACTTTAACCTTAAATAAAATAAAAACTAATGAGGCTAGACGGCTGCAATTTGGTATGTTTGATGATTGGAGGGTGGATGATCAACATACCAATTTGCATCCCTCTAGCCTCAGAGTTTTTAAGATCTGAGGGCGAAAAGCAGAAGTGAGGACATAATAAAGTGCGAACGGAAAGATAAAGTCGGCACAATAGTTTTCTTTTACAGAAAACTAAAACTGTCTATAATCGAGCTGTCATGGTATGAATTGTTTGTTGTTCATTTTCCTTTCCAACTGTTCGATATAACTTTTTTATCTTTGAGAATCTTGACTCTCTCTGGGTCCATAGACTGTAGTCTGTTTCAGCAATAACATTTAGATCACGAGGAGTTCCACTGACAATATTGTCTAACAACAACAACAATAATAATAATAATAATAATAATAATAATAATAATAATAATAATAATAATAATAATAATAGGGTAGTATTCACAGTAGGGAAATACTAATAATTTAGTGTTACTTGGGGAAAGGGCACGTATCCCTAAGTTAGGGTTAGGAAGGGAGTTATTTAGGTCCAGGACACGGCACTCTAGGGAAGGCTAGGATTTCTCACGCCTACCCCTGTCTCCCTGCCCTGCATCCGCTCCTAATAATAATAATAATAATAATAATAATAATAATAATAATAATAATAATAATAATAATAATAAAGCTGATGGAGAAGCATATATCTAAAGATAAACATAAAGCTGATGTTTATAAATACACCGATGATAAAAGAACAGGTAAGAAATCCACCTGTGCTCAGCGAGGTCACCTGTCGTCAAAGATCGGAAGATCATGTGTTCATACCTCAAGGGGAGTATACTTGCATCTTCTAGAGCAGGGGACGTCTCCATAAAACTTGCTCTAAAAGGGAAGGAGAGGAGGAAGAATTCATTTCGCGCAGGCATTTGCAACCGGCTCTATTTCACGGGATTTTGTTTTTGCGAAACGTCTGTTCGCAATATACTCCGCCCGTGGGAGACGGCCAGAGAAGATGTTGAATGTTTGTTTATTTTAATTTCAAGCTTACCGAAACGAACTGGGGGAACAGAAGAAAGATAACTAAACATGAGATCTCGTTTTCTTCCTTATCCGAAAATGATCAAAACTGTCACTGAATGCTACGAGCCTATATAGAAAATATCACTTAAATTTCAGAGGTATAATCTTTTACTACCGATCAACTCGTAGATAGTTGGCAAGTAATTCTATTACTGTTAAGATTCGCATTTTAGAAGGCTTAACTCTGCGGGAAGGATACAGGTTATTATTATTGTTATTATTATTATTATTATTATTATTATTATTATTATTATTATTATTATTATTATTATTATTATTATTATTATTATTATTATTCAGAAGGTAAACTTTATTCATAAGGAACAACGCCAAAGGGACCATTAACTTAAAATTCAAGCTTCCAAAGAATACGGTTTTCACTCGAAAGAAGTAACGGAAGGTAATGGAAAATACAGAAAGTCATTAGAAAACCACATCAATTAACAAATCAACAGACATATAAAAATGTAAGTGAAATATTAAAATGCAGGGTGAATTATATTAGGCCAGTAATAACCACAACCTTGGCGAAAGATCAAGACTGTCAAAATACGTCTTAAATAAGATTATAAAAATGACAGGAGAATATTAATGGCTGCGCGGTCTGAAGAAATGGCCTCTGTCTCCACCGAACCAAAGTTAATAAGGTCTTCTTCAGAGGTTGCACTGCGACCTTGG
The DNA here is from genome assembly GCF_040412425.1 of Macrobrachium rosenbergii. Classification (NCBI taxonomy): domain Eukaryota; kingdom Metazoa; phylum Arthropoda; class Malacostraca; order Decapoda; family Palaemonidae; genus Macrobrachium; species Macrobrachium rosenbergii. Next base: position 53,378,377 of record NC_089755.1, on the reverse strand, counting down.
GACAACTGTCGGCAGCTTTTTGAATTACAATGGGCGGGAGCTGTGTTGGAGAGAGAGAGAGAGAGAGAGAGAGAGAGAGAGAGAGAGAGAGAGAGAGAGAGAGAGAGAGAGAGAGAGAGAGAGAGAGAGATTGTTTTCTTGTAGCTCTGACATCATTGTTACCAGGTTTTATGGTTTATTTTTTAATGAATTATTATTTTTTTTAATTCTCCATTGGCTCCCTAATCAAAGAAAGGTTGTTTGCCGGATGGCATCTTTTTATTCATAATTCAGTTATCACGCAATGGGTTGTTTATCAACAATAATCTGCCGTACCGTGTGGGTATACAACTATTGCTGGGTTCAGTTAGCAACTCACCAAACCTAGGTAAAGTAACAATGACGCTAATTCCCATTGCCGTACAGTTTAATAAGGTTATATGTACAAACATACATATGTGTTCTTCTAGGGACAATCATATCAAGTCTACAACTGTTTACTCCTTAATAAATCTAACCAGGCAGCTAATTCAACAAAATTTCCCTCTAATCATTGATCGCATCATTGGAATTAATTGAAATGAACTGAACTGAATACATAATATAGACCAAAGTCCAAGCACTGGGACCTATAAGGTCATTCAGCGCTGAACCGGAAATCGGCAGTAAAAGGTTTGAAAGGTGTAACAGGAGGAAAACCTCAAAGCAGTTGCACTATGAATCAATTGTCAGGAGAGGGTGGAAAGCAAGATGGAAGAAGGAGAATATGAAAGGAGGTACAACAAAAGGAACGAAAGGGGTTGCAGCTAGGGGCCTAAGGAAGGCACGCTCCGAAGAACCTTAAGTAATGCCTACAGTGCACAGCATGAGGTGCACTGACGGCGCTAGTCTCATACGGGGAAATAATCGCATCATATCCTTCTAACTATCCGTAAGGAATACCTGGGATAACGGTATGCGGAAGGACAAATGATCCTCTACTCCGGGAAGTCGCTGTTGGTGGATAAAACCTCTGGGAACTTTCCTTCCGAAAAATCGCGAACAAAAATTCCCGCAAAAATCTGAGAATGGGGTCGCTTTTTGACAGCTTCGTTCTCACGCTCTGTTTTTGTGGGTTTTGTTTTGGCGCCCCAGGAGCTGTCTATATCTTATAAGGGTACAGGAAGCTGTAAACTCTCTTGATTAATAGTATCTCACGTTTTAATTTCATGCCTTAACTAATTACACATACATATACATACACTAACGCAAATAAATGTAGGCACATGTATAATTATACACATAAAATACACGTGTTTTCGTATGTACGTATATGAGAATCAACCGGAATTGGAATATAAAATTTAGGCCGAAGGCCAAGGGTTGGGACCTATGAGGTCATTCAGCGCTGAGAATAATGTTGAAACAATGGTAGGGAAAGGGTGGAAAGGAAGCTGGAAGAAAGAGAATACAGAGGAAAGTAAGATGGAAGACAGAGAATATGAATGGAGGTACAGTGTAAAAGGAATGAAAGGGGTTGCAGCTAGTGGCCAAAGGAACGCCGCAAACGACATCAAATAATGATGCGAATTAATATAAAAAAGACCTGTATATTAAAAAACATAAAAACATTTTAAAGAATTTATTTACGAATTACGATCCACTGACACGCTCTCTCTCTCTCGTCATGCAATAATTTTTTACATTCATCCCCCAAAAATCTTTACGAATCAATCACTTTCGTTCTTTCAGACCAGTCCTGTTATTCGTGCACCTTTTTCTTTTTATCTCAGCAGAAAACAGATGATCTCTGCTCGGCACCAGAGCAAAACGCGACAGTGCCGGAAACTCCTCCCTGGCACCAAAAAACGTGAGGAGATTCCCACATCTCCTCCCTCGGAACGTGACAGGATATCACCTGGGGTTTTGCATCCCTTACTTACTTATTGTATCCCCCTTTCCTGGATGCTAGAGGCCATATTGGCCTCTATTAATCAAATCACATTTCATCACCAATCGTACTAAAGTTTATTTCCATAAGACTTCGCGTTTGATTTACATATACCGGCACCTTTTACACAAGGCGGGAGATACAATCAGATTTACACAGAGACGACGATGCAATGATGCGCTGGCGGTAAATTTGGGTAACTGCCAACCAACTCTTTAAACATAAGGTAAACACAACACCCCCGCCCCCCCTATAACCGACTTCTTTTGAAGGGTGCGTATCTACAGGCACTGCGTATATAAAGGGATAGGTTGAAGATCAAAGCATATTGTGATTTGGGGAACGCAGTTAATCACACGGACAGCCAAGGTAGGTTTGGAGGGATTTGTTTAATGTGGCTCTGGCACTGAAGTCAACACAAGTGATCAGCAAATACAAACACACACACACACACACACACACACACACATATATATATATATATATATATATATATATATATATATATATATATATATATATATATATATATATATATATATTATATATATATTTATACATATCTATATATATAATATATATAACGGTACATCTTCTGAATAATAATAATAATAATAATAATAATAATAATAATAATAATAATAATAATAATAATAATGGAGAAACAAATCACATTTATGTATGGGTACATATATTAAAAAAATAAATATATGTACCCATACAAAACTGTGGATTTTGTTTCTCCATTTCAAGACTCATGCTACTGAGTATTTTTAATAATAATAATAATAATAATAATAATAATAATAATAATAATAATAATAATAATAATAATAATAATAATTTAGCGCTATCTCATTCATGCTCTTCCACAGATGACGAAACTAGCGCTGTTGGTAGTGGCGTCCCTAGCGCTGGGAGCTGCGGCCCACAACGAAACCGCTCGCATATTCAACATTTTCCCCTGGGTGTTGAGTAGGCCTCCCCTCACGGCGCTGGGTGAAGCAGGAGGAAGGGTTCCTCCCTACACGAAAGGAGAAGCAGCAGGAGCAGGAGGAGGAGGAGGAGTAGGAGTAGGAGGAGGTGGAAACAACGACGTTGCTTTCGGAGAAGACGTCTCTTCAGATTGCCGCGTCATGTGTAGAGGTCCCTACGGTCGGTTTTACTGTTGCGAGGGCAACTCCGGTTACCCCACTTTTTCGATGTACAGGACGATCAAACCCGGGAGTTGCCCTTCGTCAGTGCGCCCTCAGTGTCCTCCGATGCGTGTGGGTTCTCCCCCAAAAAGGTGCTCTCACGACAGCACCTGTCTGGGGGCGGATAAGTGTTGCTACGACACCTGTCTCGGACATCACATTTGCAAACCTCCTCAGTTCTATGGTTAGAGAATCAAATTTATTTTCCATAGAATAAAAGCAAATTTATGGCAATGACGCTTTTGATTTTCCCCAAGTCTTTATCTTGTCGAAGCGATGAAACAGCAACTGGGAAGGAGAAACAAAATAACAAATTTTATTATTATTATTATTTTTAGTATTATTATTCAGAAAGTGTACCATATTCATATGGAACAAGATCACCAGAGGGGCCATTAATTTGAAATTCACGCTTCCAAAAAATATGGTGTTCATTATTATTATTATTATTATTATTATCCAGAAGATGAACCCTATTCATGCGGAACAAGCCCACCACAGGAGCCACTGACTTGAGATTCAAGCTTCCAGAGATTATGGTGTTCATTCGAAATAAGTAACAGAAGGTCATGTGAGATCAGTTATCAGAAAAACAGGTAAATTAATAGATAAATACATAAATAAAAATGTAAGTAAGTTATTAAAATGCATCTTTTTCCACTGATTCAAACTCACACATAAAGACTTTTAAAGTCTTTTCTTCTTCCTTTCTTTCCGTGCCACGAAACTGCATTGTCTGTAACCGACGATTGTGCGTTCCAAATGAGTGTTTTTCCATGCAGTATAGGATTCAAGAATTGAATAATTTTAGTTTGACCCACAAGTCCTCTTTGTCACTTATTTATTTCACTTCGTTTTGAACTCTTATGAATGAAAGTGCCTCTGTTAACTGGAATATATACTGGAGTTTGAGTATAAAATTTAGGTCAAAAGCCAAGCGGTGGAATCTATGAGGTCATTCAGCGCTGAAAATAGTGTGGAAACAATTGTAAGGAGAGGGTGGAAAGTAAGATGGAAGAAAGAGAATAATAACGGAGGTAGAGTAAAAGAAATGAAAGGGGTTGCAGCTAAGGGCCGAAGGGATGCTGTAAAGAACCTTAGGTAATGCCTACAGTGCGCCACATGAGTTGCAAACTAAGGGCACTACACCCCCCTAAAGTATTCCCCGTTCAACGAAGACGCAGATACCTAATGGTCTGCATTTGGTATACCTTCAAAGTCATGTTGAAAAACCTCGTTTGCCTCTCGGGGAAACTCCTCTAAACATCGTCCCTCTATTGTTCTCGGTTTTTTCCCTTATACATATTCTTTATCTTTTTTCCCCCCCTCCCCAACTTCGGTGTTCCCTTCCATTGTCCCTCGGAATCTCGATTTAATAGGTATTCTTAAAATCCTTTTCACGCGGACTGAAAGCGAATCAGCGAGTCATCTCCCTTAAGTATTCGACAAGTTATCTCTCTGATAAAATGAAAACTCAGAATGCTTTCGTGTTATGAAGGTTACTTTACGAGACCATTAATAATGTTTTTTAAATTTTTACTAAACTACTTGGAAGTAAAAAACGACTAGCTTTCTGACGAAGTGCATTAAGATGCATCTTTTTCAAGAAGGTCGTACATCAACCACAGGGGCTCCATCCCATTTTTTAAAAGGAAAACCTGACGCTCTAAAATGAAATTTCACCCATCTTTGTTATGAGGGTTCTTTTTTAAAATGACCGGCGATGCAAAGTCACCTAATGGATAGAGGACCGTTTGCTGGGAGTGGGGTGGAAGGAGTACTCCAAGGGGATGCTGGAGTAGCCATCCTATTTTTCTTAGGGAGGGCTGGAAGGAGTACTCCACGGGGGAGTTGGAGTACCCAAACTATTTTGCTTGGGAAAGAAAAATAGTTTGGGTACTATTCCCCGGAGGGCAAACCCCTCCTGCCACCTGCAGATACTGGTGCCGCACGGCCCTGGGCCAGGCCTACTGCTGCGAGGGCGCCCACGAGCCTCTAGGGTCTGTTGGGTTGAAGATCGGAAACTGCCCACAAGTCAGGCCTCAGTGTCCTTGGGTTCGCTCCGGCCTCCTGCCGTCTGCAAACCCCTGAGCTACTCCGGTCGTTGTGCGTCTATCCATACTTGGCCATCACTTCACTACAGACATGCCAGGTTTATTTTTTATTATTTTTTCTTTACAATAAAGAATCAGGCCTACCTTTGTTTCATTTACCATAGGAGGAAGAATTCATTATCAGAATTGGAATATACAGTTTAGGCCAGAAGCAAAGCACTGGGACCTATGAGGTCATTCGGCGCTGACAGGGAAATTAAGAGTAAAAAGTTTTGAAATGTGTGACAGGAGGAAAACCTCGAAGCCGCACTATGAAACAATTGTTAGAAGACGGTGGAAAATACGATGGAAGAAATTTGATATGAACGGAGGTAAAGTAAAAGGAATAAAAGGGGTTGCAGCTAGGGGCCGAAGGGACGCTGCAAACAACCTTGAGTAATGCCTACAGTACATCGCACGAGGTGCACTGACGGCACTACGCCGCCCCCTACGGGGGGAGAAACCATTAAGTGTAAGACTCTGCCTTTGGAAACTTATTGATGTGGTCTTCTTATAGGTGATGAGTATAGTAGGCATTTTCTACTACAGCATCTTGTCACCAAAATCTGCAACAAATTGTGGACAGTAAGGAGCCAACTCAGGTTGATAAATTGATGTCATACTTATCCATCTTAGTGACGTCAATCGATATGTGAAAAAGTGACCACTGGCGTTGAAGCATAATGGCAAGATGTTAATAAAGGATTAACGAGAAAACAGATAACAACATCGTTGCAGAAACCCAAAGAAAACAAAGGTAGCTCGGTTAATAAAAAGCAGTTTCGTTGAAAAAAAAAAAGGAGTAAATCGAGTTCTTTCGAAACTGGAAGCATTAGGCACCACCGATCATCTGCTCAATAATCATGATCCCAGAACTAGTTTTCTTAAACAAAAGTCCTCTTTAAATGTGGGTTGTAAGTTCCTCAGCGTTCTGCTGTTACATGACAAAAGACCAGGCGAAAAAACTGGTACGGCTGATCACTTCAATAATGCCAAGTTCCAGTAATGAAAGTTTCCACTGTGAAGCGGACCTCGGCGAGATAATGCTTCAATGCTGCCGTTTCCTAGTAAGTGTCATAAATTATACCAACTGGTCGTCTACAACGCTTTCTTTATTGTCAGACCTTAATACCAAATTATCATGTTTTTGTTTCGATGTTTTCTTTTATATCTGCAAAAACTCGTTTCGTCAGGTTCAGCCCTTTGCTTCCTACATTTGTTCGATCTACGTTTGTCATATCTTTAATTGCTTTCTTTACAATTACCGACGAAATAACCCGTATTCTTTATTCTACAATCAAGTTTCATTTTCTTGCAAAGCATTACAGAAGCTTCTGTTGTTTTTATAATATTTCTGTGAGGGCCACAGACGTTTTTCATCAATCAATGACGACGATTGTGATTACATTGTAATTCTCAAGAAATCTCTGTTCCTCTTTTTCCTGTAACTGCCAGAAGTGAAGCGGGATAGTTAATAGTTCGATACGGGTTTACTATTCACTATTTCCTCCCCCAGATGATGCAAACGACGAGTCACCAACCCCAGACCTTCATTAGATTCCTATTATTTGCATAACGAGCGATTTCCGTAACTTAGTCACCAATTTTGACTTTTAACTCTCATCATCATCTAAATAGAAGAAGAAGAAGAAGAAGAAGAAGAAGAAGAAGAAGAAGAAGACGAAGAAGAAGCAACCTTCATTATCTCCCTCCCCACTTTATGAGGGTATCACCCCCGACCCCTACCCCGGTTCGAAGAATCACAAGCAGACGATCACAATGCGCAACTTTCGCAATGCTGGACATTTTCTTACAGGTCCCAATAATTGGTCTGGCGATGTTATTTATTTTATTTTTTTGTTTCCTGGAAATCGTTCTGTTCTCTTTCTCTCTCACTTCTTAAAAATAATGAAGATTGCTTCTATCTTTATATTATTTTGTCTTCGTCTCTCTCTCTCTCTCTCTCTCTCTTCTCCCAATCTGTTTCTTCAGTAAAATGTAACACTGAATCGATTTTTTGTTTTATGCTTAGCTTTTGAGCCTCACTGTAACCCACCACCGTTTACACCAGACTCCTAAGAGCCGTTGTCAGTTTCAGCAAAAAGTCGATTTTTCGAAAGGGCTGAAACATCAACTGTCTCTTAGACTCTCTTAGACCTGTCATTTGCATCTAAATTGCTATAATTAATTTTAGTAATTTTCTTAAGAAGATTGAGATTTTGTTTTTCTATTACTGTAATTTACACTGGAATATAAAATTTAGGCTAAAGGCCAAGTGCTGGGACCTACGAGGTCCTTCAGCGGTGAAATTGAGAGTAAAGGAGGCTTGAAAGGTGTAACAGGAGGAAAACCTCGTAATTGCACTGTGAAGCAATTGTTAGGAGAGGGTGGAATGTCAGATGGAAGAAAGAGAATATGAACGGAGGTACAGTTAAATGAATGTAAGGGGTCGCAGCTATGGGCCGAAGGAACGCTGCAAAGGCCCTTACGTAATGCCTACAGTGCACCGCGTTAGGTGCACTGATGGCACTAACCGCCTATGGAGTCGTTTTTACAGGAATCAGACGCACCAACTCCCACACTTTGGTGGTCAATGTCAAAGTTACGAGAAAATGGACGAGGTGAACTTGTAACCAAAATTGCATTCTTTTTCTTTATATTCTTACCTAACAGTCTGCCAACGCTGGCTGTTTCCACAAAGCTCACCAACAAATAATTATTTTCCTATCGCAATATCCCATTAAACCTCTCTCTAAATAATAATAATAATAATAATAATAATAATAATAATAATAATAATAATAATAATAATAATAATAATAATAATAATAATGGCTTATTCCTAAGCTCTTTTTTTTTTACTCGTATTCGCATTTTTTTAACTTTCATACTAATTTAAAACAAGTTACTCCATCAATTCCAACACACTGGAAGCATGTGCACAAGTGTGACTGAATATCGGTCTAGTTCGACTTTGATATAACATGAAGGTGAATCGTCGGCGTAGTTTATCATAGTTTATTACCGTTTTAACAGCCTGTGGCTGTGTTTGGAGCAACCGAAACGGAAATTGCAAAGAAAATTATCCTGCCGAGCTTAGAAAATTATAATGACTGTACGAAGGAAATAAATAATCAGAGCACCGGTTTTCATCAAGCTCAAAGCCGTGACACAAATAGACTGTGTTTATCTTCCCCACACAAACACACTCCCAGGCTCCTCTGCCTTGACAACGGATGGCTTCAAGGAATACATAAGGAAATAGTCTGCCTCCTTCATCCTTTTAATTCTGTGTTAAGGTTGAACCTCTTGCAGGCTAAAGAAAGCTTCTGCAACATTATCCTTTTTAGTACGTCTAGATGTTCATATTTGCCACTCTTCCAATACTTCTTAAAATTCACACAGACCTACGCGTAAAGCTCATTTCCTTCGTAATAAACATCAATATGCCACTTCACTCGTCTGTGCGCATGTGTGTGTATCCTATCCCAAGTATAGGCATAGTCTAAAACGAAGAAAAACTTCCCCGCTCTCTCTAGCAGAGTATAACTGTCTGACACACATTCTTAACAACGAGATTAGTTTCCATCTCTATTTTTGCATAGCAGTTTGCCCAGAGTCAAGTTCTGATTCATCATCACCTGTGACGAAAGATATAATTTGATGACGTCATAAAGTCGCCACGCTAGTTACGGCAACTGTAGGTTTCTCGGCCGGTTTAAACTGCCTCGCTTAATCGAGTGATGGAAAAAGAGACCACAAGGCCTGGGAACAAGATATCCGAATGTGTTGTGCTCGATAACATAAAGGATAACGTGCATTCTCGAGACAGTCAGACAAAAAACCAAGCGAACACGAACGTAACCCTGCATGGTAATAAATGAAAATAGCTGCTGGAAAAAAATCCAAGCCGGTTTGAAGGTGACTCTTTCCACAATTTACGTTTAATCTTTTCGGGAATAAGTTCTAATACCGATTTGTGTACATAATTTATTTTTCGCATTACCAAAAGTACGTCGAATGTCCTTTGATATTGTCGTGATAACGGCACGAAATTGTAATTAATTAATACGTTTTTCATTATTTTCGCGCTATTTCCAGATCGTTAGACCCATACTAAATATGTGTATGATCCGTTATCTCTCTAAACCTTCCAGCTATTCCTACAAATCAATTTTCAGGTCTTATGGTATGTGGTGTAGCTACAGTTCCTTTCTTTGGTCCTTTTACGATGGCAGGAAAACATCGCTCAAGTCGATGAGTCTACGATGTAGGGAAATGAGGTAACAATCACACCGTTTGAAAATCTTTTTATAATTTCGGTTTAACCATTCCCGTTCTTCACCCAGTATAGCTCTAACGTTAGACTTACAAGTTCTCAGTTTTCGTTCTGTAACTATTCGACATTATTATTATATCTCACGCACGTTGTTGCAATATGCTACACATCTTTGATGCAGAAAGCTTTCCATTGTTAGAAAGAAAACCAGCGTCGTAAGCTTACTCTTCTGCTGAAGGAACTCGTGAAGTTCCGTGACTCCTTTCGTTACCACTTCAATCACTTATGGAAATGTTATTTTCATGCACCTGACATCTCAGGGGGTTACCTTACTACAAAGCAGGGTGACAGTTCGTCATCTGTCATTCATTTTAAACCTTGTTTACCTCAAACTTTCCCAAATCCTTTAGCATCCAGGAGCCAGGCATAAAGCTCAGTTGTTCAGGCGCTGTTTCCATAATTTTACTCCTCTCTCTCTTAACTTATTTCTAGCTTCAATTTCTTTTTGTACACCGAAACTCTTCTCTCCCCTTTGTTCCCAAAAGTCTTCAGGTTTCCCCAATACTTATGAGGAAGGGATCCCAAAGAAATTATTCCAAACTGCGTGCCATTAATTATATCTCATATGGTAGCACTGCAAAGACTGACTACAATAAAACATCGAAACAACAGGTAAAACAAATGAGATCTACTGAGCATTAACGGAAATACAATCCAAATGTATTTGCATATTTTATACTTAAAAGCAATGGCTTTGCGGTTTGCAGACATATACTTCTAGACCGACGTTTAAGCAGCGTTTGTTAGACCCAAAACACCAATAATCATTGGAACAAGGGTTTGGTGGGCTAGAGGTCCTGACATGATGACATCCATCTCGAACTCTGGGTCAGTTTCATGTGCACTTTTGCACCAATAACCTTGACCTTGGGAAGTGCGACACCAGTACCAGCAGATTGCAGGTACGGAAACACTTAGACCAACAGGGACAGGAACAAGACATAAATATCCTATGTCTTGGGTATAAGAGAAAGAGATCTATACGAACATTAACATTTATTTTATATAAAAAAAAAAGGAAATTGGAACATGTCATCTTAACACAAACAATATAAACATTTATCAAACATGTATTTGTAAAAGTCATTGTGACTTCTTAACTTCCTGAATTCCTCACACTTCGGACAAGCCAGTCATTGCGAGCCTTGAGAATAAATTTGCTTTGGTGTTCAAAGATTTGAGATTTGTTGATGAAAACATAATTTAACGTTATTCCTTTGAAAAAATGGCTTTGGTGCTGGCTTCATTCAAATTCTTAGCCGAAAAAGCTTAGTGGTTTGCAGACGTGCTGCTCCAGACAGATGTCGTAACAGCACTTGTCAGACCCGAAGCACTTGAAGTCGTTGGAACAGGGGGATGGTGGTCCAAAGGTCCTCACTGGAGGACACTGAGGTCGAACTCTGGGGCAGCTTCCAATCTTCACTCCAACGGGTCCTTCTGGTTCATCGATGCCTTCGCAGCAATAAGCTTGACCCTGGGGAGTGCGACACCAGTACCTGCATGTTGCGGGTGGGGCAGAGCCTGGTCCACCAGGGAAAATGCCTCCAGGTCCTATACCTGCACCAGATAAAAATTTCTTGTCTGCTTGCTGAGGCAGACCCACAACGACGCCGATGACGGCCAAGGAGCAGATCAGGAGACCCTGAAATCAAAAGCACATTTTAAGCATCTGTGTAACCGATTTTTGCTGTTAATTCTCTGGCTGGAGATAGCAGACATACTTTTATGTTCCCATTATTATTATTATTATTATTATTATTATTATTATTATTATTAACACGGGCTCCTCGTGCAAATTTACTGATGAAAATGGGAAAATATTTATTGTTTTACTTATGGAAAATGTAAAAAAAAATTAGGTTTTCCTTTAAGAAAGAAGTACTTTAGCTTTTTGTGATTTTCTTACTCAATTCTATAAGGAAATGGGAAGGAAATTCGAAGACTTCAAATAAACAAACTAGACGTCCCTTAATTTCTTTATATTACCTTGAAACCCGATCGTATGAGTAGATTAAATCATATTATTGGAATCATATTTAATGAAATTTTTATATGTACAGCTTACTACCTCTTTGAAGAGATCGAATTCAATTAAAACGAACTCGCAAATGCACAAGTCTGAATGGATAAGAATATCAAAGCTTACCTTCATGTTGGATGTGTTGCTTTGGTGTCAGAACTACAGTGACTGTGATCTCCAAGCGACTGTTGCCGGTTTAAATACACGACCACAACTTGCCGGGCAAGCACGTCATTTGCTTCTTCTCCCCACAAACCCGAGTCTCCGACACCCCCCCCCCTCTCTCTCTCTCTCTCTGTTATCTGGAAAATCCCATGCAGCGCGCGAGCGCTTCTGGACAATGTCGATAGTTAAACATTTTCCTACTGTCTGGATTGATAAACACCACCACCCGCCACCGCCCACCCTTGTTTTTTTATCCCCCACACTTTCTCACTCTCTTCTCCTTCTTCTTCAAGTTTCCTTTCCCATAATACCTTCACATATCGCCGAAGTCCTACGATCATCAGTGATTGAGGAATGAGAGCTAATGTAATATATAGACGTTAGCCACCAGAGGAATCCGTTACGAACAATGGAGATCTGCCTTTGTTTGAGGGATTACATCCCATTTTTTCCTGGCCGTATTTGGTTATACCCTCAAGAACTTCATAAAACCCAGTTTCTACTGACAAATCGAAGCCTTGTTTCTACTTACTTTCTAAAAGTCATGGCTATATTCTGTATTGTCACATCCACATCCGTCGTAGTTGTTGGCACTACACGGTCACCAGTCACCACTGTCCTTTTCCATACCTGGTCTCTCTTATTCGTAAGCGAGTGACTTCGGACGGCCATATTGGAACTCCTGGTCCTGCACACAGTACTAAACTGTAGAGACGAAACACTAAGGAAGAACTGTGTTTTTTCCCCTCCATTTTAATTATTATAAGATATGTTATTTACTGCTGGTAAATCAATCATTACTGTACAATCTATTTCGAAATATTCTTGTTCTCAGGTCTGTTATGGCTAAAGTAAAGAATTTTCATTCTATAAGTATATATCTCACTCACTAGAAAGCGTTCTGTAAACAACCTGCAACAACAGGAAAGGTTGGCTGTCATTTCTTTTATCAAGGCTCAGGAACGTTACTAACAGAAAATTGTCATACAAGGACTACGTTAAGATAAATTTTGACTTATACAGAATAAAAATGTTCTTAAAAGAAACACAAAACAATAAAAGTCCCTGCTATATCAATGGGTATATATACCTAACATTTTTGGGCGCAGGCGATTTGGCACGGCCCACTGGGCACTAGCTGATTTGTCGCCGGACTTTGGAAAACTGTTGCAAGTAGACATTTGGGGCTATGGTGATCCATGAGATATTCATGCGATCAAATGCTCTTGGCGCCAAAACGTCCGTCGACAAAATGGACTGGCGCCAAAAAGTACCAAATAAGATTGAGGGGTTAAGCGTAGCCAAGGCGACCACCTTCATTACCTTGCTATTACCAACCTATGAGGTACAATGACATATAAAAGCATAGATTCAACCAGAATTTGTTATACATAAAAAATCAACCGTTTTTAACTTTGAATCGAATAACAGAAGTTGTATTCAACGGTTTGTTTGCATCGTCTTGCAATACTTTCACCACGTTTGCCGTTTCGTTGAAAAACCACGTTTGATAATATGTATTTTGTTAAACAATTCGAGCGCTGCCCTGATAAGTTTCAAGCGGAAAAACTGATTGCGTAGTCAGTATTCCACGGGCCTACCTACTGCAAAGAATTCCAAATGCATCATAGTAACATGTTTCAAAATGAGACCTGTTGATACACCCAGCAACCTCAGCAACTACTAAGCATTTTTTAATAACGAGTAAGCACCTGTTTTTTTATTGCCCTATATTATGGGGTATATTGAATATTAATGGCATTCAGATTTTAAATTGAAACCGCCACTGCAATCATTAATCCACAATAATATGCTGAAGATGTAAGACATGTTAACGGAGAAAGCATATCTAGGCTACTGCCAACAAGACATCTGCCTCACATATTTATGCTTTGCTTACCTTATAAAAGTTATTTCATTTTCTCTTGAAGAATCCCTGTTCCCATTTCTGCAATTATAAGCCGGACAACATATCATTAACCAGATAACGAACGAAAAATGTCACAGAACACACTGAGCCCATATTCAGTAACTACAGTTCAATAAAATGCAGCGCCGCCCTGGTGGCAACACGTCAAACTACCAAGTATAAACAAACAACATCGCTTGTCATTTTTGACCCTCTATGATCTTGACATTTTTTGCCCCACACTGACAAAAAATACCTTGGTAGTTTTTCCTGAAGTTTTTGTTTTGTTTTCTTGTCATGAGACATTAATAGGGGTATGATTATTAATCCTCATTTGAAAGTGACGAAATCGTTTCAGTAAGTCTAGGAGGAATTTTCTTGTCTTTAGTGTCCTACAGAATCCCAAAGAATGGTTTTACTTTTTTTTTTCTGTAAAGTCAAATGCTCAAATGTAATTCAAAATATGTTGCTGTTGCAGTTTTGCTAAAAGAATATCGGCATAAACATACTGTTATACGTTTAATCTCTGCCTTGTCCCCCACAACGGTTACCAGCGTACTGAAGTTTATGGCGGGTGTATATATAATATATATTAAACTTCTATCTGTTGATAACTGGTGGGGCGGAAATTCACGAGTTTAAATACCTCATGATGTCGATTCGTTTCTCCCGAAAGCTTCGAGTCATACGGATTGTGCTCAAAATATAGAAGGCCATGCAGTTTGCAAGCTTAATGGTCCTTTGCGAGTTACCCTTTATGAAGGATGGAGTTCAGTTTCATGAGTCCATGATTCGAACATTGTGAATGCTGCTTGAGAATATGGTATTCTTTCTTTTCGTTACAATCAATTAAATGGATCACTAGTTCAGGTTATCTATAGAAGCTCGATTGCCGGGTATTGGCCTAATATTAAGAACGACCCGACGAATCGCAGAGACTCTTTCAGTATTCCAGCCCATAAGTAGTCTGTCTATACGACAGTCTGTAGTCTAGCCAGACACAGGAGGAATGTAACAACAATTTTTAAATGTAACATTCAGCTATACACAAATGTATAAGAGGCTAGTACTAATTAGACTTTTGCTAACTTCCTGACGTTATCACCTAAAATCATTATTGATGCATTATTCTGGGGAGTCAGTGAAAGAGATTTGTATAAATATTGAGATTTATTTTATAAAAAAAAGTGTCAAAATAGAGATCTATGTAGCTCTGACAAAACAGAGCAAAATAAGGATGGAACATATCATCACAGCACAAATAACATGAACATAATCAACAAATTATTTTTTAAAACCACTATGACTTCGTAACTTTCCCATTTCTTCCAGTATGACTTACTTTGGAGTTCACAGATTTGTTGCTCCAAACATACTTTTACGCTATTCCCAACCCCCACCCCTTACCCCAAACAGCTTTGGCATTTGCATTATTCAAATCCTTAGCCGAAAAAGCTTAGTGGTTTGCAGACGTGCTGCTCCAGACAGATGTCGTAACAGCACTTGTCAGACCCGAAGCACTTGAAGTCGTTGGAACAGGGGGATGGTGGTCCAAAGGTCCTCACTGGAGGACACTGAGGTCGAACTCTGGGGCAGCTTCCAATCTTCACTCCAACGGGTCCTTCTGGTTCATCGATGCCTTCGCAGCAATAAGCTTGACCCTGGGGAGTGCGACACCAGTACCTGCATGTTGCGGGTGGGACAGAGCCTGGTCCACCAGGGAAAATGCCTCCAGGTCCTATACCTGCACCAGGTAAAAATTTCTTGTTTGCTTCCTGAGGCAGACCCACAACGACGCCGATGACGGCCAAGGAGCAGATCAGGAGACCCTGAAATCAAAAGCATATTTTAAGCATCTGTGTAACCGATTTTTGCTGTTACTTCTCTGGCTTGAGATAGCAGACACACTACAATATTCCCATTATTATTATTATTATTATATTATTATTAACACTGATGAAAATAGGAAAATATTTACTGTTTTACTTATGGAAAATGTAAAAAAATTAGGTTGGCCCTTAAGGAAAATGTACTTTAAGTTTTTGTGACTTTCTTACTCAATTCTATAACGAAATAGGAAGAAAATTTGACGACTTCAAATAAACAAACCAGATGCCTCTTAATTTGTTTATAGTACCTTGAAACCCAATATTATAAATAGATTAAATCATATGGGAATCATATTAAATGAAATTTTTACATGTACTGCTTAATGCCTCTTTTAAGAGATTGAATGGATAAGAATATCAAAGCTTACCTTCATGTTGGATGTGTTGCTTCGGTGTCAGTTCTTCAGTGAATGTGATCTCCCAGCGACGGTTGCCGGTTTAAATACACGAGCACAACTTGCCAGGCAAGTGCGTCATTTGCTTCTCCCAAAAACCCGCTCCTCCGACTCTCTCTCTCTCTCATCTGGAAAATCCCATGCAGAGCGCGAGCGCTTCTGGGCAGTATCGATAGTTAAACATTTTCCTACTGTCTGGATTGATAAACACCCTGGCCCTTTTTTTATCCCCCTCTCTCTCTCTCTCTCTTACATCTTCCAGCTTCCTTTCCGATACCTTCATATATCGCCGAAGTCCTACGATCATCCATGATTTGGGAATGAGGTCTGGTGTAATATACTGTCGTTAGCCACCAGAGGAATCCGTTACAGACAATGGAGATCTGCTTTTGTTTTGAGGGATTGCATCATGATCTTCCCTGGCCGTATTTGGTTATACCCTCAAGAACTTTGTGGCACTCAGTTTCTATTGACAAGTCGAAGCCTTGTTTCTAAACTTTCTTTCTTAGGTTTGTCAACACAAGTCTCTAAATGTCATGTCTATATGCTGTATTGTCACATCCACAACTGTCGTAGTTGTTGGCACTACCACGGTCACCACTGTCCTTTTCCATATCTGGTCTCTCTTTTCTTCTTTTACCTTGTTTATCATTATTCATAAGCGAGCGACTCCTGGTCCAGCACACAGTACTAAAACTGTGCAGACGAAATACTACGGAAGCACATTGTCTTTTTTTTCCTTCGCGTTTGATTATTAAAAGAATATGCACAATATGCTTCGAAATATTGTTGTTCTGATGTCTACTATTGCTGAAGAATTTTGCATTCTAATCTGTACATATTTCGATTACTGAAAAGCGTTTTGTAAACAAACCTCCAAAAGAAATGGCAAAATCATTTCTTTTTATCCTGATGCTTAGGAACACTACTTGGAGAGAATTGTTATCTAAGTCACTATTCTGTCTTGTATGGAATAAAAATGTTCTTAAAAGAATGACAAAATAATAAAAGTACCTGTTAAATCAATAGGCATGGGCCTAGCATTTGGGCGAAGGCGATTTGGCACGGCAAGTTGGGAACTATCTGATTTAGACCGGCACTTTGGGGCGCAAGACGATCAATGTTACAAGTAAACATTGTGACTAAGGTGGTCCATGAGAAATTCATGTGACCAAATGGTCTTGGCGCCAAAACGACCGTCGCCAAATGAACTGGCGCCAAAATCAACCATTTTTAACTTTGAATCGAATAGTAGAAGATGTATTCAATAGTTTCTTTGCATCGTCTTACAATACTTTCAAGTCTACCGTTTCGTTGGGAAACCACGTTTGATAATATGTACAGTACCTTGTTAAACAACTCTAGCGCTGCCCTGAAATGTCTCAAACGGAAAAACTGATTGCGTAGTCAGCATTCTACAGGCCTACCTACTGCAAAGAATTCCAAATGCATCATAGCAACATGTTTCAAAATGAGACCTGTTGACACACACAGCAACCTATGGGCATATAGCCATAGTTACTACTAAGCATTTTTTAGTAATTGTAAGCTCCTGGTTTTTTTACCTTACATTATGGGCATATTGAATATCAATGGCGTTCAGATTATAAATTGAAATCGCCACTGTAATTTTATGTAAATAATATGCTGAAAATGTGAGACATGTTAACGGAAAAAACATGTCTAGGCTAACAAGACGTATCATAAACTGATTCATATATTTATGATTTGCTTACTTCATAAAAGTTATTTCATTTTCTCTTGGAGAATCCCTGTTGCCATTTCTGCAATTATAAGTCGCACAACTTACCAATATCAAAATAACGAAAGAAAAACGTCACAGGACACACTCAGTACTAATTCAATAACAAGGGTTCCATTCTCATGCAGCGCCGCCCTAGTGGCAACGCGTCAAACTACGTAGTATAAACAAATAACATAGCTCATCATTTTTTACCCTCTATGATCCAGACCTTTCTTGCTCCACACTGACAAAAAATAATACCTTGGTGATTTTTCCTGAAGTTTTTCTTTTGTTTTCCGGTCATGAGGCATTAATAGGGCTATGAATAATAATCGTTTGAAAGTGACGAAATAGTTTCAGTATGACAAGGACAAATTTTCCTCCACTGTCTTTACTGTCCTGCAGAATCCCAAAGAATGTTTTTATTTATTTATTTATTTTTTTGTAATGTCAAATGCTCAAAAGTAATTCAAAATATGTTGCTGTTGTAGTTTTGCTAAATGCATATCGGCAATAAACATAGTTATAATACGTTTAATTTCTACCTTGTCCCCCACAACGGTTATCAGCGTACTGAAGTTTATAGTACAGTATATATATATATATATATATATATATATATATATATATATATATATATATATATATATATATATATATATATATATATATACATACATTAAATTTCTATCTGTTAAATACCTCATGGTGTCGATTCGTTTCTCCCGAAAGTTTCGAGTCATACGGGTTATGCTCAAATATAGAAGGTCGTGCAGTCTGTAAGGTTAATACGATTCTTTGCGAGTGGCCCTTTCGTTTACGAAGGATGGAATTCAGTGTCATGAGTCTAGGATTCGAACAGACATTGTGAATACTCTTCTCAGAATATGGTATTTTTTTCTTTTCTTTGCAATTCATTAAATGGATCACTAGTTCAGGTTAGCTATATAAGATTGATTGCCGGGTATTGGCCTAATATTAAGAACGATCCGATGAACCAGAAAGAATTTTTCTCAACTACTCCAACCCACAAGTAGTCTATATGACAGTCTGTAGTCTAGCCAAACACAAGAGGAATGTAACAACAATTTTCAAATGTAACATTCAGCTATACACAAATGTACAAGAGGTTAGTACTAATTAGACTGTTGCTAACTTCCTGACGTCATCACCTTTAATTATTACTGATTCATTACTCTGGGGAGTCAGTGGAAGAGATTTGTATAAATGTTGACATTTATTTTATAAAAAAGTGTCAAAATAGAGATCTATGTAGCTCTGACAAAACAGAGCAAAATAAGGATGGAACATATCACCACAGCACAAATAACATGAACATAATCAACAAATTATTTTTTAAAACCACAATGCCTTCTTAACTTTCCCATTTCTTCCAGTATGACTTGTTTTGGAGTTCACAGATTTGTTGCTCCAAACATACTTTTACGCTATTACCAACCCCCACCCCCTACCCCAAACAGCTTTGGCATTTGCATTATTAAAATCCTTAGCCGAAAAAGCTTTGTGGTTTGCACACGTGCTCCTCTAGACAGGTGTCGTAGCAGCACTTGTCAGACCCGAAGCACTTGAAGTCGTTGGAGCAGGGGGATGGTGGGCCTAGGGTCCTCACTGGAGGACACTGAGGTCGAACTCTGGGGCAGCTTCCAATCTTCACTCCAACGGGTCCTTCTGGTTCATCGATGCCTTCGCAGCAATAAGCTTGACCCTGAGGAGTGCGACACCAGTACCTGCATGTTGCGGGTGGGACAGAGCCTGGTCCACCAGGGAAAATGCCTCCAGGTCCTATACCTGCACCAGGTAAAAATTTCTTGTTTGCCTCCTGAGGAAGACCCACAACGACGCCGATGATGGCCAAGGAGCAGATCAGGAGACCCTGAAATCAAAAGCATATCTTAAGCATCTGTGTAACCGATTTTTGCTGTTGCTTCTCTGGCTGGAGATAGCAGACATACTTTTATGTTCCCAATATTTTATTATTATCATTATTATTATTATTATTATTGCTGTTGTTGTTGTTATTAACACGGGCCCCCTCGTGCAAATATACTGATGAAAATATGAAAATATTTATTGATGAAAATATGAAATATTAACTGTTTTACTTTTGGAAATGGGAAGAAAATCTGACGACTTCGATAACAAATTTAGACAACTCTTAATTTGTTTATATTACCTTGAAACCCAATCGTATAAATAGACTAAACTATATTAAATGAAATTTTTACAGGTACAGCTTAATGCCTCTTTGACGAGATTGAATTCAATTAAAACGAATTCGCAAATGCACAAGTCTTTTTCTGAATGGATAAGAATATCAAAGCTTACCTTCATGTTGGATGTATTGCTTTGGTGTCAGTTCTTCAGTGACTGTGATCTCAAAGCGACGGTTGCCGGTTTAAATACACGAGCACAACTTGAAGGACTTCTCCCCATTACCCGGCTCCCCCGACCCTCTCCGTGTCATCTGAAAATCCCACGCAGCGCGCGAGCGTTTCTGGACAGTATCGATAGATAAACATTTTCCTACTGTCTGGATTGATAACCGCCCCCCCTTTTTTTATATCCTCTCTCTCTCTCTCTTTCTCCTTCTTCCAGTCTCCTTTCCCATTATAACTTCATATATCGCTGAAGTCCTACGATCATCCATGATTTGGGAATGAGATCTGATGTAATATATTGTCGTTAGCCACCAGAGGAATCCGTTACAGACAAGGGAGATCTGCTTTTGTTTTGAGGGATTGCATCATGATCTTCCCCGGCCGTATTTGGTTATACCCTCAAGAACTTCCTAACACTCAGTTTCTACTGACAAATCGAAGCCTTGTTTCTACACCTTCTTTCTTAGGGGTGTCAACCCAAGTCTCAAAATGTCATGTTTATATTCTGTATTGTCACATCCACAACTGTCGTAGTTGTTGGCAATACCACAGTCTCCACTGTCCTTTTCCATATCTGGTCTCTCTTTTCTTCTTCTACCTTGTTTATCATTATTCATAAGCGAGTGACTCCTGGTCCAGCATACAGTACTAAAACTGTGCAGACGAAATACTAAGGAAGCACATTGTCTTTTTTTGTCTTCGCGTTTGATTATTATAAGACAATGTACAATATATTTCGAAATATTCTTGTTCTGATGTCGATTATAGCTGAAGTAAAGAATTTTGCATTCTAATCTGTACACACTTCAATTACTGGAAAGTGTTTTGTGAACCTCCAACAGAAATGGCTGGCAAAGTCATTTCTTTTTATCCTGATGCTTAGGAACACTACTTAGAGAGAATTGTTATCTAAGTCACTATTCCGTCGTATATGGAATAAAAATGTTCTTAAAAGAATGACAAAATAATAAAAGTACCTGTTAAATCAATAGGCATGGGCCTAGCATTTGGGCAAAGGTGATTTGGCACGGCCAATTGGGGACTACCTGATTTTGACCGGCACTTTGGGACGCAAGACGTTAAATGTTACAAGTAAACATTGTGACTAAGGTGTTCCATGAGACATTCACGTGATAAAATGGTCTTGGCGCCAAAACGACCGTCGCCAAATGAACTTGCGCCAAAAACTACCCCCAAACCAGTTTGAAGCTTAGCCTAAGCATAGCCTAGGCGACCAGCTTCATTGCCTTGCTCTTGCCAATCTGTGAGGCATAATGCCACATAAAAGCATATATTCAACCAGTATCTGTTACAAATAAAAAAAAAAATCCAACCACTTTTAACTTTGAATCGAATAACAGAAGTTGTATTCAACGGTTTGTTTGCATCATCTTGCAATACTTTCACCACGTTTGCCGTTTCGTTGAGAAACCACGTTTGATAATATGTATCTTCTTGAACTCTAGCGCTGCCCTGATACGTCTGAAACGGAAAAACTGATTGCGAAGTCAGCATTGTACAGGCCTACCTACTGCAAAGAATTCCAAATGCATCATAGTAACATGTTTAAAAACCGAGACCTTTTGAAACACCAAGCAACCTATGGGTATATAGGCCTAGTTACTACTAAGCATTTTTTAACAACGAGTAAGTTCCTATTTGTTTTTACCTTATATTATGGGGTATATTGAATATTAATGGCGTTCAGATTATAAATTGAAATCACCACTGCAACTGTGTTACAATAATATGCTGAAAATGTAAGGCATGTTAACAAAGAAAGCGTGTCTAGGCTACTGCTAACAAGACATATCATAATCTGACTCACATATTTATGCTTTGCTTACCTTATAAAAGTTATTTCATTTTCTCTTGAAGAATCCCTGTTGCCATTTCTGCAATTATAAGTCGCACAACTTACCAACATCAAAATAACGAAAGAAAAACATCACAGGACACACTGAGCACTAATTCAATAACAGGGGTTCCATTTTCATGCAACGCCGCCCTGGTGGCAACACGTCAAACTACGTAGTATAAACAGATAACATAGCTTATCATTTTTTACTCTATGATCTTGACCGTTCTTGCCCCACACTGACATAAAATAATACCTTGGTGATTTTTCCTGAAGGTTTTCTTTTGTTTTCCGGTCAAGAGACATTAATAGGTATATGAATATTAATCCTCATTTGAAACTGACGAAATCGTTTCAGTAAGTCTAGGAAGAATTTTCTTGTCTTTAGTGTCCTACAGAATCCCAAAGAATGTTTTTATTTATTTATTTATTTTTTTTTTTGTAAAGTCAAATGCTTAAAACTCAAAATATGTTGCTGTTGTAGTTTTGCTAAATGCATATCGGCAACAAACATACTGTTATAATACGTTTAATTTCTACCTTGTCCCCCACAACGGTTATCAGTTTACTGAAGTTTATAATATATATATATATATATATATATATATATATATATATATATATATATATATATATATATATATATATATACACACATTAAATTTCTATCTGTTAAATACCTCAAGGTGTCGATTCGTTTCTCCCGAAAGTTTCGAGTCATACGGGTTATGCTCAAATATAGAAGGCCGTGCAGTCTGTAAGCTTAATATGACCCTTTGCGAGTGACCCTTTCGTTTGCGAAGGATGGAATTCAGTGTCATGAGTCTAGGATTCGAACAGACATTGTGAATACTCTTCTCAGAATATGGTATTTTTTCTTTTTTTTGCAATTCATTAAATGGATCACTAGTTCAGGTTAGCTATATAAGATTGATTGCCGGGTATTGGCCTAATATTAAGAACGATCCGATGAACCAGAAAGAATTTTTCTCAACTACTCCAACCCACAAGTAGTCTATATGACAGTCTGTAGTCTAGCCAGACACAAGAGGAATGTAACAATAATTTTTAAATGTAACATTCAGCTATACACAAATGTACGCTTTCTTTGTTAATTAGACTGTTGCTAACTTCCTGACGTCATCACCTTTAATTATTCCTGATTCATTACTCTGGGGAGTCAGTGAAAGAGATTTGTATAAATGTTGACATTTATTTTATAAAAAAGTGTCAAAATAGAGATCTATGTAGCTCTGACAAAACAGAGCAAAATAAGGATGGAACATATCACCACAGCACGAATAACATGAACATAATCAACAAATTATTTTTTTAAATCACAATGATTTCTTAACTTTCCCATTTCTTCCAGTATGACTTACTTTGGAGTTCGCAGATTTGTTGCTGCAAACATACTTTTACGCTATTCCCAACCCCCACCCCCTACCCCAAACAGCTTTGGCATTTGCATTATTCAAATCCTTAGCCGAAAAAGCTTTGTGGTTTGCAGACGTGCTCCTCTAGACAGGTGTCGTAGCAGCACTTGTCAGACCCAAAGCACTTGAAGTCGTTGGAACAGGGGGATGGTGGGCCTAGGGTCCTCACTGGAGGACACTGAGGTCGAACTCTGGGGCAGCTTCCAATCTTCACTCCAACGGGTCCTTCTGGTTCATCGATGCCTTCGCAGCAATAAGCTTGACCCTGGGGAGTGCGACACCAATACCTGCATGTTGCGGGTGGGACAGAGCCTGGTCCACCAGGGAAAATGCCTCCAGGTCCTATACCTGCACCAGGTAAAAATTTCTTGTTTGCTTCCTGAGGCAGACCCACAACGACGCCGATGATGGCCAATGAGCAAATCAGGAGACCCTGAAATCAAAAGCACATTTTAAGCATCTGTGTAACCGATTTTTGCTGTTGCTTCTCTGGCTGGAGATAGCAGACATACTTTTATGTTCCCATTATTATTATTATTATTATTATTATTATTATTATTATTATTATTATTGCTGTTGTTGTTGTTATTAACACGGGCCCCCTCGTGCAAATATACTGATGAAAATATAAAAATATTTATTGATGAAAATATGAAATATTTATTGTTTTACTTATGGAAAACGTAAAAAAATTAGGTTGGCCCATAAGGAAGAAGTACTTTAAGTTTTTGTGACTTTCTTACCCAACTCTATAACGAAATGGGAAGAAAATTTGACGACTTCAAATAAACACACCAGATGCCTCTTAATTTCTTTATATTACCGTGAAACTCGATCGTATAAATAGATTAAATCATATTGGAATCATATTAAATGAAATTTTTACATGTACAGCTTAATGCCTCTTTGACGAGATTGAATTCAATTAAAACGAATTCGCAAATGCACAAGTCTTTTTCTGAATGGATAAGAATATCAAACTTACCTTCATGTTGGATGTGTTGCTTTGGTGTCAGTTCTTCAGTGACTGTGATCTCAAAGCG
Organism: Macrobrachium rosenbergii; assembly: GCF_040412425.1. NCBI lineage: Eukaryota > Metazoa > Arthropoda > Malacostraca > Decapoda > Palaemonidae > Macrobrachium > Macrobrachium rosenbergii. The sequence goes on along the minus strand of NC_089755.1, from coordinate 53,353,982 downwards.
ACGGTTGCCGGTTTAAATACACGAGCACAACTTGAAGGACTTCTTCTCCCCATTACCCGGCTCCCCCGACCCTCTCCGTGTCATCTGGAAAATCCCACGCAGCGCGCGAGCGTTTCTGGACAGTATCGATAGATAAACATTTTCCTACTGTCTGGATTGATAACCGCCCTCCCCCTTTTTTTATCCTCTCTCTCTCTCTCTCTTTCTCCTTCTTCCAGTCTCCTTTCCCATTATAACTTCATATATCGCTGAAGTCCTACGATCATCCATGATTTGGGAATGAGATCTGATGTAATATATTGTCGTTAGCCACCAGAGGAATCCGTTACAGACAATGGAGATCTGCTTTTGTTTTGAGGGATTGCATCATGATCTTCCCCGGCCGTATTTGGTTATACCCTCAAGAACTTCCTAACACTCAGTTTCTACTGACAAATCGAAGCCTTGTTTCTACACTTTCTTTCTTAGGGGTGTCAACCCAAGCCTCTAAAAGTCATGTCTATATTCTGTATTGTCACATCCACAACTGTCGTAGTTGTTGGCAATACCACAGTCTCCACTGTCCTTTTCCATATCTGGTCTCTCTTTTCTTCTTCTACCTTGTTTATCATTATTCATAAGCGAGTGACTCCTGGTCCAGCACACAGTACTAAAACTGTGCAGACGAAATACTAAGGAAGCACGTTGTCTTTTTTTTCCTTAGCGTTTGATTATTATAAGACTATGTACAATATATTTCGAAATATTCTTGTTCTGATGTCTACTATAGCTGAAGTAAAGAATTTTGCATTCTAATCTTTACACACTTCAATTACTGAAAAGCGTTTTGTTAACCCCCAACAGAAATGGCTTGCAAAGTCATTTCTTTTTATCCTGATGCTTAGGAACACTACTTAGAGAGAATTGTTATCTAAGTCACTATTCCGTCGTATATGGAATAAAAATGTTCTTAAAAGAATGACAAAATAATAAAAGTACCTGTTAAATCAATAGGCATGGGCCTAGCATTTGGGCAAAGGTGATTTGGCACGGCCAATTGGGGACTACCTGATTTTGACCGGCACTTTGGGACGCAAGACGATAAAGGTTACAAGTAAACATTGTGATTAAGGTGTTCCATGCAGACATTCACGTGACAAAATGGTCTTGGCGCCAAAACCACCGTCGCCAAATGAACTTGCGCCAAAAACTACCCCCAAACCAGTTTGAAGCTTAGCCTAAGCATAGCCTAGGCGACCAGCTTCACTGCCTTGCTCTTGCCAATCTATGAGGCATAATGCCACATAAAAGCAGACTCAACCAGTATCTGTTACAAATAAAAAATAAAATTCAACCATTTTTAACTTTGAATCGAATAACAGAAGTTGTATTCAACGGTTTGTTTGCATCATCTTGAAATACTTTCACCACGTTTGCCGTTTCGTTGAGAAATCACATTTGATAATATGGTATCTTCTTGAACAACTCTAGCGCTGCCCTGACATGTCTCAAACGGAAAAACTGATTGCGTAGTCAGTATTCTACAGGCCTACCTACTGCAAAGAATTCCAAATGCATCATAGTAACATGTTTAAAAATGAGACCTGTTCAAACACCTAGCAACCTATGAGTATATAGGCCTAGTTACTACTAAGCATTTTTTAACAACGAGTAAGTTCCTATTTTTTTTTACCTTATATTATGGGGTATATTGAATATTAATGGCGTTCAGATTTTAAATTGAAATCACCACTGCAATTGTGTCACAATAATATGCTGAAAATGTAAGGCATGTTAACAGAGAAAGCGTGTCTAGGTTACTGCTAACAAGACATATCATAATCTGACTCACATATTTATGCTTTGCTTACCTTATGAAAGTTATTTCATTTTCTCTTGAAGAATCCCTGTTGCCATTTCTGCAATTATAAGTCGCACATCTTACCAATATCAAAATAACGAGAGAAAAACGTCACAGGACACACTGAGCACTAATTCAAGAACAAGGGTTCCATTTTCATGCAACGCCGCCCTGGTGGCAACACGTCAAACTACGTAGTATAAACAGATAACATAGCTCATCATTTTTTACCCTCTGTGATCTTGACCTTTCTTGCCCCACACTGACATAAAATAATACCTTGGTGATTTTTCCTGAAGTTTTTCTTTTGTTTTACGGTCATGAGACATTAATAGGTATATGAATATTAATCCTCATTTGAAACTAACGAAATCGTTTCAGTAAGTCTAGGAAGAATTTTCTTGTCTTTAGTGTCCTACAGAATCCCAAAGAATGTTTTTATTTATTTTATTTTTTTTGTAAAGTCAAATGCTCAAAAGTAACTCAAAATATGTTGCTGTTGTAGCTTTGTTAAATGCATATCGGCAATAAACATACTGTTATAATACATTTAATTTCTACCTTGGCCCCCACAACGGTTATCAGCGTCCTGAAGTTTATAGTATGTGTATATATATATATATATATATATATATATATATATATATATATATATATATATATATATATATATATATATATATATAAAACTTCTACCTGTTGATAACTGGTGGGCAGAAATTCACAAGGTTACTATATACCCCGTGAAGTTGATTCATTTCCCCCGAAAGCTTCGAGTCTTAAGAATTGTGCTCAAATATAGAAGGTCGTGCAGTTTTTAGGCTTAATATGATCATCTTTGAGAGAACATCTCGTTTGCGAAGGATGGAGTTTAGTTTCATGAGTCCATTATTCTAACAGACACTGTCAATACTGTTCTTAGAATATGGTATTTTTTTCTTTTCGTTACGATTCATTAAAAGGATCACTAGTTCAGGTTATCTATAGAAGCTCGATTGGCGGGTATTGGCCTAATATTAAAAACGACTGAAGAACCATAAGAATTTTTCTGAACTACTCCAACCCACAAGTAGTCTATATGACAGTCTGTAGCCTAGCCAGACACAGGAGGAATGCAAGAACAATTTTTAAATGTAACATTCAACCATACACAAATGTATAAGAGGCTAGTGCAAATTAGACTTTTGCTAACTTCCTGACGTTATCACCTTTAGTCATTATTGGTGCATTATTCTGGGGAGTAGTGAAAGACCTGTATAAATACTGATATTTATTTTATAAAAAAAAAAGTGTCTAAATAGAGATCTTTGTAGCTTTGACAAAACAGAGCAAAATAAGGATGCAACATATCACGGTACAAATAACATGAACATAATCAACAAATTTATTTTTAAAACCACAATGACTTCCTAACTTTCCCATTTCTTCCAGTATGACTTGCTTTGGAGTTCGCAGATTTGTTGCTCCAAACATACTTTTACACTGTTCCCCCCGCCCCCGCCTCCCTTTCCCCAAATAGCTTTTGCATTTGCATTATTAAAATCCTTGGCTGAAGAAGCTTTGTGGCTTGCAGACGTGCTCCTCCAGACAGGTGTCGTAGCAGCACTTGTCAGACCCGAAGCACTTGAAGTCGTTGGAACAGGGGGATGGTGGTCCAAAGGTCCTGACTGGGGGGCAGTCAGGTCGAACTCTGGGGCAGCTTCCAATCTTCACTCCAACGGGTCCTTCTGGTTCATCGACGCCTTCGCAGCAATAAGCTTGACCCTGGGGAGTGCGACACCAGTACCTGCAGGTTGCAGGTGGGGCAGAGCCTGGTCCACCAGGGAAAATGCCTCCAGGTCCTATACCTGCATCAGGTAAAAACTTTTTGTTTGCTTCCTGAGGCAGACCCACAACGACGCCGATGATGGCCAAGGAGCAAATCAGGAGACCCTGAAATCAAAGCATATTTTATGTTCTTACACTTTAGTTAAGAAGTTAAAAGATGGCAGTCAGCACGTTCCATGCATACTGTACTAATGGGCGATCTTACTATAGGTCTAAGAACTGCAGATCTGAGTTAAAAGACTGCAGTCAGTATGTTCCATGCATACTGAACTAGTAGGCGATCTAACTATAAGTCTAAGAATTGCAGATCATTAACGGAACCTCTCGGAGGAACAGTTTATTGAAGCAAGTGAATAAATAAATAGATTTGTGTCTTTCTACGGTGGGAGCATTCAGTGTTTTTGCATCAGGCTTCTTATTTATTTGAACTTTATCTCCTCTTACAGGCTGCAATTATGAGCAAGGGACTGTGTGGCAATAAGGAAAGCTTAATTCAAACCAACGAACGCTTCAGAGAGAATTAGACTTAAGATCTCACCTTCATGTTGACTTAGTTGTTTTGTTGTTTGCTTTGCGAAGACTGTGGCGTTTCGGTGGACGTTGCCGGGTTATATACGGGAGGAGGAAAACCGGTCTGGCATGGATCTCCCGCGCTTCCAAGACAACTTCCAACTTCCGAGAATTCCCGGCAACCGTTTTTGTAACTTTGGAAGTTAGGCAATCTAAGGTAAGTCTTTATCGCGTGGATAAACCTATGTTTTTGTTGCTAATGTGGCTTCTTTCTTTTTCGCTCTCTGTATGCTTGTGAAAATGTTTATTATTTTCCTATTCCCCGCCCCCCTCTGTTCTTATGGTACCTTAATGACCATATGCTTGGCTTATAACTGCCATCACAAATATCTTGATGTCCAGCATAAGTCAATCGGTGATTCACATTGGAGTAACGAAATATTAAAAGGAATTCTCATGATCGTACATAACTTCCGTACGACATGACATGCAGTACATGTTGATATCTAAACTAATAACTGCAGCTTTGTCAGTCATCGGACCAGCTACTTAGGGCTTTACCAACGTACTAACAACAATGTGAATCATTCTGTTGTTCATTCATTGCTGATCGTAACAGAGAGGAACTGAATGCTAATTGACCAGGATTTTTGTTCAAACAAACGCAATATCTAGAAGTTCGACTCAGCATTATAAATATTAATGTGTAAATGGACATATCTTTCCATTTGTCTACAATTTATCATGCCAAAAAAAGAACAATGAAAGATTTTACTTTACCGCCACAATTGTTTTTGTTAATTTTTCTTTCCTAGAACAACAGAATCTGGCTGATCACCTGTGTGACGTAAGGTGAGACGTTGCTCAAAGGGGATGACGTCACGGCGCTCTTTCTTGTTGCACTGAGGTCCCTTGCTGGGTTGCTGGACCGGTGTGAGCTGGATAAGACATTTTCCTTAAATGCACCTCAGAGCGTTTTTATATTTATCATATGTACGGCCGGCACATATGTGTGCGTGTATATATAATGTAAGTGTATATGTATATATATAAATATGTACATATACACTTACATTATATATACACACATATGATAAATATAAAAACGCTCTCAGGCGCATTTAAGGAAAATGTCTTATCTATAAATATGCAGACATATACCATATTTATAAAAATAAATATAAATATATATATATACACATATATATGTATATATTATATACATATATATCATATCTATACATATAAATGTGTATATATACAGTATATATTATATATATAATATATATATTTATATACATTATATATATACACACAATTTATATATATATATAATGTAACTGTTTCTATTCTTATATATGAAAAAATTGTAACGTGCACAAATGATTCACTAATAACACCATCTGAATCTTTGCCCATGCATCATACGTCTCAGTTGGCTAGTCGAGTCCAAGGGTTCACACATAAGACTCCTTATTACCTTTAATATCACTCTCAAGAAAGACTGCAGGGCGTAGTGACATTTACAGTTGAGGAAGCTATTTTGATGTGGGTTGACTGATTGACTCATTGATTGATTTTGATGTAGGTTGATTTCTTCTAAAGAATTACAAAGGAATAGAAGAAATCAGGTAAGAAACTCATAACAGAATAAAAGAAGGGGCTGAGGAATGGATATATAGGGGAGATAGCCAAAACGTATGAGAACTATTCTCTCCATCTTTAAATGCACTGATTTCAAGACCGCTCCTTGTTTACAAATTAACCGACCTCTCCTGAAATTATTCTTTTTGATGGCCACCACAACATTCTTTGTAAACTTGAATTTCGCGGGCTTGTTCCATATGAATATGGTTCATTTTCTGAATAATAATAATAATAATAATAATAATAATAATAATAATAATAATAATAATAATAATAATAAAACAATAATTTAATGGTCAATAATAATAATAATAATAATTAATAACGAATAGCTTGAATTTCAATCAATAATAATAATTGTTAATAATAATAATAATAATAATAATAATAATAATAAAAAGCTTTAATCTCAAGTCAGAGGCCCCTGTGGGCTTGTTCCATATGAATATGGCTCATCTTCTGTATAATAATAATAATAATAATAATAATAATAATAATAATAATAATAATAATAATAATAATAATTTAATAATAATAATAATATGCTTGTTTCATAAGTCAATGGTTCATCTTCTGAATTGTTAATAATAATAAGGGTTCATCTTCTGAATAATAATAATAATAATAATAATAATAATAATAATAATAATAATAATAATAATAATAATAATAATAATAATGCCACTGTCTGGGTATAAAGAAAGAGACAAAGATAATGACAGAAATAAAAGGAGAGACAGGAACGTTCCTAAATAATACCTATGTATAATTATGTGAATGGAAACTTCGTCCCTTCACTAGTGTTTACTGAAGAGGATTCACGAGTATTTGGGAAGCAGTCATTCAATTCAAGAGACAAAAAGGAAAACGTGGATTTTCGAAAGTTAGTCACAAAAAAATCTACTTCTCTGATGCCTTTAGGTAATTTATCTCTTCTAAATGGGACAAGTACAGTACTTTTCCTCTGGGCGCATAATCAATTTCTAAATGGGACAAGTAAAATTTTTTTGAAAAAATTTCTGCATAGAACAATGAAAACCTTTTTAAAAAAATTGTATATATATATATATATATATATATATATATATATATATATATATATATATATATATATATATATATAACACATATGCATATACATACACGCACACATGTATTATGTATGTATGTATATATATATATATATATATATATATATATATATATATATATATATATATATATATATATATATATATTAGTTTTATTGCATTTCCTATTCCTTCTCATGTCTACACACTCAAACGTAATATACCATTTAAATATAGTTTTCAGAAGACCTTCAAAGCTTTTTTTTTTTAATCAAAATTGCCATACCCTGTATAAAACACGGCCCAAACGCATTTTACCCTCAACTACTGCTAATCAACTATAAGTAATCAGAAATAAATGAGACATGAGGTCACGCCAATTCGCATTTTTAAACAGCTCTATAACCTCATTTCAAGCTTTTAATTAGCCCAGTTTATTATCTTAGCTCACAGGCTACCTATTTATGAAAGTACTGTACAAATGCGGAAAACTCAAAATATATTTCTGAAGAGTCAGTGTCAAAAGTCCATATAAAACATATAGAGGAGATTTCCTCGATGGCGTTGCTTAACATATAAATGGCTATGAAGACAAGCAGACGCACGGGGAACATATCTTTATTTTCTTACAAAAATGTACAAGGTTATAAACACTAGAGGTATTCAGTTTTCTTGGAGCAATCACATGGCACCAGTTTCTATGAACAGACGACGTAGACTAGACGGAATCTGGATTCCTAGGCAGGCACTCCCAGGCAAAACAGCTCTAGGATTCGCTTCAGTGTTATTCCTAAAAGAAATAACTCGGTGGTTTGCAGACGTGTTCTTTCAGACAGACGTCGTAGCAGCATTTGTTAGACCCGAAGCACCTGTAGTCGTTGGAGCAGGGGTTTGGTGGGCTAAAGGTCCTGACTGGAGGGCAGACATTTCGAACTCTGGGACAGTTTCCAGGCTTGATCCCAACAGGTCCCTCGGGTTCTTGGACACCTTCGCAGCAGTAAGCCTGCCCTCTGGGAGCGCGACACCAGTGCTTGCAGGTTGCAGGAGGAGCAACGCCTTGACCTGCACTTCCTGGGACTGGAGCAAGGTCTCCGTGTCCTACGTCAGGGCCATTGAAGAATTTTTGTTCTCCTTCTTCCGGTAGACCTACAACGACGCCGATGATGGCCAAAGAGCAGACAAAGAGTCCCTGAAATTGAGAGAAATAGTTTTGTTAACAATATGGTTATTTTGCTTCTAAGAAGTGAGAGTATTCGAGTACTCTTTAACGTAAGAAATACTAAGCCAAGTGAATTATTATTTCCTGTTATATCTGGTTCACAATAAGATATAAATAAATCTATCTTTTTTGGATTAGCCAATGACTTTTTATTTCGTGTCTGATGTGGAGTTATATCACACAATTCACTGAACGAAACATATAAGAGCTATAGAAATCCCAGATAGGTATCAAAATGCAAATTCCCTACCAAATAAGCCTTAAATGTTCAGTCTGCACAGACAAAAAAGATTAGTAGTATCTGTGAAAACTAATATATACATATATATATATATATATATATATATATAATATATATATATATATATATATATATATATATATATATATATATATATATATATATATATATATATATATATATAACTTCTCAGTGGAGACCAAAACGAAAAGAGTATCTTACCTTCATATTGCCGCCTAGATTATTACCCCGTCAGGAGACCAACAACAAAATGATCCTGAAGGGGCCTTCGACGAATTATATATCCGAGCGGCAGACCAGTCATGCAAGAATTCTTGTTGGGAATCTCAGGAAATTCCCGGACTGTTGGTAATGTTGGAAATTTCGCACGCAGGAGGAAAAAATTAAGATGATAAAAAACTGATGGGCATTTCAGATTCATTTTCTTGTTTCCTTCCTTGTCTCTCTCTCTCTCCCTCTCTCTCTCTGTTCAGATATATTTTCTTGTTTCCTTCCTTCTCTCTCTCTCTCTCTCTCTCTGTTCAGATTAATTTTTTGTTTCCTTCCTTTTTCTCTCTCTCTCTCTCTTTCGCACTACACACTGTTCAGATTCACTTTCTTGTTTCCTGCCTTCTCTCTCTCTCTCTCTCTCTCTTTCTCTCTCTCTCTCACACACACTGTTCAGATTCATTTTCTTGTTTCCTGCCTTTCTCTCTCTCTCTCCCCCCCCCCTTCTCTCTCTCTCTCTTTCTTAATTGTAAAACTCCAGCCCAAGAGAAAGATGCTGGAATGAGAATAGAAATACGTAATATCTTTGAATACTGTTAACGGACAAGGGATTTATGTGGAAATTCCTTGTATTCACTGATAACAGTCCCAGGAAATAAAAGCAATAAAATGTCTTAACTTTACATAGGATCTAAGCAATACACCTTACAACCTAATAATGAATATTTTCCATACTCTCAGAACCGGTACATTTTATGTATATATACATACATACATACATACATACATACACACACACACACACACACACACACATATATATATATATATATATATATATATATATATATATATATATATATAGATATATAAAGACAAAATATATATGGATTTTGTCTTTATTAGAGATTCATTAGAGTTCTATATTTTGTCTTTATTCAGTTATCACGTGTATGTATTTTATGATTCAGTTATATATATATATATATATATATATATATATATATATATATATATATATATATATATATATATATATATGAACTGACAATGTGAAAGATATCAATTTATTAGTGTATGTGTACTTTGATATTTTCCCTCTACATATCTCTTGCATGTCAAAAGATTTCACTTACATTCCGATTGCGAAATATTAAGAGTTCGATTTAGCCATCACAAAACAAACAAACAAACTGCATCTTTTCCTACTATCTAGAGATTTCGCGTCTTTCTCGGAACCCCAATCTCGATTCATTGCCTTTGGAAAAAAAAATTAATCTTTTTAAGCAGAAATAAGATGACGTCACACTTTTTTTCACAAGAGTTGCCAGACAGTACCGGAAACCGCGGCGGGAGGAAAAGACTCGTCTAAGACGATAATAGATCGTGTTTGATACCGCAAACATGCGTCACCGAAGGAGGTACCTCGTTTGTTTTAATGAGTTCGTGTTGCCTGGTGGTCTTCTGAACGGCTATACGCTTGGTTTCGTCAGTTCTTGGATGGGTGACCATTGGGTAATGTCAGATTTTTTGGGAATGGTGTGGAGATGACTTAGGGTAAAAAAAATATATTATGGAAATGTGTAAATTAGCATCTCCTACTGTAGAAGCCCTCCCCCCCTCAAAATGGAATGTTTACATATAAATAAATTTATATATTATATATATATGTGTGTGTGTATAATATAAATGTATGTATGTCTACAACCACACACACATATATACTGTATATATATGTGTGTGTGTGCGCGCGCGCGAGCGCGTGTACGTGTAACTAAACATAAACCCTAGAAAGTTTTATATGGTAGATATCAACAGGGCTTTAATAATTATAGCGTGGAGTACGATGACACGGCTTTTCAAAGCAAGTCCAAAAGAACCCAAGTCACTGAGATGCTGAACTCTAGATTGGTTGGACTACCATCGCAATGTATCGAATCTGTTGCAGGAATTCAACGAACCTAGTGAATTTTTTTTTAAATAATTCCATAAAGAATTGTACTGAGTGGCAAGCTTTATCGTCGTCAGTCTATCTATCAATCTATCTGTCTATCTACCTATCTATCTATCTTTCGTGGATCCATCTAACTATACAAATAGAGCAAAGAGATAGGTAGACAGACAGCACGGCTAATGATCTATTCTAGGCTGATAAGTTCGTGACAGTAAACAGTTATTTCGGGATAACGCTGGGCTATGAACAGGGAAAGTCTCGGCACACCAATGCAGCTTCCACGAGAGAGGAAAGCCTAGGAAGATTTCTTATCATTCCAGATCACGCTGTAAGAGAAAATGTAATTCCAATGCTCCAGCATGTTCCAGTGGCAGCTTATTTTCTTGGACTGTTCTGAAGTAAAAGGATGCGAATTTATGTATCGGTACAAGTAAAATTGCAAAACTTGGAGCATATCATTGTACCTTATGTATATATGTATATGTATATATATACATACATACATATATACTTTATACAGGACTATAATTATGCTGTTATTAACATAATTATTATGCTGTTATTAACAAAAGTTATTGTTCTGTTATCAACATAGTTATATTGGAAACTATTTTTTCCCATAGCTATATTGTAAACAAATTTTTTCCTTAAAGGTAAAACCTTTTACCGTTTTAGCTCGGTGAAAAATCTAACTAGTTCTTTTATCTGCAGAAATTCACACATCGACGACACCACGCGAGAACGTTCGGCCGAAGAAGACAAAGCAAACTTAATCCAGCTTCGCGCTGAGAGGAGCCCCTGACGTCACGGCGTCCCGAACGGGAAAAACATGGGGCAGGGGTCACAAGCACACAGCTAGCCGGGAGAACCGGTCTGGTCGGTTATTATGCGAACATTTACGCTCTTAACGCTTCGATTTTGAGCATTTGCCCTACGAAAGGCACTTCTTCGGTGATACATGAATCATTTCTGCGAAGAACCTTCAGTATTATGGAACTGAATAACTAATTTAGTAGAGCTACCGGTCATTATCTTGTCTCCTTTTAAAAGTTTACGTAGCCTTTTCAGTATACAGACTTCTAGTGTTCAGGAGAGGTATCAAGGGTGCCATGTGATGGGATTTGGCAAATGTATGAAATTCGCTGGAAAATATACGCGTCCTTGGAAATCTTGACTTTTGGTAAGTGATGACTTAAGTTCTATTTCTGAAAATGGAAATGCCGAATTTTATAGCCGAACGAGGCACGTGGAGGCTCGTGGGCATTTCCAGGGACTGCTTCTACCACTACTACTACTGCTAATAATAATAATAATAATAATAATAATAATAATAATAATAATAATAATAATAATAATAATGCATGCAGTCGGAGAGCGCTGGCTACCTTCGTGAAGTCCAACACCATGGCAATTTTCTTTACTCTTTAAAGTGTTACTTTACAGTATTCCATCATCAGCAACTTCATAACTCTTTTCATAGTGTCGAGTCATACCTGGAGGCGAAAATTCTTCCTAAATTTCGCAATAAGAAATTAGAAAGTGAGGTTTATAACATCTGTTGAAAGCACAGCCAAAAAAAAAAAGCCCTGATGATTTACCCCGAAATTTTGTAACAGTAACATTCTTGTCACATTGCATTATAGGTTGAATTTATATTAATATTAATTTCTTGAGATATAATACTTGATAATACATCTTCGTTAATAAATGTATAGGAACAGATCCCATCTTTACTTTGTATTTTGACCTGGATGCTCAGGTATCACTTTGTGCGTTATGTTTAAAGGTACTAATTAAAAAAAAAAAAAGTCCCATTAGGAAGCGTGTTATCTCTCTCTCTCTCTCTCTTATATAAATATATTAAAGGCTCATAAAAATAAAAAAATTAATACATGGCTACATTTCGGCCAATGTGCAAATTTAAAATACATCCGCACACACACACATATATGTAAATATATCCAGCCTACATATGTATATGATATATATATATATATATATATATATATATATATATATATATATATATATATATATATATATATATATATATATATATATATACACATATATATACACAAACGCTTTGCACCTCTTATTTAATTACACCTATTACTCCAAGAATACTTCCGAGAAGACGATATCAGCAAAAGAACGTACAGGCTTAATCCCGAGAACGTTCTACAAATTCGGTTGGCCTTGGTACTCTGTTATAACATCGGCCGAGATCGTAAACCGGCAGGACGACGTTCCCGGAGAAGCCGGTCGAGAAACGAGGAAAAATCTGGATTGAACCGGATTCCTCCTTGTCACTCACCACAACCCCTTGTATTTCCTCCTTCGTTTTTCCCGACAGGAATCGTGCGCTAGGCGCTTTTCATTCTCTGTTTTTACTCCGGTCATCCATGAGAGAAAATAAAAAGAAAATAACAAAATAAAAGCGAAACAAAAATAAAATAAAATGAACAGCTGTTTAACCTTGGAGGAGATGCGAAGCTACATAATTAGCCACTACTGGTGGGCATTTGGAACTATGTAGACGCAAAAACGGGCTTACGCAGGTACAGACGTGCCCATGAGCTAACGCTTGCATGCATGCTGTAGGTTACGTGCATGTGTGTATATATACAGTATTATTATAATAATTCCTCAAGAATCCCAGCCATCAAATGCTTCATTTAAAGCTGAATAATACAACAGTGCATTTTGGGCGCTGCCTTACAAGGAAGGGCGAAAGGAATCTAGGCCTCTCCCTTAATCTTTTAATCGCTTTATATCTCTTTCAACTTTCTCTTCTTGAACATGTGCCTGGCCGGATAAAAATTAAGAGAGAACACCTGGGACTGAGTCATAGATGAAACCAACCCCAATCTACCTGTGGGATAACCTCCTGACCCCTGACCGAAGTCATATAAGGGTCTCATCGAAGGAAAAAGAGAGAGACACACCGCTGGACACGAGTGAAACACGTCTCCCCCTTCCATTTCCTTCAGAGAGCCATGCCCTACCGCGTGGTCCTATCTTGTAGGGACCTTTAGTCTTCTTACCAGTGAAGCCCAGCCCTTCCTCCGACGCCATTTTCCCTTGCTGAAGCCATCTCTTCTACAAGGTAAAATGATCTGTTGCAATGGTTCTTCCATGTCAGTCACACTGACTTCCTATTTTCATTTCTAAGTGCCAGCGTTTCGATATCAACCTTGCCTTGTTAGGTCAGTGTTACGTAAATGCCTGTTTAATCAATTACATAAAATCATGTGTTCAAGGCTTCTTGGCGTCCTCTGTGCTCGCCTTGTCCTATGTATATTTTACTGCGTCCTTACTGCTTTTAATTCGTGAATCTCTCCCCTTTACAGAGGGTTTGTTAGCCGTGGAAATCTCCCTTGACTGTGCCTTGTGTCAGCATCATCACACTGACGGATATCCTTTCAAGTTTTCCCAGTTATAATTAACCTCTCAGGCCTTGCATGCCTGATTAGTCCATCTCATCTTCTGATATTTCATTTTATGTAAATACACGTAATTTTAAACTTACCCTAACGTGTTTACTTACAATACCTTGTGAGTAGAGCCCTCAGCTCAGATAAATTCCCCCTTTTTCCTTGTTTTTACAATTTCCTAAATCAACAGCAGTCAGATTTGATACAAAATAGAGGTAAGTAACGAAATCATTCATTTAGAGTCTATAACCAGCTCATGGTAAGCATTTCCCCAGGAAAAATCGTAAAATAATATATAAAAATATATATATATATATTATATATATGTATAAATATATATATATATTATATGTATAAATATATATATATATATATATATATATATATATATATATATATATATATATATATATATATATATATATATATATATATATATATATATATATATATATATATATATATATATATATATATATAAATATATATATATATATATATATATACAATATAGGCTATATAATATATATATTATACATAAATGTATATATATACATACATATGTATATATACACACGTGTGTACGTCCATATCCCTTAAGTAACGAACAGAGGCTGACAAAGTAATATTTTTCTTTGTTCATTCCCCTTTGCCAAACCCGACCAACTGTCTGCTAGAGAATTCAAGAATAACCCTTCCAAAAGAGGGAAATGTAACCTTACAAAATACTGTGTTACAGAAGGGTATCTTTAAGTGGTTGCTACTTGCAAAATTTTCCCCTGTTGGTCACTGGTATACCCTGTGAACTCTGTGGCCTTGCCCTGCATTTAAAGGGCATGAACAGAGCATCTCAAAGGCTTCACTAGCGTGATGTGATGCAAATATGGAGTCACCGAAATTCCAAAGAGTATGGAGCCTTTGAAATTAAGAAAACTGGGGTCACTGAAATGAAAAAAAATTATGGAACCTTTGAGTTAAGTACATCTTAGTTTAACCAGACCACTGAGCTGATTACCCGCTCTCCTAGGGCTGGCCCGAAGGATTAGATTTAATTTACGTGGCTGAGAACCAACTGGTTACCTAGCAACAGGGCCTGCAGCTTACTGTGGAATCCGAACCACATTATGGCGAGAAATGAATTTCTATCACGTGAAATAAATTCCTCTAATTCTTCATTGGCCGGTCGGAGAGTCGAACGCTGGGCCAACAGCGTGCTAGCCGAGAGCTCTACCCACCCCTCCAATAAAGAACTGGAAAGTCAAGAAAATATGAGTCACTGAAATTCCCCCTTAAAAATATGAAGCCTTTGAAATTCAAGAAAACAGAAGTCAAAGAAATTCCAAAAAAATATGGAGCCCTTGAAATTCCAAAATGGACTAGAGGTCACTGAAATTCCCAAAACTTTGGAGCCTTTGAAATTCCAAAGTGGACCAGAGGTCACTGAAATTCCAAAAACTTTGGAGACCTTGAAATTCAAAATGGACCAGAGGTCATTGAAATTCCAGAAACTTTGGAGCCTTTGAAATTCCAAAGTGGACCAGATGTCACTGAAATTCCAAAAATTTTGGAGCCTTCGAAATTCCAATATGGGCCAGAGGTCATTGAAGTTCCAAAACCTTTGGAACCTTTGAAACTCCAAAGTGGACCAGATGTCATTGAAATTCCAAAACCTTTGGAGCCTCTGAAATTCCAAAATGAACCAGATGTACTGGAATTCCAAAAACTTTGGAGCCCTTGAAATTCCAAAATGAACCAGAGGTCATTGAAATTCCAAAAACTTCGGAGCCCTTGAAATTCCAAAATGAACCTGGGGTCACTTTAGTTCCAAAAACTTCGGAGCCCTTGAAATTCCAAAATGAACCAGAGGTCACTGAAGTTCCAAAAACTTTGAAGCCCTTGAAATTCGAAAATGAACCATAGGTCATTGAAATTCCAAAACTCCGGAGCCCTTGAAATTCCAAAATGAACCAGAGGTCACTGAAGTTCCAAAACCTTTGGAGCCTTTGAAATTCAAGAAAACTGGAACTCAAGAAAACTTGGAGCTACTGAAATTGAACAGAATATGGAGTTTGCGAAACTCAAGAAAATCTGGAGTCACTGAAATACTTTCCTTACGTAGTGGTGAAGGATACGTGTTTAATTTAGGCAAATCATGAGATGGAAAAAACAAGAAGTCTGAAGTTCCTGTAATTAAGGAATGGGAGATTCGCATCAGTACCTCTGCACTGTGCTTCAGGCATTGTTGTCAAGGGGCCGTTCTTCTGAAAAAAATTACGTTCTCGTTCATGTTTTCGTTGGGGCGGGTTAGGGGGTAGGACCAGGGGAGATGTGGGGAAAGGGTTTAAAGATGGGAGAGATGTCTCTTTTTATGAAACTCTGGAGATGGTCATCTCAGTTGCGTGCCTAGAAAGTCAAAACATACTAAGTCACCACAGCAGATATACATTTTTTGAAAATTTTTCCTGGAAGTAAAAAACTTTACCGAGAGAGAGAGAGAGAGAGAGAGAGAGAGAGAGAGAGAGAGAGAGAGAGAGAGAGAGAGAGAGAGAGAGAGTAAGCTTTGTATAGATTACATCTTTTGGCAATAGCTCAGTCATGAAACTTTCCCCTTGCTTGACAGATGGACAACTTATCTGTGCCCTTAGAGGAACTACCGAAATGGAAATTAGTTTGAATATTGCATTTTAAGATGTCTAGACAAGAACTGTTTGCCTTTAGAAGGGAAAGGTCGAATCGACACACATTCTTAAACTTACATTTACCCCTTCCATTCTTCTGTCATTCAGATCCATCTACCTCTCTTCTGTCTCCCACATTCATTCAGTAAATCTTTAGGAAACCAACTGTATCTTACTAGGTCTGAATATACTCATTTTATCACTTGTATCTGATTTTGAGACCCATTTGTTCTTTAACCTTTCTCTCTGCACGTGCTTCTCTTTAGAACAGCTCTTTTCCCTCCCTGCAGTTCTTGCTCAACTTACACCTCTATTTACATTGCTTGCCTACTTATTATCTTCTTGACTATTTTATCTATCCTGCACACATGAACCTCGCTTCTGTCATAATATTTTATCTTTAAAAAAATCTCCTTTTTTCCAACAGTAAATTTTCTATTTCTTCATCCCACCACAAACACTCCCTGGTGGTTATGTTACACAATCCTTAAATTTTTTTTATTCCTCATATAGCCTACTCCTTCTACCCCCGTGTCTTTAACACTAAACCATCTTTTTATATTCTTATTATATGTTCTTCATATTTCCTTTATAAAATACATTTCTCTTAATTACATCTACATCCACGCTCTCCCTCCCTACTCTTCAGCTATCTTAACTTTCAGTTCACCCAAATAATGATCAGATGTACCTCCAGCAACTCATCTTTATACAGCACAGCCACCAACTGGCTTTTCCATTTATCTCGTAATACATAATCTGACAAACTATTTTACTTATTAGTTTCTTTTTCCTAAGTAAGTAAAATTCTCTAAATTCTTATTTGTTCCAGAACTTAGTATGCTTGTCATGTAGCCTATAGACAAAGGGACGGACAACCAAAAACTAAACGAAGCCAATGTCCGGAAGAACTGGTGGGATAACATGAGAAGGAATGGAGTCCCAAAGCTTGGCAATGGAAGGTATTGTTTTTGACAAGGACTGTAGACGTGACCATAGTTTGGCAAAGTGTGACTCGTCTTAAACTCCAGTTAAACAGAACCTATGCATTTCATAACTACTGAGAAACTGCATGAGATGATAATGTATATTTGGTACGCGTGCATATACGTATATAACTAAACATCATAAGAAAGGAGCAGACAGAAGGGCAGAAGTCACTTTGAAACTGATTCCCCGACAAAGGTAGAAGCGACATGAATAATGGCTGCAATCTCTAAAAAAATCACGTCACTCGTAAAAAACAAACAACGTAAACGGAAATATAATTGGTGCTCAGAATTCCCCCAAGGACTTCCCAAGTTCACGGACTGTCGATAATGCAGAAAAAAGGTTTAAACGACACACGGACCGAAGAGGGACTGCTGCGATGGGGCAGGGGTATTAAAAAAAAAAAATCTTTCGCAAAATACAGGTTTGCGGCTTCTTCGGGGCGCGTATATAAAAAGACAGGCAAGGCACGTCGTCTTCCCCACTCTTTCCGGCCCACCAGCTCTGCTAAGGCAGCTTCCCACAACAAGACATCATGAAGGTTGGTTTCTTGATCGGTTTACTCTGCCTTTCGTCGTCGCGACTTTCGGCTTCTGCGGAGAGTGAATGCGATAACGCTCGGATGACAGTTTTACCCCGATGTTCCAGCGGAAATTTGCGTTTCTGGTCTCGGGAGTTCTGTCAATGACGATGCGATCTCGTCGTATTTTCCTGTGGAATTTGCATTTTGGTCTAAGGAGTTCTGTCAATGAAGCTGCGGAACTTGTCATATTTAAAAAAAAAATGATCGTTCAACAACGAATACACCACTTTCTGGAAAGCTGAGGCTACTTCTGGATGGCCTTCTTGCCCTGTCTAGAGCGGTACATCATGAAAAAAAAATCTTAGATTTATACTTATGTGCAATAATTCAAAGACGCCCTTCCCCAGTACGTGCAACAACAACCTTTGCCAAATTTTTCAAGCGCAAATATTATCTCGACTTGCCTTAAATATTCCACTTACCCAGGCAGTTTTCATCTCGTCCTATGCTCTTGTACTCATTACACTCATAAATGTACTTTCGTACACACGTGTATGAATTTTATTCTCGTATGCTTGCCTGGTTGCAATTATACAGTTTTATATAATCATTTCTACGTTTGAAAGTACACTTGAGCATATGTAGAAAAAATCCACATTGTTAATTACATATGCCATGCACGAGTACAAAGTATATTTATACATGCAATAAACTATATATACGGTACATAGCCTATACAGTATAACTGCACACACGACCAAAGTCCCATACATAGATCATATCAGTTCGACGAGTACAAAGTATATTTACACCTGCATCAAATATAGAATTTAATATCGGTTCCAACACATTATTGTAACCTTTGTGTACCTTTGTTAATTCCTTTTTTTTTTTATCCGACTTTACGACAAGCATAAGCATATGAAATCCCGTGGTTAAAGTGCTGGGTTTACAAATACTGAACAAAAATTCTTAGAATAATGAAAGCGAAGAATAAAAATTATTTCCAAGTGGTGCAAGCGATGTTATCATAAATGTTACGGAGAAAATTGAAGACAGGTGGTCAGTCGTCACTGTAACTTATAATCTTGTCGGTCAATCGAGTTCGTTACTTTTTATTATTATTATTATTATTATTATTACAGGATTAGCAATTCGTTATTCAGTATGATGCAAATGAACAGCAAAATATGGGGACAGAACTGAGAGAAAAGACTATATATATATATATATATATATATATATATATATATATATATATATATATATATATATATATATATATATATATGCATTAGCTACAAACGTCCTTTAATATCCAATTCGCTCTACCTCGGAAATAATATATTTTCATATATGTTACCGTAGGTCGAACCAGCGAAGGACAGGAACTCAGGACTACAAGGACGCATTAATATGGCCTAAAGATAAAACTATATATATATATATATATATATATATATATATATATATATATATATATATATATATATATATATATATATTTTTTATATATATATATATATATATTATATATATATATATATCGTCTTTTCTCTCAGTTCAGTCCATATATTTTGTTGTATATTTTGCATCATACTGATCAACGAATTCTTATCCTGTAATAATAATAATAATAATAATAATAATAATAATAATAATAATAATAATAATAATAATAATAATAATAATAATAATAATAATAATAATATATTATTATTATTATATATATATATATATATATAATTTTCCCTGAAAGCTACAAATCATATTTTTCTGTAGTGATAAAAAAGCACCTGCACTAAAATGAAACAGCTGGGCTCTAAAACGGTTACGAATAGCTTAACCACAAAAAAGAAATTAAAAAATCTCACGCTTGTAAAGTAATTTCTCGTGACTTTGCAAGGTGAGAAATCTTTATCAAGTCTACAAATGGAAGTCGACATTGTTATGATATAAAAACATAAGAAAAGCACCTAGCTCAAAGACATATTTTAGTTCTGAGTATAATAACCGATGTTTTTCACAGATTCTACACAGATACTGTATAGTTTTATTTAAATTACAATTGGGAAAGTAATTAGATCTGCAAACGTAAAACTAAGGCGGAACCAAAAAAATTATTGTTCTGCTACCTTTCCTAATTTCGAAAGTGTGGTTATGACAATTGGAAGTAATTTTTTGTTTTCTGGTTCACTGCTTAGCTGATGAAAAATTACTAATTCTGTCTTTTATACCAGTTGTTATATTTTTCATTTATGTTTAGCGTAATCAGGGTCATGCGATGGGGCGCTATTTATGTCTGTGTGGGCATTAACGTTAGAATTTTTTTTTTAAATTTTCTTAACGTAAACTGCACGATGGTTCACTCGTCTTTCAGTCACTTGAAATGAAAAAAAAAAAAAAAAAAAAAAAACAATACGTTCTTAAAATTCTAATATGTTGAAAGCATTATGCTAAATTCCATGACCACTTCTTGTAACCGGTTTATCCTCTTCCCAAGAAACTCCATTCTAAAAATATGTCACGTTTCCGTTTCAGGTCTTCTTGCTCTGCTCACTGGCCATCGCAGCCACAGTCTCTGGCGACCCTACAGACAAAACAAGAGGGTATGCAGGTGCTGGCCTAGGAGGTGGCGGAGGCGGTCTCGTACCTGGAGGTGGCTTAGCTGGAGGGCCTGGTGGTCTTGTGCCTGGAGGAGGCGGTGTGATTGGAGGCCCTGGTGGGATTCTCCCTGGAGGCGGCGTTGGTGGAGGTGGGATTTTCCCTGAAGGCGGTGTTGTTGGAGGTGGTGGTTACTCTGGAGGCGGTATAGGTGGCGGCCCCGGTGGTATTCTCCCTGGAGGCGTCAATCCACCAGCGACCTGCAGGTACTGGTGTCGCACTCCCGAGGGCCAAGCTTACTGCTGCGAGAGCGATCAAGAACTAGAAGGGCCCGTCGGTGTCAAAATTGGAAACTGTCCCAGAGTTCGACCTCAGTGTCCTCCAGTTCGATTTGGTGGCGCACCCACCACCTGTTCCAACGAC
This sequence comes from Macrobrachium rosenbergii, assembly GCF_040412425.1. Lineage (NCBI taxonomy): Eukaryota > Metazoa > Arthropoda > Malacostraca > Decapoda > Palaemonidae > Macrobrachium > Macrobrachium rosenbergii. Next base: position 53,332,791 of record NC_089755.1, on the reverse strand, counting down.
TTCAAGTGCGCCGGCGCTGACAAGTGCTGTTATGACGTCTGTCTAGAGGAACACGTCTGCAAACCACAGAGCTATTTTGGCTGAGAAAAAAAAAAAAAAATTGTTAAATCCTTATGTACAGCATGTCTGTGATTGTTAAAAATGTTGTGATTCTTTGTTCGTTCCGTTCAAAACACTTTCCCCTGTTATTTATTAGGCTTTCAATGGGAAAATATTTCAACTGTTTTCAAATGTAATATGTGATTTCTGGCACACGGTATTAGCAGGGATCAAACTTTGTTGCCTGGAGGAAAAGAGGGAGAATATATGTTATGAAAATTAAGTTCCTTTCAGTTACCTAACGCTTGCATACTATAGCTCTGCCTGTGTACCAGCATCTGCAGAATCAGAGGAAGAGCATTATAGAGATATCTCAGAGGTTGGTTTATCCTCTCTGGGGCAGGGCTAGATAAAGACAATGGGTTGTCTGGTAAATTGAACTTTCCAATTATTATTGTCACTATGAATATCTGGTCTATATTTCGATAAGTTTGTGAAAGAGCTTGCTGAGAAATAATTAAATCAGAAAACCCACCTTAAAAACGGATATGCAGTCCACTGGCTCAATAACATTTGCGAGATTGCAAGGAAGACTAGAAAAATTATCCGCTACGATCATGCGTTTCAAAAAACTCAACCAAAGAAATAATAGTTTTTTTTTAAATTACGGCCTCCATGTAGAGCATTCTGATTCAAACAAACTAAAGACAACTATGTTCCAGTAATTTTTTGAGAAATATAAACACCCTTGTTTTGGAAAGGTGCTAAGGAATTAAGTCATATTTCTCCTGGCTGAACAAAAGAATGAGTCTTCATCATTTCTAGAGCTGGTGCATGAGAACGGGACACATCATAAAATAATTCATTATAATCTCGGGCAGATAAACAAGTTAAACCCCGTCAGGAGCTAGACTTATGCCGGCCTCAAGCCTGGATATTATATCATAATAATAATAATAATAATAATAATAATAATAATAATAATAATAATAATGATAATCATCATCATTATTATTATTCAGAAGACAAACCCCTCTTTATATGGAACAAGCCTACAAGGGATACCGATTTAAAATTAAAACTTCCAAAGAATATGGATAAACGCGTATAACTGGCTACATACCTAAAAAAGGAAAAAAAAAAAATCTTCGTCACAGAAACACTTTATGTAATATATTTTTGCAATCAGTCAAGCAATTCATCACAGCGACATTGCAATGCAAGTGCAAAAGTCATCAGTCACTTAAACATATACTCATTACTCCTCACGGGTTCTGCAAGGTCGTATATGAAACAGTTCAGACACGCTGGTCTTCTTGTTTTCCGGGATGCACGTGCAGAGATATATATATATATATATATATATATATATATATATATATATATATATATATATATATATATATATATATATATATATATATATATATATATATATATATATATATATATATATATGTATATATTGTACACATATATATGTAAATATATATACATATGTGTGTATATACATAATATATATCATATGCTTATATATATTTTTACATAATATATATGTATATATTCTATATATATATATATATATATATATATATATATATATATATATATATATATATATATATATATATATATATCAATACTGACACGTAAACTCATGAAATTGTGGATTGGTGTTCCTAATGATTATTTGTAACAATCATTCTTAATTATTATTATAATAATCATTCCTAATGATTATTTGTCATAATCATTCTTAATGATTATTTGTGATAATCATTCCTACTGATTATTTGTAATAATCATTCCTACTAATTATTTGTGATAAGCATTCCTAATTATTATTTTTATAATCATTTCTAATGATTATTCTAATAATCATTCTTAATGATTATTTGTAATAATCATTCTTAAAAGATTATTTGTGATAACCATCGCTACTGATTATTTGTAATAATCATTCCTACAAATAATCATTAGGAATGCTTATCAAAAATCATTCAGATTAGCGAAGCACCAATAGCAGACTTGATTCGGACAATAATAATAATAATAATAATAATAATAATAATAATAATAATAATAATAATAATAATAATAATAATAACCAAGCCGGTGCTGGTAACTCAAATGATTATTACAAATAATCATTAAGAATGATTATTAGGAATGATTATGAAAATAATCATTAGGAATGCTTATCACAAATAATTAGTAGGAATGATTATTACAATTGATTAGGAATGATTACTACAAATAATCGATAGAAATTATTATAAATAATTATTAGGAATGATTATTACATGTAATCATTAGGAATAATTATTACAAATTAATAGAAATGACTGTTACAAATATTCATTTGGAATGATTATTGCAAACAATCATTAGGAATGATTATTGCAAACAATCATTAGGAATGATTATACTACAAATAATCATTAGGAATTATTATTACAAGTAATCATTAGGAATGCTTATCACAAATAATTAGTAGGAAAGATTATTACAAACAATCATTAAGAATGATTATAATCAATCATTAAAATTATTTGTTATAATCATTCTTAATGATTGTTTGTAATAATCTTTCCTACTAATTATTTGTGATAAGCATTCCTAATGATTACTTGTAATAATAATTCCTAATGATTATTTGTAGTATAATCATTCTAATGATTGTTTGCAATAATCATTCTAATGATTGTTTGCAATAATCATTCCAAATGAATATTTGTAACAGTCATTTCTATTAATTTGTAATAATTATTCTAATGATTACATGTAATAATCATTCTAATAATTATTTATAATAATTTCTATCGATTATTTGTAGTAATCATTCCTAATCAATTGTAATAATCATTCCTACTAATTATTTGTGATAAGCATTCCTAATGATTATTTTCATGATCATTCCTAATAATCGTTCTTAATGATTATTTGTAATAATCATTTGAGTTACCAGCACCGGCTTAGTTATTATTATTATTATTATTATTATTATTTGGTTATTATTATTATTATTATTATTATTATTATTATTATTATTATTGTTGTTGTTGTTATTGTCCAAATCAAGTCTGCTATTGGTGCTTCCTAATCTGAATTTCGGAGTTATCCTATAATAAAATGCAAAGTTATCTGAGAAATATTCATACCATGCCGATTTAACATAGACAAAAGCATTACCTCGAACACAAGGCCACGCACTAAAAAACTGAGATCGCTTTGATTACCCAAATACAAAAAACTGTACACAGCCTTTTAAGAAACGTCATGTCAGTAAAGAAGTCGTTTTCCTTTACAAACATACGTGACGTATTCATCTGAAGGTTTCCTTGTGAACAATGAACATTCGAGACATGTTCTTGGAAGAGGCGTTATTTTAAATCAATTTTTGAGCCTATACGTCATACCGGAAAACCTAACTGAGGTGATAACGATGACAAAAGCATTCTAGCTAGAGCGTCGAACTGAGTAATAAAGGAAACGTTAGAATTCTTGAAATTAAAGTAAACAAGACATAAGATATGATAGAATAATAAAATAAAACAGAACTCCTTCAGTCTCACGATAACGGTGGGGCATAAGGAGTGTTTGTTTTCATTTTGTTATTGTCCTTCAAATTTGTTTACCGAAGGAACGGATTAGCAGAAACTTCTTCGTTGTTCTTTTGCTCTGCCGGCTATATAAAGTGATCATCCCTCCCTAGACGTTACATTCTTCTTCGGCATTCCACGGCATCAACAGGACAATGAAGGTTTGTATGGCTTGGTCTAGTTCTTCCTAAGCATTCGAGTTCTGACGAACTCTGTACTGCACGTTTCGTTTTAACAATTAAGTGTTATGAAGAGAAGATTGCTCGAATTTCTCAATTATAATAACAAATCTATTAGATTATCAGCGTCATAAGTTGTACGTTTTGTTGTTTATCGACTTGAAGGCGCTTACAAAGTACAGTAAGAATTAGTATCCTCTAAAGAACAATAATAATTTAGACGATTCTCGAGTTCTGAATTTTAGCGAATGATTTCACGTAACTCTATGTGAATACCTATGTAAAATCAGGCTACTGACTTCGTGATCAGACCCTCGGGGGAAAGAAGTTCTATAAACTGAGAAATGAGATGTGCAAAACCAGAATATCTCTCCCTTTAGGCATAATCTTGTATGTACAGTACAGCGCTGATCACAATCTTGGTAAGCTTCTGCAGCATATGTTTAGCAAATGAAAGCTTGTTCTAGTCTGAGATTTCTGAGGCCTTAAGCCAGTACAATTTAAGTTATAAAGGGTTCTTTGAACTTTGCTATTTGGGGCTTATTACCGAGATAATTTATGAAAACCAAGGCTTGGCGTTACTCGTAAAAAACAATGTCCAGATACGAAGGCCTTTAGATTTAGGAAGTTCTATGGTGTTTTGTTAAATTTCTATATTTCATAGGTTACCAATACTTCGTTTTCAACACTGCTACAGTTCCTGTCACCTAAATGACTCGTTATTATAGGTGACTGATTTTTATTGAAGAAATTACGTATCATTCTTCATTGTGGAAATTATACTTTTCAGAGGAATGGTGAAAAAAGATGAATTTCAGGCCAATGCCAACATACACGTGTGCAATTTTATGATTTAGGACTATAAATGTAATCAAAACGGAAAACAGAAACTACAGCAGACGCATTTAAAAGGAAAATGCAAATATGGAAACTGAGATGACAGTTTTTCTCCTATAGGTGCTCGTAGCAATCGTGGTCGGCAGCCTAGCACTGGCCAGCGTAGTTTCATCACGTTCACAAAACGACTTTGGCTTCGGATTCAGACCGCCCTCACACGAATCCTGCAGGTACTGGTGCCGAACTCCCGAGGGGCAGTTCTATTGCTGCGAGGACGACGAAAAACCCCCGGGGCCCATTGGCGTCAAACCAGGAAACTGCCCGCCAGTTCGACGTGTGTGCCCGCCAGCGAGAGCTTTCGGTCCTCCTGAAACTTGCTCTAACGACTACAGCTGCCCAGGAAGTGAAAAGTGTTGCTTCGACAGGTGTCTGGAGGAGCATGTCTGTAAGCCTCCTGTCGGCGGTATTGGTTCTGTGTTGGATTCTGTGTTGGATTAAGCCTGCCAGCCCTGTTGCTGAGATATCTAGACTAAAGTTTAATGCTGTCAGTTACTGAGAGACATCAAACTAAAGCCTAATGCTGTCAGTTGCTGAGAGACATCTAGACTAAAGTCTAATGCTGTCAGTTGCTGAGAGATCTACGCTAAAGTCTAACGGTTTGGCTTCTTCTAATGTGCATAGTGTTAAGGGACAGAATTTGGGCAAAAAGGCTTGATTTTTGTCTTGTAGGGGATAGCCATTTAGTTATAGCTTAAAATGTCCCAGTCTAAGGTCGTCACCCTCATTCTTTTTAAGGTTCGAACCACCTTTAGGTGACTATTTTCTTTGATAGTCTATTAAACTTACTGTTATGACTTTTAGATTTTGTTTCCCTGACTGTTACCTGGCAAATAAAGTATTTTGAAAACATGGAACATTTTATAAAGCAATTTACAATGGAAACAATTATTTTCTGCATGAAATAAAAACTGATTAGGGTTTTTGTTTGTTTTTTCTGTGATCCCAAAAAATCATAACCATGAACAAATCTTTCTTTATGATTGGAAATCTAATTCGTTTATATATAAGATTCTTTCCGGTTCTTCTCTCGGCCTACTTAGAAACCTCACGTGGCTGATGCTTTACCTCCAAAACATTTGTTTTGCTCAAATTTAGATGAATTAAGCTTAGACACTGGATTCAAAGGCACGGAGGATGCTGAGCTGTTTATTATATTTTATACCTGCAAATTTTAACACTGAATTAAACTTGTCATACCCACAGGGCGAGGGGTCCTAAGTTAGGTTAGGTTAAATTAAGTCTGGTTAGGTCTTATTCCCTCCAAAATGCCTAATAGGCCTTACAGTAACCCTGGCCCCTGGCCAGATCAAGGCACGGCGTCCAAGGTTAAGTTAGGTTAAGGTAAGTCTGGTTAGATCGTGTTTCCCCTTAAATACTTTCTACATAAATGCCTACAGTAGCCCTGACCCTTTACTCTGTATTCGCTCCAACACAAATTTGAAAAAAAAAAAAATGTACTAGTACTAAAAATGTGAAATTGTTATGGAACACTCACCTATTGATGCATTAATACTTGATATGTCCTCCGTGACTCTTCTTACGCAATTTGATACGCTTTTGGGAACGATTTTGTAATTCATTAGTGAAAAACACTTTTCCACTCAATTAAACCATATTCTTTGTGAACATTAACATAAATGAGCATTTCCTTTGTCTTTTCAGTTAAACCCACTTTTTTCGCAGACACTTTCTTAAATACTATTTGAATGGTACGAACTGAGAGCCTAGTTTAGGTGTCTATAGTGTAATGGTGGGATTCGCTCCGACCTCTCTCCTCACGAGGTCAAAGGTCCTAGGGGTTACAAGGACTTGCCTCCCCCCACCGCATAAGTGCAAAGGTACGTCTCTTTCTCCTCCCTCATGGGTACTTCTTGAGATTGATTGATGGTGACTACAACTGGCGTCGCGATATCTGGGTTGTTGACGCCGCTAGAAGTGTTCTGTACTGCCCGAGGCTTTCACGCCAGTCTCTAGGCTAATTTCACCTGTCGTTGAACCTAATTTGTAGCACTTAATAACGCACATTATGTCATCATTTGATTCACTGATATGTTGGAAATATTTCCAACCGACTCTCGGATTCAAGCAAGCAAATTTCAAGGGTAAAGTTCACTCACGAACTCTCCTTGGACACTGATAATTTTCCCGCCTTGATCTCCCGCCCCCTCCCCTTTGTCCCTACATTTCCCCTACATCATGGGAGGATATAGCTTAGTTGTCAGTTAATCAGTCTATTCCCTGTCGGTTTTTATTTTTTCTATGGGGTTTCGAAGCATTCCGGTACATGAATATAGACGTAGGGTAAAACAGGGAAACTTATAAACAATTTTTTCCTACCTTGAATTCCCTGCCTTCCCCCCCCAAAACCCTTTGTCCCTGCATTTCCCCTATTGCGTTGGAGGTCTGTTATTTGTTCAATTTACTCCAAGTCAGTTTTTTTTTACATGGATTTCTAAAGCATTTCGATGCATGAACATAAATTATATAATGTATGATAGCATCGATTCCTGGCTCTGCCGAAAATTTATAGAATCTGTGTTAGTGAATTAATAGGTGTTTCCATGTGCTCTGATTTCTTTTTCATAGATATCTACCCTTTTTACAGAGTTGGTTTTCATTATTTCTTAAAGAATTTGGGGTTGTTACTCCTCTGTTTGAGACAGTTTAACATATATCTGGCCATACCTAAACATCACATACGGTAGTGCTAAGTTGGTGCATACACATGCGCATGCTCTATAGCACATGGAGTTTACGATGCTTACATCGTTTATAAACAATAATATTGACATTTTAAAGAGCAACTGAAATGTTGGTTCCTTCAAATGCATTTTCAAAGTTATTTTTATTTTCGTCAGGAAAATAAATTATGCTTACTACAAGACAATGAATTATTGTTCACTTCTGGATTAAACCATCTAATATATTCCGTTTATTTTGTTGTAAAAGGTGATCAAAAGCAGTAGTACGAATAGATTAATTTATTCACACATTAATTCATGACCCTTAATGCATTTTAATTTTTAATTTAGTAAATATTTTAATATCAGTTAATTAAACACACACTGAATAGTTCACTAAGCGTAGTGATCAGAGGGAGGCTTGCAAACATGTTCCTCCAGACACCTGTCGTAGCAGCACTTGTCAACGCCACCGCACCTGTAGTCGTTAGAGCAGGTTTGGGGAGGACCGAATAACCTGACCGGGGGGCATTCAGGTCTTACAGGAGGGCAGATGCCAGGTTTGACGCCCACGGGTCCAGAAGGCCCCAGGTTACTCTCGCAGCAGTAGACTTGGTCTTCGGGCGTTCGACACCAGTACCTGCAGGTGGCTGGCTGTTGGGGGGAGGGGCCGCGGCCGAATTCGAAAGTACTGCGCGAACCACCGTAGACGACGGTGACCGCTGCCATTGAGCAGATCAAGAAGGCACTGGTAGTCTGTAATAATAATAATAACAATAATAGTATGTCTTGATAAATAGTAATGCTGTGTCATGCGAGTTAATTTTATTTTGATTCTGATCAGTTTAACTAATAACTGAGAAGACTCAACATAATGTTTAATGCAGCCGTCTCTTTTAACAGGACATGTTTAAGAGACGGTCTACTTCCTTCTAATAATAATAATAATAATAATAATAATAATAATAATAATAATAATAATAATAATAATAATAATGAAAGCGTGATCAGTAAAAGATTTACAGAGAGCTTTCGAGGGCCTGTCTATCTTTCTTGTCAATCTGAACAATTTTAAAAACATTTTTGCTAAAAAAAATTTTTATATATTCAGTTTCCAAACTAAATTGGAAAATATGCTTTTTCAAAATAGGTAATTTCCAGAATGAAGGTTTATTAGACTCTCGAAGGGACTATGCTAACACTGATTTTGCTAAAAGCAGCAATGAATCAGCTTTGACTAACTGACAGAATCCCACTGGAATGCTTTGTCAATGGATGTGTCTGAGTGTCTCAGACGAGGAGAGAATTTCCATTTCAACTTTTCCCTTGCATAGCATTTTCGAGAATACTGAACGGACGATGAAGTGGTACAAAAAATAAATAAGCAGATAAAAAAATTCAGACGTTACACCGATATCTCATAGACTCATTTTTTGGAACGAGTTTCGGCGTGAACCGTACAAAGCATAGTTGAACATAATCGAGTTGTCATTTACAGTTCCACATCTTCATTTAGAATATAACGTATATATTCAGCATAACTAATGTATAATTTTACAGTTAAACGAATTATTTCTATTGAACTTAAACCTACTCCCATAAAATCTATAAAAACAAGAACAAACAAACCTTCATAATGCTTTCGATGTGGAGGCTGAGATGTTCTACTCTGAAGTCACACGTCGGTCAGGATGACATTCCTTTATATAGGGGGAGACCGAGTCTATGGCCGAGTGGACGACGGAGAAAACGGGAAGTTGGACCTCCTAGGACTTAATTGGGACTTAATTAACGATCGGGAAATCAAGGAATGTTTTCTCTGGTTATTCCTACTATTTCTCGGAGGCGTCCATTGTCTTCCTTTACTTTTCTTTAGCAGTGATTGGTAAGAGAGCCAAGAAATTTATAAAATCGAACAATTTATCTCAAATTAAATATGTAGAATTTGTAGACATTATCGGTGGCTTACCTAGGCCTAGGCCTTGTAAGTTTAGAGCTCTTCGCTTATTTTATTTTTCTTTCTATTCAACGATGAGAATACTTTTTTTTTCAACAGTCTGCACGTTCGTTGTGCTGTCACTTCAGCGTGTGAAATGTAGATTTATACCAGTATGTATCAGTCTTGTAGAGGATGTCTCAGAGAGTAAAAGGCAAAACCTGTCACGATTTGTATCTAGTGCTAAGGTTTTCACTGTGATACATATATATAATGTGGTGGTCTATGATAATAAATACAGCGGTGAAAACACTGTATTCACAAATGACCACGGGTATTAATCATTAGTCAACGTATTCAGGTGTCGTCGCATTAAAACCAAATGATATTTAGGCTAATAATTTGACAAAACACTCACGCTCATACATGCACACATACATGCGTATGAGTGGGAAAATAAATTTCAGCTCACCACAATGAGATAAGACTTTGTGTGATTATTCTGCTCTAGATTACCGAACGGGGAAATACTGTCCCTGCCATGTGACTCACATTGCCATTGTCATCGACACGCTCAAGAGACCTCAACGAGCCGTGTTTTCCTAGATCTTTTGAATCTGACGCGGGGAAGTAATGTAGAAAACGTAGACCTAGGTTAAGAGCTGGAGCTTTGTTCAGCACCTAGAACGCACTATCATTCTTTTCATTAGTAACGAACATCTTTCAGTGGTAATAAAAGCATACTGAAATACGAGACTGATAGAGGACAATAATTAAAATTCCCATTTAAACACAAGGATGAAATTGTTATATTTTGTAAGTTAGGTCATGGTTTTATTTTAAATTAGTCAGTGACGCTTTATGCCCCCTGTTTCCAAATAGGCAACTCAATTGCAGAGCTTCTCTTCAAAGGGGAATAGATACGAAAACAATAACAGGCTTATTACCATCGCGTATAACAACAGAATTATTACCTTACAGAAGAGAGACCATTTCGTACTTTTGAAATGATGCTAAAAGAAACAGTTAATGAATTTTATCCCGCCTCGCGAAATATCGTTGGAATGTAATAAAATAAAAATAAGAACCCTGTACTTTATTTTCACAGTACCTGATAGTGATTTGTCGTGAAGATCTTCCTTCTCGAGAACAATAAGGAAGTGTCATAAGCGTTCTTGGGTCAACGCACCTCAAGGAAGATACTGCCTGATCTTCTTCCTCCAGCTTGATCGACCTGTTTTAAAAGAACTCGTTTCTTACTGCCACCAAGTAGCAGTGGCATCGTTCTCATTGTCAGACGTCTTGTCAGCGTGAATTCTGACGAGGAAAGGGACGATCGAAGGTTAACGAGGTACATTATTGAGCAATGTTGCATAATAAAGTAGAAAAACAACTAAAAAGTCGTTCATTGTGAGAGGAGTTGAGGTTGCATGACCATTCATCTTTAAATTGAGTATACTTACACATGTATGTTCATATATGTCTGAATAAGAATGAATAGAGAGAGAGAGAGTTAGGTGATGATTTTCTCATTCTGTTAACCTGGACTTTTATAAATGGACTTTGTGACTGATAAACTCAATCTGTAGAAGTCAGTCTTTAATAATAAGTGTTAATTTCAGACTAGTCATCACCATACCATCATCATCATTTTTCCTTCTTATTCTTATAACACATAATTCTTTAAAAAAACATTTCGAGGAATAGTAATAATATAAAGATTGGGAATACGCGTAGTGCGATCTCACAACGCTCAAAAACAGAAAGAAATCTTTAGTTTCTTCTTAAAAGATTTGATATTTTCATTACTGAACTGTTTAAACATTTATATTTCATTTCTTAAGTTGTTAATTGTCTTTTATCGGCTGTTTTGACTTTTTCGGGGTGCGGTTGTAAAGGTCACGACCCTAACCAGCTCAGCTGTCAATTCAGAGAAATAAGAATTTTATGATCATTGTATTCAGATTGTTCGAAAAAATAGTTTTCCTGTTCCTCCGTGAATCTTTATTTATTGTTGTGTTTATCATTGAATATTCTTCTTTGTGTAACAGTATTTTGAGGTAAAGTATGCCTTATAATATTAGACAAAGGATTAAAAGTAGCAAGAATGATTCAGAACGAAAATAGGCCTAAGTCAAGAAACGAGGTAGGCCTAAAGGGCTGGAGTTTTCGAAACTTGTTTTTGTGGACCGAAGAAAGAGGAACCAGGCCGTTGAGGCTGTGTGCTTTTTGAGAATTTGAGATGATCCTTAGGCCTATGGCCAGCGTTTTCGTAAAGGATGACAGTAGTCATTAGGTAATTTTCATAACTCTTAATAGGCTTAATCTGTATAGGCCTATTAGCAACATTCTTATATTTCAGTGATGTTAGTTTTAGTTAGGGTTAGCCTATGGTGGCCTATGCCTAGAGCCTATTATTGTATTTGCTTTGTTTTAGCTTACCGGTAGGTTTAGCTTATTTAAATTGTATTTTCTTTTATTTTGGTCAGTTAGGCGTAATGACCCAGGTAATCAACCCTACAGTTTAGGGGTCCAGATTCACTGCATTATGTGAAGTCAAGATCAGCACACAGATTTATCAAATATTTATTGAATTAAGAATTATTGTGGCCTATATTAATATTTTGACTCGTACGGAATGTTCAGCAACTTGCCTTATGCCTTACTTATTATGCCTTGAATGTTAGGTTAGTGACCAGTAGAGCTGATGATGAATTTATATATATATATATATATATATTTATATATATATATATATATATATATATATATATATATATATATATATATATATATATATATATATATAATTTACATATATATATACATGTATATATATATATATATATATATATATATATATATATATATATATATATATATATATATATATATATATATATATATATATATATATATATATATATATATATATATATATATATATATATATATATATATATATATATATATATATATATATATATATATATATATATATATATATATATATATATATATATATATATATATATATATATATATATATATATATATATATATATATATATATATATATATATATATATATATATATATATATCAGCCCTTGCATATTCAATTAAAGGAACTTTCCTAAAGCTGTGTTTGCAGACAGAGGCAGGTCACGCTGTGTGCTTTTAAGTCATGCTTTCAAGGTTACCATGAAAATAGCAGAAATGTATTATAAATTATTTTACATTACATACAATCTGTAATGTGTAAATGCTCACTATGATTCATGACTATTAATGGCTACCAAGCAATAATACATGCATTACATGTACACTGAACACAAGAGGTATTTGAGTATTGGCTGATTATCATGTAATCGTAGCCCCACACAAAATGGAATTATTTGAAGCCTGAGAAAACCGCATTATAATACTGAGCACTGCAGATGCAACTATCGTCTTTAATGATCCATGTATAAGAGATTATCACCTTTCAGGGCATTATTATTATTATTATTATTGTTGTTGGTCGCAGTAGTAGGTCATTATACTTCTAAAATGTATGCAGTGTATGGTAAAGGTAGGAAAATATACCCATAATTGTCTGCATTGATATGATGACTTTACCCAAGGTGACGACACAATTAGTCAAGTGAAAATAATTAAACCATCTATCCCAAGGAAAACAAGCAAAGTTATTAACTCGTTGTTGGATTAGTTAGGTTTCGTTATGAGGGAATTTAGTTATTGGGCCAACAGATGGCAAGGCCTTCATGTTACTTGTTCTAGTTTTCTTATCTGTCAGAAATTAGCGAGTGTCATAGTATTTTCTTCTGCAAAATTTGCACTATAAATCATTAGTAGTAGTAGTAGTAGTAGTAGTAGTAGCAGTAGAAATAGTAATGGCAGTGGTATTTTCACTAATATAGGTTTAAAGGTCGCTAATTAGTAGCAGAAGCAAGGAACAAAATGTCTTAGGGACCGATATTCCTTTGGTATAAACAGTGCCAAGACATAATCCTTTGGTATAAACGGTGCCCAAGCTGTTTATGTGTCCTTCCACATAAGACCTAGCATAGCAGTTAAATCAATAAAAAATCTATTCTCTTTCCAGGGATGAAAAGGTTGCCTACCAGTGGGAATTCAACTCAGAGACAATGCAGTGGAGAGTCGCTGGCAGTAGTAATGAGCTACAGGATACATAGGGTTTGTTGTAATATTTTGGTCTTGTTCATTACTCATTTCCTAATTAGTTGAATATAACTCAAGAAGACCCATTCATATGTGGTCTGAAGGGTAGAATTTCCAGCTAGGTAAGGTTAGATCAGGCTAAGGAAGGTTATATTTTTTGTGACAGTGATTGTTGAATCACAAAAACAGATAGTGATCTTCGTTTATCACAAAAATAGATGGTGATAACATGGGGATCTGATTGAGTTAAGTTGATTCTGCACCGCTCAGCCACAATGGCTGAGACCAAAGATGTCGTGATGGTGGTTTTTAAAGAAGACCCAAGACCCATTTTGTAATTTTCTTTGTTCATTTATGAAAATAGATGATAACACCACAGGGATCTGATTGGGCAGATTGTCCCCTGGGTTCTCTCCCTCTCTCTCTCTCACAAAACTGACACATTTATATGGAACCCGTGAAGATAGGGTTACCAAGGATTGCATTGCAAAATAGCATGAAAGATTAGAGTAGCAGTACTGTACTCCTTATAGCAAAAGTGCTACTAGTATAACTAGTATAATAAACAAGATATGATCAAACCATACGTATCAGAATTAGTTACATATTTTTACTTTGGCACAACTAAATTGTGAAATAGTTTAAAGCAGTTATGATCTTGTGATTCCCTAATGGTTAAGCACAGAGCAAATTTGTTACTACTTTCTGCCGTCTTCTGAACTCAGGTGTATCCACTTTATTTTTCATTTTACATTTAGCTTTATCACTTTTTTTTGTAACTTCTCTCTTTGCAGGCTGATTTCCCTTTGGATCCCTCTTGGGTTTGTAGTCTATCAACTCTGCCCCAGGAGGGTTTTCAGCTGTAGAATCAAAGAAGGAACAAAAGAAAAGAATGGAGGCAAAGCAAAAGGCTAAAAAGTGGGTGCAGTTAGGGGGCAAAGGGATGCTACAACCTTTATATAAGGCCTGCAGTTCACCTCTTGAGGTGCAGTGATGGAGATTTCAAGACTTCCTTCCATGGAAGGGTAAGTCTCCATATAAAAGCCAGGGTTTGTATCCTCATAGGGACACATGGCATAGTTTTAAGATAATCTGCATTTTTCCTAGGTATCCAAACTATGTCTTTCATCATAATCCCACCTCTAACCACCCCTCGGTTGCCCTGCTACCAAAGGAAAAGTGGTGGTGGCAGGTGCATTTATGGATGGTTCCCTGACACCCCTTATTAGCTTCTCGCAGATTTGAAAACCTTGTTACCAAGCATCAGTGACTGGACCAACTCTTGCTAAACATATCCACATAATGTAAAGACTAAGTTTATATATCTAGGTGAAATACATATCTTAAAAATCTGCCATGTTGAAGAGAATGGGGTACATCTGGACTCTCAATCCTTCCCTTTAGTAGATAGCCAGCATATGCTCTCAACAAAGTTTACACTATCTTTTTAATAGGATAAAGACAAGTTAATTCTATCAGACTCATTTATTGGCATTATTATCACATGACAGCAAATAAAATAAGCACAAAAAAGCATTTCCTTTTCTTCTGACAAGATCAATGAATGGGAGGAAAAATATTGAAACAATTTCTATACAACACTAAACTGATCAGTTGCCTCAAGGTGTTAATGAAAAGAAATTTAAAGGACTAAGTGAACACTTAACGAATTTGAAAGCATTTTGCTAATCAGCAGCACTTCTGAGGGTTTATTCCACAGTACTTGGATACCTTTCAGTGTAACATTAACAGTGAACCACAATAATGAATTTATTACATAAATGTTCAGTTCTGTGAATTGATATTTCAATACCAAAATAGCTCCCCTCTGGCCTACGTATTTTCTTACTTAACAGAAAACAAGTTATAGTGATAAAATTAGAATATATCAGCAGCTGTGGAATGTACTAGAAGCTGGCAACTGAGAATGCCCATCCTCAAAGATTTTAATGCTACTGACTTTAGGGTATTCAAGACATTACTGTATACAACACATTTATAACCCTTACCTGAAACAGTATCCTGAAGTGACAAACTGAAGTCAAAATTTCCCAGAATAAAAATTAAGGACTGCTGAACCTAGCATCTTTAAAAATATTTTACCTGCACTCATTTCTTTGAGTATTCAAGTCAAAACAAAACAAAAAATTATTACATCACTTGGTGTCACTGCAAATTACAGTACTGTATTAAGCATAACTAACAAACTGAACACACTGTCTGAAAGTTTCAGACACAGAAATGCACAAATCAAGACGTATTGTAAATGCCATTTGGGTATACCAAAAGATAAGTTGTATAATTAAACTCAGGTAGCAATTCCTTTAAAACTACATTTGCTATAAAAGAAAGAATAATCTAACTTAAACATTACCATATACATATAAAACTATGAAACGTATGAGGATAGGAACAAACTGTATATTTAATAAAATCAATCTGCCTGATACAAGCAGAGTTTGTACAAAATGCACAATTATATGCAACACAAAAACGAAGCATCTTCCAGACTGTAATTTGAAAAACATCTATAAGATTTTAAAAATGAGCTCTACTGATGCTGAAACCTCCATTAAACCAAAATGGCTTTCTGCATGGTTTCCAGAGATATTAACAGTAATCCATCATTTCATGTACAGTACATAAACTTCTTAATTGACTTTCAAAACTTTGTTTATTGTACTTTGCTTTTTCAAACTTGGCTTTCTTAGAAATACAATTAACATGATTTATTTAAGAAACATGAACAGTTCAGTTACATTACAGGGTACACCCTTTGAAATCCAATGCAAATGTTATCCATGCTCTACTGGCTCTTCAGATAATAAAATGCATATACAACTAATATTATCACAGAGAACCTTGATATTGTATGCAATACATTTCCATCCCTCAGTGTTCAAGGATTTTGCTTGTCTTTCCTAATCTCAAGATGTGATTTAGCCTACAAAATAAACTGATGAAAACAAAATCAGACCTTCAAAGAGTTTATTCCTTAACACTAGCTACCATCATACCAACACAGGATCTTGCTCAGAGAGAGAATGTATATGAATGCATACTACATAACTGTGGTATAAATATCTGATGACAAAACTTGCATCCCTTCCCTCCATACTTCAAGAGTACATAAATTGAGAATGCCTAACCAAATAACATGACATGTCGCCTACAAGCACCGTGGTGGATGTGTTCAGCAAATCACAGTCGAGAGCACTATACAGATGATATCACAAAACTGACTAATTGTCTCAAGGAATGGACAACCACAGTGAGTCTCCTACCCAAGAGAGGGAACCTACTTATTTCCATTTGAAACTAATTCTCATGTCAAGTTTATAACCTAAAAATTCAACATGGGAGAACAATACAAAGTACTGTAGTTGCATATAGTGTACACTGGTTTCACTTATATCTAAGAATGCAAAAAATGAAATATACATAATAATGAAATGTGGAAAATGATATGAAAAGATGAAGAACTGGATCCGTACGAAAAAATAAATACTGTGTAATGAAGTCCCTGAATAACATAAAAGTGATATGCTTTGATTCTACACACTTGAAAAATTCAACAACATGACATAAATGACAAGAACCTTAACAGGTTAACTTCTACAACAGATAATATCTAATGTTTATGGAGTTTACTAAACATAACAAAAATGACTGTTGCTCAAAGGCCAAACTTTTTCAAAACAAAGTAATTACTTGAAGGGGGTACATTATTATTTTTTTTTTATAAAACCTATTATTTTATCCTGAAACATAATATCACATTAACTGAAGAGTATTACATAAGTGATCTGTTGCCAGATTTACAGAAGAGAAATCTACTATTACTGTAGTCGGCATTAACTTTGTATTTCCTAAATGACTGTCAACTTTTGTCTATAAGGACTAAAACAGGATATAAAATGACAAAAGTTTAAGTTTTGGAATAACTCCTACTAGCGAGTATCTAACCAACACATTGGATCGTCTTTTATAGGTCTGTGGCTAAAAAGGTGTCAGAAAAATTTTGACCCAGCTTGCTTTGTCAAATAAAAAATAGTTATGCCAAAACCATAGGCTTTTACTGCAAGTACCGGAGGTGAGGGGCCCACCGAAATAATTTTGCCCTAAACTGCAAAAAGTTTCAAATTCCTTAATTGAAGCAAGCTTAAAGTAGAGACACAAAATCACCAGAGTAAATTAAATCAACTCTTCCGCCAAAAATACTGAAGAAATTTAAGAATGGGATTTAGGTAGAAATATTGGCTACCTCACATCCACAACTTGTTCAGCTCTCTCTAGTCTCTGCAGCATACACAGGTACTCTTGTCTTTGGAATGTTGAAGTGAGTGCCCTATTACTTCAGAGGTTTCCTAGCCATTCTGGGTATCTGCAAAAATAAAACTGTCACTAAAATAAAAATAACACACCACTTATGGAAAAGGCCCCACAGCAAATCCCTTCCACTTCAACCTCTACACACATTACTTCCCTAATCTCTACTCATCTCTACCTTGCCTTCAATCTCTTCCTACACTTCACCTTTGACAGGCCATCTCTGGTCCACCTCTTAATTAAGTTTACCACAAAGGTAAAATTCCAAGTCCATTATAATACCATCAACAGCTTCAGTAGTTACACTAATATGAATTCTTTCAAGGAAATCACAAAAAATTAAAAATCCTCCAAAAATATAAGTGTCCAAGGGTACTTACCAACAATTAAAATGTCTAATTACTACAGCAGTTATTTTCCTCTTTCCTGAGCAAGGGCTGCTTCAATTTCAATGGACACATCTGGTAATGGAGGCCGCCAATATTGTAAAGAAGAAAATTCTCCTAAAGTCTCCTGGTGGGGTATGGAAGGAAACATGTGATTGGCGATATCACACAGGTTGGAGTATCTGTCAAAAATAAAGAAAAATACAATATTACTCACAGCTGTTCCATGATAGTGTTCAGAGAGAAAAAGTAGAGAAAACTCATGTTTAGTCCATAAAGGGGAAAGTCTGACATGGAAACATCAATGAGGAGGAATAATGATTAAAGTTTATACCATAATGGAATTTCAAGAGAAATTTTTTACAATGAAAAATAATGTCAAAACACCTCCATCAACAACATGATTCAAACTGCAATATGATCCTACAAGCCCTACTGTACAAGAGACACTTCTGCACAGACAGCACTGTACATATAAATGTGGGAATCCTAAATTACGGTACTGGCTTTACAATATTCTCTGTACATCTTTCAGCAAAAAAAGGATACTGTAATACACTACGTACTTAGAATACATAGCCCATGTTACAATATTCTCCATAACAACTTCAGGCAAGTTAACATGTTAGTTTTATTATATTAATAAGTCTTCCCATGTACTCTAAAAAAAAAAATGATTGGTTGAAAAAAAAAAAAAAAGATTGGTTGAAAACCTTACCAGTTTACATGCCACATAAAAAATGTCTTAAATGCCACACATACATTATTCTTCTTTGTGTATTATTTCAAATTAGTGTGGTTTAATGTCTTAAATGCCACATACATTATTATTCTTTATGTATTATTTCAAATTACTGTGGTTTTTCTTGTGCCATTCATTATTCTTTTTGTATTCTAACTAAACAAAACCTATTACTGTACTCTATTACTCTGTTTAAGATCCATATATAGAAAGAAAAAAATGTGCCATTCAGGTCTACATATTCTTAGTTACACTATTCCACAATAAGAAATTTCTATGCAGAGTGAAGGTGACCAATCATGAAGGCCTCCAGCCACAACCTGCTTTATCCCTTACTAACTTTGATTGCTTTAATAAATTACTGGTACTGTATTATTTCGTCCCTTTTTTTGTGACCTCGCATCATGTATTCTAAATAATTTTTCCTTTATTAAGATACACTCTTACACTTCTGTTCTTTTATCTTGTATTCATATAATTTTACATGGAAAAAATTGTAGATAACCTATTATACTGTACTAAGAATTCTTAAATTCATCTATTACTGTACTTCTTAAGATGCTAATAATACTCCCACTTGAATCACTGACCTAAATGGTCGTGGTCAAAGTCCTCCACTCTAGGGATGACATTTTGTAATACTAACATTGGCACGATTAATGTCTAAATGAATACCTTTTCTTTAGCTGCAAAAAACGCATAAACTGTGTCACATGCTATGTCCAACTTTCAGTCAAACAGAAAATATCAGCATGATAAATAAGTGGGGCAAAACTTTTTTACTAATCCAGTATGAGCTGTACCATAGTCCTGTCAAACTTTTGATAAATTTATAGTAACTGCCTCATAGTGCATAAGTACTGTATAGAGTTAACAACACCTCAGCTCTTATAACAGTACTTTTCCTTAATTTTAATGAAAAAATCTACTCTCCCTCAAAGATAAAGAAAAAACTCAAAGGAGGGAGAACTTGAAAAAAAAAAAACTCAAAGGAGGGAGGAAACTTGGAAAAAAAAAAAAAAAAAAAAACAAACAAACTCAAAAGAGGGAGGAAACTTTCCTACTGAATCTAGGTAACTCATGAGAACGGAAAAAAAAAAAAAATCATGTTTCAAACACTGAAAAAGGTAGCGAGAAGAAACCAAGCACAACTGAGGTAAGGTAGTAATGAAAGGTAGTTTATCCACAAAAGTGATAGAAAAAAAAATCTTTGCTCTCTATCCACATATGACTGGCCAGGCGAAAAGTTTGGGGACACTACTTTATGCAGTGCTCTCTATTCACATGTGACTGGCCAGGCGAAAAGTTTGGGGACACTACTTTATGCAGTGCTCTCTATTCACATGTGACTGGCCAGGCGAAAAGTTAGGGGACACTACTTAATGCAGTGCTCTCTATTCACATGTGACTGGCCAGGCGAAAAGTTGGGGACACTACTTAATGCAGTGCTCTCTATTCACATGTGCCAGGCGAAAAGTTAGGGGACACTACTTAATGCAGTGCTCTCTATTCACATGTGACTGGCCAGGCGAAAAGTTAGGGGACACTACTTAATGCAGTGCTCTCTATTCACATGTGACTGGCCAGGCGAAAAGTTAGGGGCTACTACTTAACGCAGCATCCCAACGCTATCAACAATCCCTCTTTCTTAACAAATTCACCTCCTTCAAATCTCAAAAAACCAATCCTTGCTGTTATCAACCTGGCAGCAAAAAAAGAAAAAAACCATTTCTTAACACTAAAATACCAGAGAGAAAACCCCAAATATTTTTTTAAATTTCACAAACTGTTGTGACTATTCAATAACCTTGGAAGAGGGGAGGGGGGGCTTTGTAGGTAAAAATACCCACTTTGAGGCCATCATGAACTGCCTAAACCACTTGTAACTAAAGCTAAATTCTAACAGTCTGACAAAACTGGTAATATAAATGGAATACATACACAGTGAAAACAATTTATGAAGTGTACACGCTGTCCTGTGCACCATTAACCTAAATTGTTTCCTTGTTACAGCAGCTGGAATAAATTAAATACCAGTTTTCAACATGAAAACTGTTACACTAAGTAACTGCCCACATATATTACATGTAGTTAGCAGGTAATGCAGAGATCTGTAATAACTTCTTGACTGATGTAATTATTAAAAACTCACTTGACATGACTTTCTTCCAAGTTTTTAAGATGTTATAAACATAAGTGAACTTGAAAATGGTGTTAGGATGGAAAATCCCAGAGAATGTTCAGTGCAAAAACCTCATGGAAAGGGGACAAATAATGCAGAGGTTAATCACCACCATTACAATTCACATAAGACAGTTCCCACTGTAAAGATAACCATACACATGAAGATAGTTGGCAGCACAAGCTACAAGCTTTCTGAAACCATGCCATCCATGTTCTTAATTTCAAGCTTCAAACCATTTAGATCATGTGACCAAAAAATTTGGAATCTTTTGTGGTTTGAGAGGCAGGAACATAAACTGAGCTGAACCTAGTACCACCAATGTCAGGCAAACACAAATTAGGGGGCAATTCCAAAGTCACAGTTTACTTCGTGTAATATAACACAGCTGGTGAGGTTTCTTTTCATAACACTCCATTAAAATGGAGGATCCATCACAACATTTTCTATGAATTAAATTTATTGCCAAGAAAAATCAAATTAGCCATGATGTCACCAATATGTACCTTTATCAAGGAAATGTAGGTCAAAGGTTAAAGTGAGGAACTTAATCATGATAAACACAGGCTAACCAGAAGACTTGGTGTTGGCTTATAATTCCCTATTCTAATTTTCCATTTAATCAGACCATTTGGTTAAATTGAAACTTGTGGGACTGGCCCAGAGAAATTCATTCATGAGGGTAATAAGTTCAGCATATGAATGAAGCAAAACTCTGAGAGGTTACACACCTAAATGGAATGAGACTGGGAGGGATAAAACAATGCAGCCCAGGAAGATACTGCAATGAACCATTACCTACAGTGAATGGTACACAACACAATATGTACTGCTCCCCCTATACTACACAGAACAAAATCAACAATGACTATTACAGTATGTACTCCCAACCAACATAAACCAAAAATAGTCAAAACCACACTGATGTGTAATGATCACCTAGTTGATTTTTTTTTAAGTACTAAAGGGTTACCTTAGTAAAATACATACCAAGGCTTTAGCAACAGCAGAAATCCCTGTACATCATAACACAACTGTTGAACATGGAGAAAACTCTATTGTGAAAACAAGTCTCCCTGAACAGCTGCATTCTAAAACTATGCTACCTGAATTCAGAAAGGAAATTGTTTTCAAGTGTAAACTGAATTTTAATAGTCTCAGAATTCATGTGCTGCTAATCCGTATCTGTTCAGTCCAAACTGATGCCTTAACTCCGAAAAAATGTAAATTTGAATCTTGTTTTCCCAAGATCCTAAAGGTTACACTTAACAAGGCACAATCAACAATGATGACAAGTCACAAGGTTAGTACTTCGACAGAAACCATAATAATCCATTCCCAGATGCATGCTGTAAATGTAGACAACAACATTAGTAACATGAGTTCTGCAAGGCATTTCACGTTAGTAGTGTTCAAGATGAAGAAGCAGATTCTTTGATAGGACAATATGCAGTTGATGTTATACTTCATCCCAACATTTCTCCCCATTTCATAATCTCTCAAATCCTTTGTGGCTATGATCCTTAAACTGTACATTTATTATCCATACGCTAATATTTCTCTAGCTTTGGAGGGATCCAACTATCCGCTGTTCATATGCCAACAATTTCTCAAGACCAGGGGAGGAAAAGGTTGTCAAGATACTGCCAAATCAGGAAGAGGGACACAATTCCTTGACATATGTTTGTAAAATGCCACAGGCAATAAAACTATCAGCACTTGCAAGAAATAAAATCTAGCATACTCAAGTGTCTTTTCAAAATATGAGCAAGGGGAAGTTTAAGAAAGAAGCTCTAGTGAAAATAATGTACTAGGATTCCAAGGCATAACAGAACGCCAGGATGCAGCACAACATCTGAGGAAAACTTCTGGCACCCAGAAGGCTAAAAGAACAATGCAATGCAAGCTCAAGGAGTTATTAAAACTGGCTGCGCCACACATCAGACTCTTACTCTGCTTAAGTGAGCACATTATGCAGATGAAAAGCTTCTCTAACCTTCCTGACGATAGCAATCAAGGAGTCATCCAATTCGAAGAGGGCCTGGTTTTTAAGAATTCCTCTGTTTCTGCTAGTACCTTATTCCTTTCATGCATATTTGTACGTTCTTTACTTTTGGGAAACATTCTTTACGAAATGTTTCACTTATTAATTTTTCAAGTTTATTTTATCCCCAAAATGGGGCCTCTCAGCTTACGATCCTAGAGAGATTAAATCTATACCAGTGGGGAATCCTTCCCAATCACTGTCAATATTATCATCTAAGAACATGTCACTGGTGTCACTTTCATCGCATTCACTATCACTGTACATAAAGTTAATGAGATTTCTAGGAACCATTGTCTTCTCAATGGGAGGAAATATCTCATCAACTACTTTGCTTTGACGAACATAACTGTAAAGATACGCAGCAAATCAGTTTAAACAGTTTAGCCATTCTTCCAGGTTATAGCATTTTGTTTATAAAAATAAAACTAGAGAGATATAAAGCCACCAAAGCCTCTGCAAGGCTACAAAGTACAGTATACTATATGTATACTGTGAAAATTTAGGATGTCAAACATTAGGAGTATATACAGGAGTAAGACTGAGAATTTTTACATTTAGTTTATAATGAAAGGACAAATGTAACAAAAACAAAATAACCACTTACGAGGACTGGAATGTTTGTGTCAGTTCATGCTTCAATTCTCCCCGATGATTTATGGTGAATATGCGGGAAATAGGGATGCCAACAGCACGATATGCCCAGACATCCTTAAAAAAAAAAAAAAATAAATAAATAAAAAAAAAAATTATCTACTGATGGATTACATGTTTCCTATAAGAATTATTACACTTATAAATTTTATATTTCAAAATTTTTTTATTTTTCAATTTATTGGATGAACCCTCCTTACAAACAGTAACAAGAGATTATATCTCAAAAATAACTAGCAGCACTATATTTTAGTTAAATTACTTACAATTATCATAATACAGAACTGACAATGAACACAAAATTTCACTTACATTAATCCTATTTCCATATCCTGAGTAGAATGGATTTCTCTCGGGTGCAAACAGAGCCTGAATATCTCTGAGACAAGAAATTTTGAATTCCTCAGGCTTCTTCTCTATCACTTCACGGTGGAAGGCCTGAACAAGTGAGGTAGGATTCAAAAGAAGAGGCCCGTCTGGCAAGGAGAGATCCCCTTGCTTGATGGATCTTAGGTAGTCACGAGTAATCCTAGCTTGCCCTGCAATTAAAACAAGATGAAAATAAAATACAAAAAAAAGTAGTGCCTTGTCTGTCTGTTGAATGAAGAAAATCATAGGTTTGAAACTTCAACGCAAAATTTTTTATATAAATAACTGCCACTCACCAATAGCTCTGGCTGAAAGGTAAAGGAAGTGGTATCCGTTATTCTTGATCTTCGTGAAGAGCTGAGCTACGCCACTCTGAGCCCAGTCTTTGCCAAGGATAGGCAGTAGATGACCCAGGACATCTGATTTGGTTATGGTACCATCAATATCAGATACAACAATCTTGGCATCATGATTCCATAGGAAAATATGACACTTGCATCTAGTAGTACCCTGGTATGCTGTTGTCACTGAGAACAACGCCTCATTGCTGCCTTCACGGAGATTGAGCTTAGCCTTAAAGAATAAAGATAAGTTTGTGAAAAAGAGTCATAAAATATAGACCACATTTACTTGAATATACTGGTTCGACTACATCCCTGTGAATACTGCCAAAACACAATTTTTCTACAACAATAAAACTGCACATTCTCAGGTAACAGGTAAAAACTATTAAGTAAAATGTATCTGTCCACTACTTTTAATGTATTTTACCCAAATATGCATAACATCCTAGGAGTTTATGAAATTTCAACCAGTGTAATTTAAAAGTTTGCTTCTACTGCAAGAGAATCAATGTACATATTGCATATCTATTTATCTTATCCATCGAAACAAATGCAATTCTGCCATACAGTATTTCTAGAAACCATTAAAACTGGGCAAGTGGGGAATAAAAAAAAAAAAAAACTTACAATCTGATCGGATGTTAACCTCAGACTCTTCTTGTAACGTTCTCCAGATGGCTGCCTTTCTTTCAATTCCTCTTGGTCCTCAGACTCTGAAGAATCAGTACCTGGTCTCCTGTCATGAAGTCCCTTTTTCTTTGGTGTACCAGGTAAGCTGGTTTGGGTTTCAGCTGCTGTTACTTCAATAACATTTGGATCACTGCTACTCCCTTGCTTGGCAGAACCAACAGCCTCTTGCATGTGCTGTGAAAAGACAGGAATATGCTTATAATTATTCTCTCAAGAACTATCAGCCATAAGATATCAGTATGCTAAACAACCAAGATGGCTGAGAGTAAAGCACAGAGAGATAAGATTACCTCCTGAGTAGGTGACACCAAAAATTATCTGTACTTCAGCATAACTTTGAAAATTAAGGAAGTATTCGAGAATGAGTAACAACTACAGAAGGAACAAGTATAACAGCAATTCTTGGTATGAAATGCCATATCGTCTCAAAAAAGTTGCTACCAATTGGCTCAAACCAGTGGAGATATGAAATTTTGTAAAAATTAATTCGAAACAAGAACTAGTGACGCAGTCTACAATAAGCTAAAATTGCATAAAAAAATGAAAATTTGCTTATGTCCACTTTACTTTTACAAGTTGAAAACTAAGAAAAAATACATACTGTAACATTTCAACACAAATCTTATAGAGTACTCCTATCTATTTATTGCTGTGCCTAAACATAAATTCACTTACAGTATTTGAAAATATCGGAAGCAACAAAAAGACCATGCAATCATCAAAATATATTTCTCATTAAAGCAAAAAAAATCATGCTGCTGGGTCATACCAAACAAATTTGAATTCTGTATGCAATCTGCATATAATTTTTCTCTTCCATGCCTTTTTTTCTTTGAATAAATCTGATTACACTAAATTTTCTACAATACTTTTGTCAATTTTTTTGAATGACAAGTACAATATTGTCCTAAAATATGCATCAACTGCAAACTGCAGCAAAGTGTTTCAAGTGTTTTAGGAGCTCTTAAATTGTCCTTCAAGACTAAGCCATTCCTAAACTGAGCACAAAGAGTATATAGCTAGGTTCTCATTTGAAAACTTCAAAAAATAATGCAAGTTGAATCTCACTAACGCTACTAGTAAAGAAATTCCTGCTATTCTATTACAGTATATCCACTATTTTACCCATAAATAATATAAGAACTAAGTCACAGAACACCAGAAAAAAGGGCAAAAAGATGCAATAAAATGTTTTTGCTTCACAAAAGCAGCCAATCTGTTAACACCTTTCTATTGAACTGTTTGGGTCCAAGGCCACGTAAGCACACAGCATGGCAAAACAACTATTTAATTGGGCAAAATGCATATAAAAGTAGACTAAAATAAAGATTATTTGGTCACTGCTGTAACTTAAAGCAATGAACAAGGGAAATGGAAAATACAGATTGAGGAGAACTAAAACTAGGCACTCAAATGCTTAGAAGCTATGTGCCTTATGGGGTGTACAGGAGAAGGATTTGAAATTACCAACCACTCGGCAGTTAGGCTTTCAAGACAAAAATAAATAGGTAAATGTTGTAAACTTAATAAGTACTGACATAAATACCTCAGTACTGAATAATATTGGGAGAGAGAGGGAGACAGGGATCGTGGAACGCATCTGGAATTGTATAAAACAGAATTTTTCAGATGTAGCCGAGAGAAAGAGAGAGAGAATCTTCAAAATAGCAAGCTATCGCTATTTACATAAAAATTAGTTACCTTTTTTTTTCATTCAAAAGTGTATAGTAACTATGCAAGCTGGAATCCTAATGTAAGTTTACAAAATGATAAGCATTGTAAAATACTGATATTTAGAAGTGTTGAGAATCAAGCAGTGTCATTACTAGCTATTTAAATTGTAATGAATAAAAATCTAATGAAAGCTACAGTGAATTAGAACATTACAATACTGGAAAGATAAAAGAAGCCTCAGGTTTGTTTTTTTATTTTAAATGGGAATTCTCAAACAAAACCACAGAAATAAACCCCTAGCTAACAATGCCCTTAATCTCTACATGATACGGAAAAGTAAAACATTTTTTCATAGTTGTTTTCTTTCAAATACACTACCCTTCATTAAGGTCATATGAGCGAAGTAGAATGAGAATTTCAGCCCACTAGTTATGCCAAGAGGTAATAATCAAATCAAAATGTTTCTACAGTATAGACAGCCTAGCTCTTAGAAGTAAACCTAGAAAGAGCAATAGCAACTGAACACCAATACTGTAGTAACTTATAAATAACTATTATTAAGGCTAGAGCAAATACCTTTACACAAACACAGATTCCACATTCCAATGATCTGTGGTTTGTGAAAGGTACAAAAATAAAAAAATCATAAATTATACTACAAGAACACTATCATCTTCAGTTAAGTATACCTTAGTTTAACCAGACCAGTGAGCAGATTAACAGCTCTCCTAGGGCTGGCCCGAAGGATTAGGCTTATTTTATGTGACTAAGAACCAACTGGTTACCTAGCAACAGGACCTACAGTTTACTGTGGAATCCGAACCACATTATACCGAGAAATAAATTTCTCTAATTCTTCATTGGCCGGCCGGAGACTCAAACTCGGGACTAGCAGCGTGCTAGCTGAGAACTCTACCGACTCGTCCAACAAGGAACTATCATCTTCAGTTAATTATCTTCATGCTTCACTGAATTTTTCACATTCATTGGTCCACACCATTTCTTTATAATTAAAGGACCATATTTTAATGGCAAACTCCTCAGTGCATTTTACATCTTTAATAAAAATCAAGAATTTATATCTTAAAAAAAAAAACTAAAGCTTTGTACAGCACTTCAAGTTAAGTGTACATTTTTAAAGATGACACATTTTACATCCTGAAAAAAAAAATTGCTTTCCACAAAAAGTAAATTAAAACAACACACCACTTTACAACACACAAAATTACTTTCTTCACAATGTTCACAAAATATCCCATAACTTGAATGATCTAAATTACAACATACATCTAAATCTCCTCAAAATCCGTGTAACATAAAATATGCCTAAACTAACAATGACAAACCAAATGCCATGACCCACTAATGAAAACGAAGCCCCAATTACTTCACAGTATGACTTGTTTCACAAAATTAACACAAACCTGCCTTAAAACTTCCACAATACAAATCTAACACCTACGGGTCAAACATCAATAGAATGTATAATGAAGATTTTACTGTTACTCAAGAATTCCTCAAGCTTTTCAGTGTGCATAAATCCCATATGATCCTTATATACAAGAGTGCCATTATAGGGCATAAGACATGAGAGACTTCTGATGTCACCAATTTGTGCATAAACCTTTGACAGTGTTTCAACACTGTTAGCAACCATAACATTGTGTGTAAGAGTTCACCTTACAAATAAAATTATATACATACCCATAGGAGTAAATGCAATAAATTCCTAAAGCACAAGCATTAATGAAAATTTACTTACAGTATCATACCTACGTTATCCTTACATAAAAACCAACAACCACTGTCAAGTAAGATTTCAACTTGAACAAATAACTTTAGCTAACCAATAGTTACCAGTTGCCCATCACACAGACACGCGCACACAAAACCAAATTGGAAGCTAAGTCATCATCTTCCAAACCCTACTTGCTTTACAGTTATCAAGTACCCATCTTTCAACATACCATAGAAGCCTAGCAATGATCAACCAGCAGTCCACAGTTTAAGAGGTAGTGAACCAAATGATACCCATTACCAAATAGGGATTAAGTTGAGAGAAAAAAAAAAAAAAAAAAACTGATCAACTTATCTTCAAAGTTTAAAAGATGGCCTGAAAACAGTGCTTCCCTCAACTTTAATGTTTGTAAATTGTACAACCTTCCCCTCCACTTCACAGACCCTTTGACTACTTGGGTAAATCTGCTTCATTATGAAAAACTGGATTTCATGCATCAACCAACATACACAATAGCTGGCACAGAACTCACCGTATAGCATGAAACACATTCCTAACTTGCATAATCTACTCTGCTTACACATACACTATTACAAAACTCAAAAACATAATTTCACATATATCACTTTGACAATGAAGGGACAAGTACAAAAATGTAATTACCCAACAAACAAGAGCCTTGAATACTGGAAGGCAGACCCACAATTTTCAGGATTTACTTAAGCAAAGTATAGCTGAGAAGTACCAGGGAACCAAGGAGCATAATTTGAAAAACCAGAAAATTGTATGACTTCTTACCTCTCTTGCTATTTCAGCACCTTCAGTCTTCTCAGATGCATTGTCTTCTTTCTTTTCCATCTCTTCTGATTCAGCTTGGTTGTTACGCCTCCATGAGAACCACGAATAACCTTTGGATTCGGATCTTTTCCTTATCTCTTTCTTTGGCATATGTTCCTTATAGAGCTGATTGGCTAATTTCTGAAAAATCAGTAAAATTTGCTACAAAATGTACACACTTTCATTACATATGAATAAAGGGCAACAGATTTACTAATTACAAAATATAGATCAAGTCCCACTAATCTCTACGATCCAGCACAAAAAGCTTTTCATAAATGTCAGCGAGTGCATCTTACCTGAGGAACTGGTCGCTGGAAGAGAACCAGTGACAGGATCTGTGGAGATGCTGTCATCCAGTTAAGGTACTTGCCCCCATACCTGATAACCAGGTTGGGGTTGTCGAGAATCTGAGGGTTTTCAATGAAGTCATCGTATGTGACAATACTTTGCAAGAACAAACTCTCAGGAAAGTCCCCTTCATATTCATGCAAACGTCCGCAAAGCGAGAATGCAATGTCATCATAACCTCTGTGGAAATAATGAGAGGTGTCAAATATTAATTGCATATATTAGAGCTTTCAGAAATTCATTCAAGTATTACAGGAACTCTATCTGCCTCAAAGACAAATCAAAGAATGCTAACCTCTCAAAATAATTTTTAAAAGTTGGACTGTACACAACTCATTCACAGACTTGCAACAATACAATAAAAGATAAAAATACAATAAGTAAACAACCATATAATGACTTCAGGAAGAATGAGATATTAATCCCTGTAAATATAATCACTCTAATAACCCCAAATTAAAATAAATCAGTATATTTCTAGTTTACCTCAAAAGTTAGATGCAAGGTATCATCAAGAAATTTACCCAAACCAGATTGGGTAGAGGGCGAGTATTGTGAAATTAACTTACTTATAATCAAAGATTGGGTGTCTAGAGTCTTCAAAGTCAGAATCACTACACAGCTTGGGTCCCCCAATGGCACCTTCAACACTATGTGGTGACTGTGGTAGGGAAGGTCCATTCCCTGACTCTGCGTCATCATCCTTGAGGCCACCTGAAATTTGACGCAAAAATGACACATTCCATAGCCCAAAGGCTTTACCAAACTCTTTTTATCAAAACTATAAAATACACAAAATTCAGTCACTATATAGTGTTAGCAACTGGGAGAAAATATGATAACTATAAAATAAATTGCCAAACTAGAATATGAGAGAATAAACAGCAATAGAGCATGCCCTTACAAACTATTATCATACATAGTAAAGAGTTAAAATTCGTTCATACATATGGATTACCCTGAATATCATGCTATGTTTAGCAATACAAATATAATATGGCATTTACTCTAAAAGGGTATTAGATGCAATTTTTATTCTTAAAGTCTTCATTCTCTTTACAGAAGAACCCTGTTAGTGCAAACATGCTGTAAGTTTGTCTTCATCACTGGCATTACATCTCTCTGTTAAAATCAAACTTACACTGAGCAATGCAAGGCACTCGCCTAAGTTAGTACATGGCAGTTAGATCAGTGTTACCAAACAGCTAAGGGGAAAAAATTAAATAACAGATGAAGTGTACCATCCAATTACACTAAAGTACACATCATGCAAATATGATACATTTCTATACTTTTGCACGTAAGTGTCCTGCTCAGCAGATAAAGTCCAGTGTTTTCTGTTCTTTCCAGTTTCATGTTCAAACACTGCTCCCATCTCAAATTCAGTGTGATAGTAAAAGGTTAGAGGATTACATCTCTCCATTCAGTTAAGAAAAAAAAGTGACTGGCCAGCTAAGTATGTGTTCTTCCAGCACTTGCCCTGACAAGGTTCAACCAAGAGGTAATCTGTAATTATTTCTGCAGCCTCAACAAAATCTGCCTGCTAAATATGAAGCTGTTTTCATTTAAGATAAACAAGAAAAAAGGTTCAACAGAATAGCATTTCCAGGTCACACTCATACCCGATGGGAAACTGCTGTTGTAGCCTTGTTTTTCTGGAACTTTGAAGCTACGTGGAAAATACAATGCTGCCACTTCAGGATCAAGCTCTTCCAAGTTGAGATCATCAAGGTAAATACCTTCGCTTTCGGGATTATGGCGAGCTTTCTTGGTTGCCCTCATGAAGCTAAACATACTGCCCAACACAGATCGCTCATCATCTAAGGAAAACAAGCCCACATATCTTTCAATCTCAAAATACTTCAAAGCCTAGTATTTACTTACAAAGCCAATTATCTACAACCCATTAAGAAAAATAAAGACAACCCAACATTAAATTAACCTAAAATACAACTGATATACCTTTGGGATTATGCTCATACTGTTTAAGTAGAGAGCAAATCAATTGCACAGTATTCCTTAATGATACTTACCCACTTGAATAAAACCATCAATAATACAGTATTTACATGAGAGAGAGAGAGAGAGAGAGAGATGGAAGGCAATAATGCAAAAAAAGGAAAAGGATATGACCTGCTCACCTCCCAAAGCCATATTTCAACTAAGTATGATGATAAGAATCTGCAGACAAGAAAACTTAACAGGCATTAGTGTACACATTCCTGTCTTCAATTAGATGATAGCAAGTGTTGTAGATTAGTGTTAAAGCCCATACATTCCTGTTATTTTGACATTAGCATGTATAAGTGGAATTGGGACGAAAAGCCTAAACTATAAACCTTAATGGGTTAGCCCTTTTTCACTTGGGTTACATAAGCATGTACAGTAGTATGAGTATAATGCAGTACTGTCAATCATAAAGTACCCAAGGCCAATACAATGTTTACTGAACTGTCTGCAAGATTGGAAAAGAAAATCTCTTTCATTCTGCTGAGGGACTACTGGTAATGTTTTGATATCAAATAAGAATTTTAGTTACACATTGGCTAAAAAAAAGTAATATTTAATGAAGGACGTTACATTTCCAAATCTTGTCTTCATGTAGGTGTAACTGTTCAAAACAAAAATTTTAGAACCTACACAACATGAAACAACACTGAATAAAAGTACACAATACAGTACAGTACTGCAAAAACAAATTTCACTCACGACTAACTACAAACACCCATATGCACTCTTAACTAATTATTTCAATGTCTAATTGTAAATATTCACCACTGTCTTTTATGTTGTAAATAAACCAAATATCAGGCTAAGGCAAAATCTCTGCTTCCCCCTCTAATTTGAAAAAAATCACTATCTGAAAGTTTTTTCTGCTGTGGTTCAGAAAGTGCTGGAAATTAACAGCAATTCTCTCAAATTCTCACCTCATTAACACATTGATTCATGTTACAAAAAAAAAAAAAAAAAAAAAACATTCAATAGGATGTGTCACATTCACAAAAACATAGATGCAACGCTAAAAACACAAGGACAGCATTCGACTTGCTAACGCAAAAGGCACGTGACTACATACTATCATCATCGTCTTTACCACAACATATAAACACTAAAGAGACGATGAATGATAAAAAGCTTTCCTGTACTATCTACTGAGACAACACCTAAGAGCATAACCACATCTCGATCTTTCGAAGGTGCCTAAAACTCTTTCTTTCCTTACAAAATGTGGGAATCCTTCTGACGCATCCAAGTGGCAAAAAAACCAAAACTAACCTTCCTCCTTGGAAGTCTTCCCATTCTTCTCTGCATTTGGGGCTGCCGAATCAGATTTCAGCGACAAACTACCTGATCTGGTGGGCGTCTTTGGCGGTGGCGTTGGCAATTCACCCCAAGTCCAGTACCACTTATTTTCATCCGTTTGGCTAGAGCCATCTGCAAAATCTGCCTTCTGCCTCTCAACCTCATATTCTGTGTCAGATTTGATGGGTGTTGGGGGTCTTGAGGTTGATGGGCTGTACCAAAAAGTTTGTTATGCAGTTTGAAAATATAAAACAATCCTTATGTATATCCATAACATGTCAACTCAAGCTTATATAAATTTGGTCTCTGTACATAAAGGTAAGTGACAAGGCACACTTTAAGATGCACACAGTGAACAAGAAGACAGTCTAAAGATACTACATATTATGGAGTTTTCAAATAAAAAATTTATAGATACAATGCCCTCATAACTTCCAAACTGTTAATAATAGTACCTATTCAGTCAATAACATTGTTGTACTTTTTTCTCTCAACTATTTAACACCACAAATATTATATCCATTGCATAAATGTGTTATCAAAATGTCCAACACTAACAGTGATAGAATCTACCAGTCACTTTGCCAGATATATATGCATTTTAACACAACAATGACCTCTAACTTCTCAATTTCTTCACACTCTTTAGATAACCTTGACACCACAAAGATTTGAATCTGAAATGAAGTGAATGAAAGTTGCATTTCTTCATTTGGTTTCTTTTCAGATGCAAGGCTTTGTGATGGCAAACATATCCAAAATGCGTGACAAAACCTAGAATGTACCAGGTCATGGCTTTTACAAAAATATGTACTAAACTGCTTACAATTAGCTTTCAAAAACATTACTTTTTATGCAGTTGCTTTAAACATAACAAATCTAAAAATTTAAAGGCATGACATTTTTAGTATTGGCACCACTCAACTCAACTGACAAATTCATAATACTATTCTACTGTAAGCAGTAGTTTTAACACATTTTTCTGGGAATTTTCACAAATCATAATTGTGTCAATGAAAAAAATAATTACCTGGGAGGAGGGCTGAGATCTGTATCACTAAACGGATGAAAATCAGGACCCATGGACCGTGACATTGCCCCACTCCACTCACTGACTACCTCATCCCGGGACTTTTCTCGGAGCAGCGGCATCGATGTTGACTGTGCCATGTGAGAGGTGGAAGTACAGGAACTTGGAGCAGACTGACAGAGTTAAAATAGGGCTGCTGTTCAGACTTTGGAACCTTTGGCAAGTTTGTTTATCACTACTGTACTGGGACTACAGACTTTCAAAAACTATAAAATTATAAAAAAATTTAATTGCTGAACCTAATGGAAAACCGCTAACACAAATTGAAAATTAAATACTTGTAAAAATAAGAGCAGCACCATGTCAATATAACTACATAAATAATTTTAATATTTCTAAATAAAAAGTTCATGGAAAGTTTTAATGGAAAAAAAAAGGATTTTGTTGCTAAAAAATTAATGCCAATAGAAATAAATTTAGCACTATTACAATTTATGTACAAAACGTAAGATTTTTAAGTTGCAGTATGATTGTGACATTTGCATTTCTATACTATTTCCACACACCAATACAAGAGATAGCCAAGAGTTCCTAGTATAAAATGAATGCACTTAATGCTGTACTTTAAACCAGCAAAACCAAGACAAAAAAAAATACTTTCTATCCTTAATCACATCAACAAATTACAGTTTTCTGTTGAAGCTGTGTAACTAAGTAGTACATTCAGAAAGCACATTCTGTTAGTACAGTAATATGGAATTGAAAACAAGTTGTCACTGCAAATGATACAACCTTACCATTATAAAATCAAAGAAAAAATTAACCTTACTCAAAAAGGTTCCTGGGAACAAAATTACCAACCTTGTCTGTGGACTCTATGTCATCCATTACAAATATTCCATCCTGATTAGTCGTTGGTGCTATTCCCGAATCTGGAAGCACGGCTGTCATATCTGCAACTTCACTGGTGGTTGAAGTGTCACTTGACTGACTGCCAGAGCTTTTGGGCCTATTCTTCTTTCCGTTGTAGCGCTTTTTGCGCTTCCGGCGGATGCTCTTGTTGTCTGTTGGGATACAAATGAACTTGTCAAACCTAATCCTATGATAATGAAACAACCATTCTGATCCCCCTCAGGCTAAGCACTAACATTTACCCTTGATTTTTTCTCTGTTAGTTTGTTTGCTTAAAGCCCAGGCTAGAAACATGCAACAGGTGGAAATGTTCAATTTTACTTTCCAGAAATAATTTCAGTTATGATAAACAAGAAGTTCCTTTCAAGAAACACAACACAAAGACCACTTAAAAGGATACTTACTCTTGACAGTTTCTTCACCATCGGTTTTACTGCCCCTGCCTTCATTGATCAAGACGCTGCGTTTAGGCCCAGCATCTTCAATGACCAGAGACGTAGATGACACTCCCTTTTTGAGGGCGCTGTTGAGATCTCCCTTCTTGGGAATGACCACTGACAAGGTTGGCCTATCCGTCTGAGTTTCCATGTCCCTCTGTTCCCGTTTGATGTTGTTCTTGCGAACTATTTTGATCACTCCTATCTCACTGGAATCCTTGCCATTGTTGGCAAAACTGTTTTCGCTTTCCACTCCATCGGACTGCACTGTTATAGTTGACTCTGTAACATCCCCAGCAGTGATGGTCTCTGATGACGGGGAGTCGTCTTTGCTATCCGCCTTAGAGGGATCGGTCGATGGGAAAGTCATGTCATCAACGCCAGAATCACCTGCGTGTCTTGCGTCTTCTCCTTTCATGAGATCATGTTTTCC
This sequence comes from Macrobrachium rosenbergii, assembly GCF_040412425.1. Classification (NCBI taxonomy): domain Eukaryota; kingdom Metazoa; phylum Arthropoda; class Malacostraca; order Decapoda; family Palaemonidae; genus Macrobrachium; species Macrobrachium rosenbergii. The sequence goes on along the minus strand of NC_089755.1, from coordinate 53,296,818 downwards.
ACTCAGAACAGACTCTGGGAGAGGAGAGGTTCCCAAGAGGGGGCTGATTTCTACTCCTTCCTCTAACTCTTCCACGAAGAAGGCCTCTCCTGTCTCTCCAAGTTTCATGTGGATGTCGACAGGCTCTCCATTAATTTCAATATCAACCTGAAAAAAAAAAAAATAAAACACTCCCATAAATAACTTCTCCCTCACGAATGGGAATAAAAACATTTATGAGTACAAATAATAAAATGTCGCCTAATATTCCTATTCTTAAGTTGCACAGATGTTACCTAGGTATCCAAAATATCTTAACACCCAAAGACCTCCGAAACCTGGTCAGGGTAAAGGTGCTACTAGACCTGCATACCACCACAATGGTCCCACCAGCCCCCCCCCCTCCTTTAAGCTCACATAACTAGCTTTTACCCAGCAATTTATAATATATATATATATATATATATATATATATATATATATATATATATATATATACATATATACATATACATATGTATGTGTGTGTGTGTGTGTGTGTGTACTGTATATATCTTCTCAGTTCAGATCTATTGGATGAAGAAAATAAAAAAGTATACTTGATAAACGTTCATGTATTTAATATCCACGTGTACTTGAACGACTGTGTTAAATCCGTAAGTATTTGCGAGTATAAGTTGAACATATACCTTAGTACAAATGGCTATATTATATTCTGAACTTTCTTGTCTCATTTCATACATCCATCCATACACATATTATGCAGTATGCAATCAACATACGCAACATACCCAAAAAGGCATATGCAAGGCAAGACTACGATTATGCAAATGTCTACGTTGGAATGTCAAAATAACGAGACACCATTCTTCGACACAAGATCAAAACTCCCAACGCCTTCTACAATCTATAACCCAAGCCAGACCAGTGTGTTACAGACTGGCCATGACCCCAGAGAGGGAAAGGTTGCAACACAAATTGAGAGAGCTCACCTTGTAAGCCAACTGAAGGTGAACAACAGATATGCACTCAACTCAACTGCGGTAATTAACCATGAATGCGAAGATGTTGTTTCACACTCATCCCAGAAAAGTACTTCGGCAAGATATACAAATTCGATAACACATCGGTATGGTGACCTAGACTGACGATTGCCACCTTTCAAACGGCAAGTAAGCAAACAGAGCTTAGCTTAGCGTTACCTGGATTTAATGTGTCCGTAAACCCAGTCAGTGTATTTATATATATATATATATATATATATATATATATATATAGAGAGAGAGAGAGAGAGAGAGAGAGAGAGAGAGAGAGAGAGAGAGAGAGAGAATGTTTCAATAATATCAAAGCCTTGAACTCGTACGGGGTTTTCCGAGGCCAGAGTTAGTCCTATTACATCTACCCTAATAAGCGAGCCCCTCGTGACATTTTTCCTAGCAGTCGTCGGAAAACTTCAGATAATGAAAGGTTTTTTTTTGGCGTAAGTCATATTTAACATTGTGATCGGGTGTTAGAGAAGAGAGAATCGAGGGCTCGAAACGCACCTTTCGCTTGGCTACTCCGCCAATCTACCAGTTTTCCTTGAATTTACCATTAGGAAAAAAGTCTCCACCTCTTTCGAGATTCAGTTACCAGTCACTGACCAGCAGTCAGTATTAAACAGTCTCGCTCTTGCATGGACCATTACAAATATTAGCAATCAATTGAACTCAGCGAAGTACCGTGTGGCAATACTGCTGCTGACCTCAATCCTTTGCTTTCCAGATTGGATCTTTACGTTTGCTAGTTTTGTAGCACAATGGAAACAAACAAGCCACGTCAATCAAAACGGCCAAGAAGATTATGAACTAAAATCTAAAACATTTTAGCTGCATCTGCAAACATCTAACTAATACTAAATTAAAATAATGAAAAATTTTTACATTTTCCGACAGAAATGCAGTTAAATTCTAAAAATTCAATGAAAAAGGGTAATTGGTAACTATCATGCCGCCAGCTGGTGGGCGAGCACAGAGTTGCCAAGTCGGGTTTATTCAAGCATCCTTGTTCTTCAACAAAAGTTAACAATTCCCTCCCGTTTTAAAGGTCATCCTGCGCACACGGGAATTTTTACCTCATTGGGAGGCAGCTATAAATAATGTGGCGAGGAGCCAAATCAATCACTACAATTCCTGAGGACTGAAGTCCTTCACTCAACACAAAGTGCAGTCTTTACAAGGTATAATTTCTCTCTCTCTCTCTCTCTCTCTCTCTCTCTCTCTCTCTCTCTCTCTCTCTCTCTCTCTCTCTCTCTCTCTCATCTTAAACATTTTTACAAGCTATTTTAGAATTTAGCTCTACAGAGCATCCTTGAGAGAAATTCCAATGAATTCATAAGATTGGCGTAAGAATACTTCACTAATGACCAGACCTCCCATATGCGAAGGATGATGATTCAGAATGGGCGGACCGACCAGGTGTGCCTCGCGAAATTAAGGTATGCGAGACACGGCGGTCTTTTTCTCCACATGATCACTTGCTGTCACAACGAGGCCGGAGGAGAATGGGATAATTATAGTAACAATAAACATGCATACATACGTATATATATATATATATATATATATATATATATATATATATATATATATTATGAGGTCAACGACCACCCATTACTGGTTACGTTAAGAATTTCCCGCCCTGCATGCAATCAATAGAGGAGACCGGACATCAAAGAGTGGGTGGAGTAACTGTGGGGATAAGGGGGCGGGGTTCAAAAACGAACACTGTGGGAACACAAGGTGGGTTCACGTGCTTGTTTGGGAAGTGTGGAGGGAGAATAGTCTAAAGCGCGCATCGATTACCTTGAGCCGAAGTGCCGTGGGGATTAAAGCAGTGTTAAAACACACGTGATACAATAAGCTTATTGAGCTGAGGTAGGGAGAATAGCCAGCAACAAGATCTTAAGCTGAGGCCTTTCAAGAAACCTCAGTGTGAAACCAGTTTCCAGAATTGAGATGGGAGCGGGTACATAATCCCTGCTCAGTCTTGGAGACTCAGTTTGAGAAGTAAAATGGGATTTAACTGAAAGTAACTTAAATCATCCCGCCCAGCCCGGGGAATCGATGAGCCATTTCTCGCTGTTGAGGCGAACACTGATGACCGTACTTTTGGTAGAGCCACGAATCAGTTTCTAACGCATGAGAAGAAAATGAGACGAGAGGCAAAAGAACAAGGCAAAAACATTTGCTACTTTTTGTGGCCACGGAAGAAAGATTTTTCCATATATTTAAACTCTTATGAGCCTGCGCGGAGCTGAAGTAACCGCCCCGTGCCGAAAAAGAGAGAGAACATGTAAAGAATGAAAAAATGGGGCAGGTCCAAATGCTACATCTGTACGAAAGCTAATCAAAAGGCGGTCTACCTCCAGCTTGCCTACACGAAAGATCCTTCCCCTCACACGTAATAGGAGTTTTGCAAACAAATCACGCACGCACACGCGGGGAAGCTAATTCACCTGCTAACTAATACATCCATGTTCGTCCCACAACCACTCCCTTTACCACGAAGGGCAGGCAAGGTTCTTCGCCTTGAATCATTTAACGGTGGTCGGCGAGGGCAGTCGCCTATTTCTGTTGCCAGGCTTTGATTCTACTGATATTCTTATGAGCAGGCTTTGAAGTCTTCACATTGAATACGCCTAAGTTGCCAATACAAAATCTCTCTCTCTCTCTCTCTCTCTCAAATAAAATCTTTTAAATCTTCTAAAAAAAACTACAAAGAAGCAGTCTGATTAACAAGAAAAGAAGGATAGTAAATCAGCATTACGTGTATATCTACAATTTGTAAAAATAAATAGTCCTAATTACTGAATAAAAAAGCAAGTAAAAATGTCAAAGGCAGTGATCACTGATTACCTGTATTCTTACACGAGTTGAGAAATGATACGACAAGAACTGATGCACTGCGTTTTCTAAAAATATCACTTACTAATGACAAGAGATTCAGCACTGACACAGTAAGCTCGAAAAGTTGAAATATACCATCGAAATACTGTTTACTAAACGTCCTAAAACACTGGTTAAAAGAAAACATGTTTTTTACTTCTCTTTCATTAAAGATATAACCTTATACATTATATTTCATTAAGGTAATAGCACCATTTTGTATTTATATCCATCTGAGAACTTAGCCTGACTTCGCTGAAACGAAAGTAATGGACGACCAACGATCACACAAATTAAACAACACCAAAAACACACACATGAAAACAATTATGCACGCACAGGAGTTTGTTCACGTCGCTAAGGATTCACCTAACGTGGTAAACCAAACCGGAAGCAACTTGTTTCCAAAAATGACCATTTGCATCACCACTTTTCCCATCGGTTACCTACCGCAGACGTTATGCTGACCAAGAAGTTCTGACATAGCAGTTCCTTGCGAGGAGGCTCGGCCAGAGACAAAACAAATGTCAAGAAATATTTTGAGGTGATATGTACATCCTTACTGATATTCTGTATTCAAGTTTCTATATATCAAACAACGTATTATATGAATTAAAAACATGCGTGTCTAAACAACAGAAATAATGACCGTATTATATATAATATATATATAAAACATATATATTCTTATATGATATATATATATATATAAACAAGCGCATAAATATGATATATATATATAATATAAAAATATATATATTATACTCCTAAGTTATCAGGCCTTCATATATAATTATATAATTAAACAGCTGTATCCAAACTATAAAAAATATACTAAATATGAAATTGATAAACATAATATGTCCAGAAATTTATGAAAAAGAATAAACCCAATTTTTTGGCGATATTCTGCATGCACCATGAACATTTACATGCAATATTAACAGCTTCGTGTCTGGATGGTCATAAACTTTGGTATGCATAAACACATGAATGCATAATACAAGCCCACATGTCCCAAATTTTTTACTCATCATAAACATAAAACGATATTTTTACGTTCATATTTTAACACTGAATTTTACTAGTGTGTCATCATTCACCTATTCATTATCAGTCATAGCAATAATTTATATATTTCACATTCATTACGGCGCTGAATAATCCTGCTGGGTTCCGGCGCTTGGTCTTCAAGACCTAAATTTCATAATCAATCAATCAATCAATCAATCAATCAGTCTCTTAACCATTCCCAGCTGTAAATAACTGGAATTTTGCTGTAGGAGATAAGCAGCCTTGTAATCAAATACAACACAAAGAAAAAAGCACGTTAAAACGAAGAAGAAGAAGAAGAAGAAGAAGAAGAAGAAGAAGAAGAAGAAGAAGAAGAAGAAGAAGAAGAAGAAGAAGAAGAAGAACAATCAAATCTTAAGAGACTTTTTACATAAATAAAGAAAAAACATTGATACATAGACGAGGCAGCAACTCCATCTCGACCAAAGTCACCAACGCCGCGAAGCCGGCTTGATTCACTGTATAGTTACATCAACAGCCGAGACACGCGGTCGATAACGCAGGCGCCGTTGAATGGGCTCACCGCCCATACAGTCTCCCCAGTGACTAAGCTCGCGCGCCTTGGGGGGCGGGAGGGATTCCCTAACACCCAACACCCGGTCAGGCAGCAACATTCACGGACTGTGACGTCATCGTGACTGGTTGGAAATCTTTCCTTCGAGTTGTTTCTGAAGCATTTGGGTCTAATCTTTCAAAATGAATGAAGCATTTTTTTTATAATATAACATACGACTTCCGATGCTGATTCTCAAGATCAAGAAGTCTAACAGGCATTTACGGGAAGTTCATCTATTTTTGTGGCAAAAAAAAAGAAGACTGCAATCGTTTAGTTCCCAGCTGATCTGATTTTGGCGGGGGCTTGCTTACACTATTTCCGCTTCCGGCAAAAGGGTATCATTAAGTTCGTTCATTCACCCAGCCATTAGTACAATTGAACCGAGGTTTTGTGCGTCTGGGAATACTTCATGACGTCATCCACACGTGGCTAGAAATTAACAATGTCAAGCTAAAAAGCTTCAGAAAATTCTTTTGAGAGGAATAAGCGAGCAACACAAGACGCCACGTAATTGCCTAGACATTCGTAATAGTTTCCTATTATTTCCGTCACCAGATGCCAAAGAAATTATCTGGCATCCATTCCATACTCACAAAGAGGACGATGGCAAAGAATGATTAAGTGTACAAGGTATTTTGATGTTACGGCCGCCATTCCTGGCAAAGATGCGATAAGTAAAAGGTGGGATGCAGCGAAAAAAAAGTATCTCACCTACGTCATGGATGGACCAAGTCTCTGGTTGACCTCACAAAAAATTTTGCATATACCTGTTCGTCTGCACGAACGCAACAAAACTAAACAAGGCGAGAATAATCTAAACCAATGGTGCATAGAAAGCTAATCTACACCTCGACGAGAGAGAGAGAGAGAGAGAGAGAGAGAGAGAGAGAGAAACTTTCTCTTGATGGGTTACGCCAGAGACTTCAACCGCCCGAACAGCTGTGTGCCTGTCTACTATACCAGACACGCTTCCGCCCACACTAACCGCCCGCCACACGCACCCAAATCTACTACGGGATGTTAGCCGCCCAGATGAAGAGCCATACCGAACTCCCTTTTCAGTCTTCTATCTAACGTTGTATTTCATTCACTCCTTCAATCAACTTTATTCATGTCTGCAAAACGTCTACTTGAAACTTAAATTGCCTAAGCAATTTTCTTATTTGTTCTAATATAGAATCTTACACGTTTTTCTAATAACTTTTCGGGACAAATTCAAATTAAATGTATTATTTTTTTCCTCAGCAATACATTCATCTTTCACCATTTTACATTTCCGTTTCCTTCCATATAATTTACTCTTTCACTCTTCTACTAAAATTATTACTAACTCCTTCCTTCCATTGTGCTTATTCACGGTTCTACCTTTACATTCTGGAACGCACACTTTTTTTTCTTTTTTTTTTATAAAAACCTGACAACCAGTTCCTACTTTATAATGAGCAACTTCCAACCGTTATTTCAGTCTAGCACTCGGGAAAATTCCCCGGAGATTGCAGAGCAAAACGCTACTAGAAAAATGGGTTAAAACCGTTGGAACAGCAACGGCCGGAAAACAACGCATGAAACGTACGGAAGAAAAAAAAAAAACAATGACTACACAAAAACTGCAAGAAGAGTCCTGAAAAAAAAAAAAAAAAGAACTGACTAAACAAAAAACTGTCAAAGAGGTAAAAGAATTTAACACTTAAACGCAAGGCAAAAAGTGTAAGTAGAAAAAAAAGCATACGCCACATAAAAAAAAAGGAAAAGAACGCCCTTAAAAAAAATTATAAAAAAAGGATAAAATTACAAAATAACGACACCAAAGCAGGGCACAACAGCAGAAAACGCCCACATGCATCTGCTCAAGCAGCGGGCAGTTGCAGCGAGGCCCCACGTGGTCTGCGTCGTCTGCTAACCTCAACCTCAAGGAAAATCAATGTGTCTGGCGCGCCGCTTCCTTCTTTTTCCTTTCTTTTTCCCCAGAGCAGATTTTACCGCAAAAGGAGCAGTTTTTTCCCCTCTTAACGCTGTAATGACGAAACTTGCGTTATTCTTTCCGGTACGTCCAAAAATAATACGAGCCGAGGTATTATGTGTTATTTATAACATCTGAGTACATGATACCTATGCTCATATTATTTTTCAGCCTGTAGCATCGATGGCCATAGATTATGTAAATTTCGATCCGTCATAATTCGCTTCACTCAAAATACCTTAGCATTCTGTTAACACCACTAATAATAATCATTGTGTTCCCAGCCTTTCGCCACTGGCAGCCTTAAATACAGGATGAAGGTTCCTAGATCATAGTACTGGGCAGTACGTACTGTCAAGAGGATGGACTCTTACAGTCTCGACCTCATATTACCATTGAGGTTTGCAGTTATAGGTTAAATAATGTCACTAGTAGCAAGTGGTCAGACGAGTTCATTTTCAGGTTTGATAACCTTTCCTATAAGCACTTGTATTCGGGTCTACATGGATAGGGTGAATCCAGGTGAAAAATGTCACAGGAAAAAAGTCACAATAATCTTTCCTAGATAGTGACCCCCAAAGGTTTTAACCCGGTATGTATCTCCACCTTTGCGGTGTGTTTAGTACAAGCCCGTTGCGGATTTCCGTAAGAAACAAAAACAAAAGACTGTAAATATCATGAAGATAATGACCCCCCAAGACACATTATAAATTTTCCCTGTGACTTTATTACCGGCCAGCATAAATTAATGTGGATTTTTTTTCCTAGCCAAAATTGTGACTTTTTTCCCTGAGACTTTATTACCGGCCAGCATAAATTAATGTGACTTTTTTTCCTAACCAAAATGGTGACTTTTTTTTCCTGACATTATTACCGCCCACCGATGGGGTTGCCACACCCACGCCCTTTTTGGACCCCAGCAGAGACTGGTATCCACCTACTATATATATATATATATATATATATATATATATATATATATATATATATATATATATATATATATATACACACATATATATATGTATATAATATATATATATATATATATATATATATATATATATATATATATATATATATATATATATATATATATATATATATATATATATATACAGATATATACACACAACACAATGCTATACATATATATAATATATATATATATATATATATATATATATAATTATTATATATATAGATAGATATATATAAACGCAATGCTATGAGCATAAAACTGAAAGTTAAGTCACGCCAGTAAGCAGAGATCAATGAAAGTGTCATTTGCAACCGAGTCACACATCACAGGCGTGCAACATGAATCTCTCTCTCTTTCTCTCTCTCTCTCTCTCTCAAACAACAGCCGAAAATATCCGGATTACTCAAAACCTACATTTAAAGGCACGGTCCAAAAATAGAGGACGAAGCGGTGGCGTCGCGACGCCAAGCCCTACAGGCCGGGAGAAGGACCAGGTGCAGACTATCCACCACAGGAATGTTTTTCCAAACAAACGATTGAAACCTTCACAACAAACTAAATAAAGATACAATCCGCTCTCCTCCCCACTCTTCTGCTCTCTTTTATGGGTTAATGTTTGGTTTCTTGCTTGGTTTAATATATCCGAACGTTTCTTGCAACCCGGAGCAATGACTCCATTCAATACGTTATCATTATTAATATAACTATTATCAAAACTGAAACTATTCGGGAAGTCATGATTACACCGTCAATCACAATTAGGCAATTATAATAAATTTGTCACTCTTCGCATCAGTGTTTCACCGTGTTAAAAAAAACTAATGCTAAATCGATTTTGCATTACAGCTACAATTACAAAGACATCATTGACTGTCAATCTAAATTCATAAATTATTACTACTACTACTACTACTACTACTAATAATAATAATAATAATATAAAAAACGACAACTGTTAACAAATCCGACAAAGCCACTCATCTTCATCGAGGAAAAAAATTTCAAATGACACCAACATTCTGACTTCAGTATAAAATAAGAAAAAAATCTCCCCGCGGTACCCGGTTTACTACAGTGCGACGCCCAAAAGGAACTGGAAGGCGGAGGGGCGGGGGAGGGGGAAGGGGATTAGGGTATTTTAGAAGAGATGGGAAAAGTCAGGAGGAGGAAAAGGGGAATGGTTGCTACTGGTTACTATCTTACCGGGAGAGCGCAGACGACGAGCGTGTTTGTGTCTGTGGAGAGAGAGAGAGAGAGAGAGAGAGAGAGAGAGAGAGAGAGAGAGAGAGCTCTATTTATCTGAATCTGTTTTCTTTTTTGCTACAGTGCCAGGCCTTACATCAAAACGAAATCATATCTCTACCAATTCCTCTTCCCCGTTTTACAGCAACCATAACAAAATCTACATTGTGAGGAAAAGTGCCTATCTGCAATTTTCCTAATATGTTTTTTACATTTTACGTTTTGAAAACCAGGAAGTTTTCACACTGCATGTTTACCGTTCCATGAGAGAGAGAGAGAGAGAGAGAGAGAGAGAGAGAGAGAGAGAGAAACTTTCTCTCAGCTTCGTAAACGCCTGGCGTTGACCTCCTACGGATATTCTTTACACAACATCCTACCCGACTCCCTGTTGGGGAGTCCGGAGGAAAACCCAGACACTGAATAGGATCTCTCTCTCTCTCTCTCTCTCTCTCTCTCTACAGGAACCATGACGACACAGCGGCAATTCTCAGAGCCAAGGTGCACGCTTACTGCGAACAAAGGTGCACGAGCGATTGGGCAATATTGACGGACGGCCGCTCGCAGGCAAAGAGCTGAGGATGAACGCAACGATTACTCTGCTCCCTATTATATTTACCAAACTGCTAAACAGAATCTGGAGGTAGGGAGAATGGCGTATTTAGTTTCTTCTAACTTTCCATAAAAATATACAAGCGATCATTTTTAATATCTTGTGATATCAACCATTCCAACAATTTAATTTCTTCTAACTTCCTATATAAATATACAAGCAATCATTTTTAATATCTTGTGATATCAACCATCCCAACAATTTAATGTTATTTTTTAATCTTTTTAATGTTATTATTCATTAATCGTCACAATTCCCACCAATTCTTAAAGACAAACTGACCAGAAGCCACTAAAAAATTATAATCTCCAGGCGAGCTGAGGCTTACCAGTCCATAAAAGGCCACACACAAACATACACAAAGCAGACAATCTTGTGATGTAACAGGATGAGGGGGGAGAGAGAGGAGAGGGAGGGAGAGAGGTCAATGGTCTACTTCAGTGTATGCACGAGGCAATGAATGACCAACGAGCATTGTCAACAAAATCTTGTAATCTAGGTTGCACTTGAAAACATCGCTCATTGTTCGAGTAAAATTAAGCACGCATTGTGCTTGCACGCTCTTCTACTTCTTTGAGCTGTCTGAAATGCTTGCAAGCAGACAACTTGTTTGATAAACACATATAACAACAAAAACCTAAAACCCAAAGAAGCTTTTGTTCACTGGATAAAAAAGCGCAAACGTACTCTCTCTCTCTCTCTGTGTTGTTTAAAAGCAAACATATCTGTTGTGTATTTATCCATCCGCCCTCATCGATGCCGCAGGTTCATCCATCCGCCCTCTTCGTGGTTATATCCAGGCACTAACCACAGTGCAAGTCTTGGTCACTAGGCACCGCAAGTAATTTACTTCTGAGCAATTTTTTAAAAAAACAAAAACTCTTGATAAGCATTCTTAGGCTATTCTGCAGAGCAGTGGAGGAACCACATAGCCTAATGAGTTGATAATAATAATAATAATAATAATAATAATAATAAGAATATAATGATAATAATTAATAATAAGAATATATATATATATATATATATATATATATATATATATATATATATATATATATATATATGTGTATGTGTGTGTGTGTGTGTGTGTGTGTGTGTGTCACGTTTATCCATTCAGGAACCCAAGGAAGTGAATTCAACATTTGATTCAATACATTTCAAGTAGGAAACGTCATTCATTTTCGGTGGATAAGAACAAAATCCCCAAAGTTGTAAAAGGAAGTCTACAAAACCTGCGTCATAACATACACGTCATTTCCTGCTCTCTCTCTCTCTCCGTATCCGTTCTGGTAAAACACGAACAGGATTTTCAGAAGAGAGTCGCCGTCCATATACCCACCAATGCCACTTTGTCATCCCATGAACGTTATTCTCAGAGTAAACAGGATACACAGTGTATCAATGGCCCTGCAGTAAAAGCCGTGCGTTGCCAATTATGAACGTCACCTCGGTTTTATTTTGATTATACTGTAAAATTCTGCGAGCTGACGCACACGCCTGTCAATGCAAAGCAGGGATAAATTATGGAGCGAATCCTTTACGTCTCGCTGAAGAGTATTCCTTTTCAAAGGACTGAAAAAAAAAAAAAAATAGGACAGCTAATCAAACAGGATGTGACGCAAACTTCTGCATCATCTCATGCCGGTCAATTCAGTGTGAAAAAAACCATAAATGCTGTCACTGTTGCTACGTTCATTTTTCATTTCCTACCTGGCAAGTCTGTGAATACAGGGGGAGTCTGCAGTTCATTTTAAAACATGAAAGTTTGGAATCACGAAAATGGCAGATGTACTAAGTTTATATATATATATATATATATATATATATATATATATATATATATATATATATATATTCCATTTAGTTCCTTACTGTTTCATCTCTAGGTTGGTTGTGTTTTCATTTTTATTTATTTCATTCTTGCTGTAATGTTTTAAATGTATTCTGTGACTGTACTTATAATTTTTTTTATCTTTCTTCATGCACAGCCCTGAAGATGTAATTCTGTAGATAATTACGAAACGTTGGCTTTCGTCCGTCTTTCTCTGAGATATATATATATATATATATATATATATATATATATATATATATATATATACATATATATATATATATATATATATATATATATATATATATATATATATATATATATATATATATGACTAATATATATATATAAAATAGTATATAGTATATATACCAGAAACCTAAAGAACACCATTTTCAGCTGCAACAAAGAAGTCAAGAGAAGACTGAGAGAGAGAGAGAGAGAGAGAGAGAGAGAGAGAGAGAGAGAGAGAGAGAGAGAGAGAGAGAGAGAGAGAGAGGGGGTTTTCAGGATACAAACACAAAAACATCTATTTGCAGCGCCGCCACCACCTCAGCCCCGCTGTTAAAACAAATCCCCCTCCAAGCACAGAGACCCCTCTCAGGTCCCTCCCTTTTTCAAGTGCATCCTGGACCCCCCCACCCCACAGCCCGTCTCGTCTCAACATGCGGCCAAGGGCGGCCCCCCTTGCAACATGAATCAACCTGAGACACAACACATTCAATATGATCCTGAAAATGTCACAACATATTCATTCAACAAGATATTATGAAAATGTGAAGTTTTAAGATATTCAAGGAGGAAATGAGACGTCTTCATTAAAAATAACGACGAGACCGAAGTTCACGTCTTCAAGGAAAGCACAAACTCCTGGCAAAACTAAAGATGTCCCGTCTGATGGGACAAATGAGCATCGAGGGGAGGGGGGGGGGAACTGGCATGATGGATCCCATGAGTGTCAATGGAATTATTTCCAAAAATGAATAAGTAAATAATGCGTCGAAGTTTCTTCGGGGCAATCGAGCTTTCTGTACAGCGTACGATGCTGTATGAAACTCTCAGCCGCATCCCATGAAACTTTCAGCTACGGCCCGGTGGTGGCCTGTCCAATAGCGTTGCCAGACGCACGACCATGACTAACTTTAACCTTAAATAAAAATAAAACCTACTGAGGCTAGGGCTGCAATTTTGTATGTCTGATGATTGGAGAGTGGATGATCAACATACCAATTTGCAGCCCTATAGCCTCAGTAGTTTTTAACCTCTGAGGGCGGACAGAAACGTGCGGACGGACAGACAAATAGCCATCTCAATAGTTTTCTTTAACAGAAAACTTAAAATGGAAACTGGAAAAAAAATGCAATGGTGTGGCAGGGCATTTTGAAATCCCCATCGATAAAACTGCGAACCCAAGGTTGGAAACAGAAGGAAAAATAGACTATGCTCACAATACTATTTTCTTCGCTGTTCCTTTAAGCTTACCAATCGATATTAAACGTAATCTCTCAATTCCTCTTCCCTTCAAATATTCAGGGACCATATTTTAAGCAGATTAATTCTAGAGATACTGCAACAATACTGACCTAAAATGGAAGACTCAGCAGTATCTGCAAAAATACAAAACTGAGAAAAATGGTAGGTATTGCAGTTTTCCCGTCTTACTACTGATTTTGCAGATACTGCAAATGGGACCCCCTATAATACTCGTGGAAAGCACTGAAGAATCATTCTGCAACTGCAGTAACTTGTGTATTTTGTGTTTCATGAGCCCAACAGGTGGCATATCTCAATTTCGAAAATTTTGCAGAACATCTGGTTTTCCATTTTTGGGCAGAATACTACCCATAAAAAACCCCATCCCACTAAAAGCTATCCCAATTTCGGAGACCGTCAGTAAACGCAACCAGGTCAAAGAGTATACGAAAACACTATGGCTGACTTGGACAGATCCCAAAATACTACGCACAAAAATAAAAAAAATAAAAAAAAATTCCCGCATTCTTGACAAAGTGTCAGTTATCGTACACTTGTAAACAAACAAAGCCTGCGCCTGCCTATTCCCCCAAAAAACCTACCATCTGCTTTCGGACATTTCCTACATAGCACATTATGAACAAACTTTCACAACACCAAGAGAGCTCGCTTTGGAGTACGCCCAACAATGACCCGCTTCCTATTAATAGTCAGGATGACCCTCAATCCCGCTCGTCTAGAAGTCCCATGATGTGCAAAAGAAAAACTAGTTTTATTTTCTTATCCACCAGTAACTGCCTAACTATTTTTTGACAAATGCGTCATCTGTGATACATAATCTAGACAGTCCCGAAGAAATAAACCATTCGTAATTTTCCATGAAACACCGACCCTCTACAGGCTAAAAGTGGGTGGCACTATATGAATAGAGGATGAGTCATTTTAGTTCCTACTAATGGGGAGATGAGATATTGGGGTGCCAGTCGCTGGCAAAGAATACAGGCTACTGTAATTAACCATGAGGTGCTTCGAAGTGGCAAACTGAAACAATCATTCGACATACTTATAAATAACAATTCTAAAGACCACAGACGTTAATTTTTGTCTGTGACTTGGAGATGGTCAAACGTCCAGGGCCACAGACAAGAGTAAAATCAAGGTCTCTACGAGTATTTTCTTAAACTCTGCTACTACAAAATACGCGTAAAGACCTTGATTTTATTCTTGTCTGTGGCCCTGGACGTTTGGCCATCTCCAAGTCACAGACAAAAATTAACGTGTGGTTTTTAGAATTGTTATTTACAAGTATGTCGAATAATGGTTTCAGTGTGCCACTTCGAAGCACCTCATGGTTAATTACCAGTAGCCTGTATTCTTTGCAAGCGCTCCCCATTAGTAAGAACTAAAATGACTCATCCTCTATTCATATAGTGCCACTCACTTTTAGCCCGTAGAGGGTCGGTGTTTCATGGAAAATTACGAATGGTTTATTTCTATAAACGTCCTAGAGCCTTCTCTTTGGCTTCCACCCTAGCACAAACCCATGGGAGGAAAGTACCATCAACTCACTCTTTGCGTGATACACGAGCGACCAGCCAAGAAAATCTACGTAACGAGTGCGATATACTACGCAATTGCCAATTCAACAGCATGTATGAAAGACTTCTCAATTTATTTACAAATAAGTATTTAAATCTTGTCCGTAACGAACCTTACCTAAAGGTGTTTGGATGTCGTAAGACCTATTGAATAAATATATGTTAATGAATTTATGTTTAACATTCAAATAGGATTGATAGAGCCGGGGGGTGGGGGTGGGAGGATCTCTCTCTCTCAGGAGGAGGAGGTGGTACCTCAACACCACGTGAGTAGATAAAATTCTTGGCATGCGAGTACTAGGAAGGGAAGAGGGAACAGGACCAGGGATCAGGGCCACCTTAGGTACAGCATTTGTTATACCCTTCGTAAAACAACGTGACGATGTCCCGGCCCACACATTTCGATCTTCTGTCTGCAATATACATTCAGGTCCACTTTTTTCTTTGTTTTTTAAGAGAGCAAGCCAACTTTCTTTAAAGTGAGACACCTTTTATAGACACTACGAACAAACTTGACACTAAGCTTTCTAGAACAATGTGACATTTGCCCCAACAGAAATAACAAACTGGTGTCTAGACTTGCCACTTAACCTCTGAAGATGTTTTTATTTGGCATCACAAATTTATATCTTTCGGGTCAATTTACATCTTTCTTCGAGTCACAGTGGCATTATACCAAGACTTGGGTCAAAGTGGCAATATATCCTGACTTAACCACCACACCCTATGTTCGGGGTGGTCAGTAAAATTTTAGCCCTCGGGCTGGGGAGTTAAAGAGTAGGCCTAGCGACACACTGGCCACGCGTCATAAGCATTGGGACCTGTCCCCCCCCCACCACAACTGGTTGTCGGCCTGCCTAAGAAACAGGAGATCAGCGCCTGCTCTATGAGCCTACAGAGTCCCAGGAGGTCTTTAACTTTAACAAAAGACAAGAGTACAACTAGTACCAATTGGCAATGAATTTTACAGAGGGATGAAGCGTCGATTATCAAGTTAGCCTGGACATCAAATGTCACTAGTCTATCTGGTAGGTCACCGTCCTTTTACCCGGACTTTTTTCATTTACTTGTTTGCTTTTGCATTTTACCACTTACTCCGCCGCTTCAAGGATCTACCGGGTTATGTGACAGTAATTGCTTGCAGTATGTATCTCTTTGCTTTGCATTTTAAAAAGGACTAACCCAGAGTAAACACTTGTACCATTTTAATAACCGCGGGAAGTCGCGCTAATTCTAGCTATTAAAACCAACGAAAAACACTTGTATAATAAATTTATTAATATATAACAGCTTCCATAAGTGAAACTGCAGTATCCAACAACTGATAATGTTGGTGCAAAGATAAAAAGGCCATGATTTCTTGACATACATAGTAAATTTTCAGCACTAGAGAGAGAGAGAGAGAGAGAGAGAGAGAGAGAGAGAGAGAGAGAGAATTTCATCCAGTGCTTAAATTTAAGCCTTGGCATAAACTGAGAACAATTTGTTTTGGAAGTCTCAACTTCATCGCCCCACAAATTACTGTTTGGTTAGCAATATCCGCGAGGAAGTAACTTTACCCTAGGGCTGTAACTGATCATGAGAAAAAGAAATGAGATATTTGCAAAAATTCTGCTACGCACAATCTGGACATACATAAAACAAAAAAATTTCAAAATACTACATGAAACCAAAAGTAGTTTAAGACGTAGCAATTGCGTTTTCACACTGTTTAAAGTGAAAGTTTCCGATAAAAAATGAATATAATAATAATAATAATAATAATAATAATAATAATAATAATACTCATCTTCGTCTACTTTCGCCATACGAGGCACGAGCAGCCAACCTAAAAATACTGTACTGCTGATGACGAAAGCACACCAAGACTTGAGCAAGTCACAGCGGAACCTACAACTTTTCTCTCTCTCTCTCAAACATATCAAGTGACGGGGAATGACAGCGACAAGAACTGCTCCAGCTCGCAAAGAAGCGTACTCTGACATATGTACTTTTTTGGCTAAACGGTAAAAGAATGACCAACACTATTGGCATCCATATTGATATTCCTATGAGTCTTGTAAGGTCAAGACTAAGACGGGCGTGCTTCGCAACAGTGCCAAAAATGGGCATATTACAGCAGCGGTCGTAAGAAGAGGTAACTCCCATGGTATTCTCGTTACTTAGTCTAGCTTATTTCATTCAGAGGAACCTGATTTCAAAGCTACAAGCCACTTTAACTACGTTCTATGTAAAGGTACATGAACAGAAATATACTGGCCTTGCTACTTGGCCTAATCCCTGCAATGCTTTTGAGAGATGAGCAAGTACTCGAACAACCAAAGCCAATAATAATAATAATAATAATAATGCTCAAATCAGACTTCCCATACAAGCAACCACCTCAATGGGTGAGAAACCCCAGACATGGCTTCCCAACAATGAACCAGCCGTGATGGAACAAAACTTGTATCCACGGTCACAAAACTTGTATCCACGGGCAATCTGGTAAATCCTGAATTCGCGTGTCACGTGACTATTGCTGTCACTATCAACCTTAAGCCTACAGAGTATCGACGACTTTCGTCACCTCTCTTTATAGGCCTATTCCTATTCCTTCCTTGTCCGCACAGCCTGCAAATAAGCCTAGACAAGTTCGTTGGAGTTTTGACCGTAAACGTACTTGAAAAGCCTATACCAAGCCCGTATGCCTAATAAGACAATGAATCGTTCCATACGCATTGCATATCAACCACCCAAACATAAAATACTTTTTTTTTACTTCTTATCGAAAGGATTAAACTTACATTATTTGCAATTACATTACTTACAATATGGTTAGAGTATACATGCGCATTTCTTTACATAAGTATAAACTGTCAATTTACACATTTTGCTTTAGTTACTGGCTACTCAAAAAACAGTCATTAATATACCCTTTTGTATAAATTTTATTTATTCTATAAGAAACTTGAGCAATATGGAACCCCCATCAACCAAAATTCACAACCCTCGGTCTAAAAAGCCATCTGGTCAACACGTGCTCCCCCAACAAGAATCATCTGCTATCCTACACTGAGTCACTCCAACAGGACCCGAACTCATCCAACTCGTATGAGCGACTCTCAACGTCACAGAACGAGCTCCTTGTGACTCCCAATCGGCAGTCATTTACACGATAAAACCCGTGTGGCCTGGACGTTGATAACATGATATAGACTAATACAATCGTGCATCATATACAATCGAGATAATTCATCGTCTGACAATGAGTATAATTGCAACGGTAAAAGAACGATAATGAAATGATCTCTGACGAATGAGACTGGAGGTAAAGTTTGGAATTCTAGTACTTAAGAGCTAGCATGACAGATTGGAGGGGAAAGCGAGAGCCCCCAATCCGCCTAGCAACTACCGTGTCTCGAGAGTAGAAACTTGAAACGGTAAATGAACACAAAAACAGGTTGGAATCACGATGATGTCACGATTCAAGTCCGGGACGGCGGAGATAATATAAAAACAGATGAGAACAATATTTAACTGCACGGGATCCATGGGTGGAGCAACCACTGGATCTATCTATCAATACATAAGTATACCTTAGTTTTACCAGACCACTGAGCTGATTAACAGCTCTCCTAGGGCTGGCTCGAAGGATTAGACTTATTTTACGTGGCTAAGAACCAACTGGTTACTTAGCAACGGGACATACAGCTTATTGTGGAATCCGAACCACATTATAGCGAGAAATGAATTTCTATCACCAAAAATAGACACACATATAAATGCATTTATAATAGCGACCTCTTTATTAGCTACTTACACATGGGCAATGTTAAACCACACACGTACTTCAAAAGAAAAACAGTGGAACCAACTCTTAATACACTGGGACCAATTCCCATAACCGTCACAATAAGTAATTTCAAGTCAACGAAACCCCTTCCAAACGTACACATATTAATACATTTCCAATATCCACGTCCTTCAAAAGATAAGCACGAAAAAGCGAGGAATATTAATAAAAGCAACACTAAAATAAATGAAGAAGAACCAATCAAGTTAAATACAGACAAAATGGGTCAAACCAGAGAACGAAATCCTCCTATTTCAACACGTGATCCCCGGTACGAAAAAACAACCACAAGGTTCTCTCCGCTCCCAGGAACAATACCCATTCAGGTAGCCCTCTTCCTCCGCAGTCCCACGCCCTGTTCCCCAAACAACACATTAGAACCTGTAATAGGAAGTAACCCGATGCCTGAATGGGCTCCTTCCCAAACTGAACACCTGTGGGGTTCACATCACAGGAGAAGGCAGAAACCGAAAACGTTCTTGAGATCCAAGACCTGAAAACTCAACAGTAACTATCAGCAGGGAATCAAGTACTACACCAGGTGGTTAGTCGACTTTGGTGGGTTGAAAGCATCTTGGAAAAGCGCACGGTGCTTGCAACCCATATACAGAATTCCCACCGTGTCCCTCCTTTTCTAAAGTAATGCGGTATTACGGACCACATTCCAAATCGTGAAGTGAAATTTCATAAAAATTCGTATCGTAAGAAAACGATCTGGAAGTTAAAACAGTTTGGTATGTGAATCAAGACTCCTTTGAGGTATCATTTATTCCTCACTCACAAAGAAATGAAACCCAACGAACAGTATATATCTGCAATCGTTCGTCCTGTACTGTGTAATATAGTAAGAACATGCATATTCGATATCGAACCCTAATATTCTGTTACTGGCGTACACTATTCTTACTTTCTCCAGTGATAAACACTTTCACCTTCTCAAAGAAATTTTAAAGAAATTACAAATACTTAAATATCCAAAGATCTGCATAGCCACCAGACAAGACAGGAAATTTACGATATTACAAACGTCTCGTACAACTGAAATTTTTAAAAAGGTTCCTTAATAGGTATTGCAACAACTCAAATCATGACAAACTTGAAACCTTGACATTTTCTTGAAACCTTCCGTTATATTACAAATCTCAAAACTCTCGAGCGACAGCTGAAAGAATAAAAAAAAAAAAAAACCTTCCAAGCCCCAAACAAGAATTGCTTTCTAAGAAATACAAGATGGAGAGGGCACTTTGAACCTTGAAACACTGGGCGATACGAGTCATAAGACTTAGGCCAACGCGAGTAAAACCCCTGAAGCTATTCTTAAAAATTCATAAAAATCTATTTGCTCAGACAAAACACCATCAAATTACTAATGGGGAATGACTAATCTTACAGGCTTGGGGGCAGTAAATCTTTGCCCCAAATTAAAAAGAAAATAAAAAAAAAATCCCTGCAAAACTATGCGTAATTTGCAAGGCGAGCAAACTACTGATTTTTTAAAATCGAGTGTAAACGCTTCTGAATACAGTACAGTAATTGCTTTCCGACAGCGACTGGCCACAGGGCCCTCCACAGAGCACGTTTAGCCTGACATTGGGGCATGACTTAAAAAGACAACGTCGACTTTGGACTGAGTGAAGTACGACCTTAACAATGGAGATGATATATAACACTGCGGACTCGAGTAATTTTCCACGAGTTCTGGGTTTCTGAGTACGAGTAGAGTTCCTTGAAACAAAGTAATCGAGACCAGAAAGAAGCCTTATAACAATGGACCACAAAAACATACAAAAATTTTCCTCAAATTTACTTTGTGTCGTGAAGACCTCACCACAAGAAGCGGCGTCCTAACCTCATCTACCACGAATCCAGATCAGCTTAAATGGCCCACTCTCAAATCACGCCAATGAAAACTACCTAAGCATCAGAACTGGCATTTTTCAAGATGTTATTCAGGTATTATCCAAGTACAGTAACTGTTCAAGTATTCACCAGCCTGAAGTGGTCAAAACCTAGATGGATGACTGCTGTCACAGCCAACCTGTGATCAAATCAGCCGAAAAAGAAATTATTCCTAATATTTTATATGGTATACTAATTACTGGTTTACTTACCACCTTCTCCCTGCTGCGCAGGACGCCCATCTTCCCGAAACGGACGTGGAAGGGAGAACTGAGGAAGGTGCCATCTTCCTGTCTTACAACTACAACGTCTATGGCACCTATGTACAAAAGAATACAGAGACCAGAATTAATATAATGGGTAATGATAACGAATGAATGCATACTATGATAAAAAATATTTTTAACAGATAATACAACTGCAGATAATAAAGGAGATAAAACACACAAGAGTTAATAGTCACAAATGCAAAAATGGATAGATAGGTGTGGAGGCGATGAACTGCACAAAAATCTGGTCTTTTTGTTATTCAGATTACAATAGTTAAAATGGAATACTATTCTTATATTAAATAATGGCAAAACTACTTAATCTTTAAATTCAAGGGATCGTCTTCGGAGTTATACAGTACTATCGTTGTATCTTAATGACAAAAAAATCCTGATGAAATGCACTGATAAAAAAAATATCTAATCGATCACCTCAAAGAAGTTTACTTATCTTGAATGATGTAATTAATTTCTTATCTTATTATTGCACAGTATACAGTATTCTATACTTTGACGGACTTACAAGATGAAGTTTATCCAATTATCTGATTTTAAACTCTCCGATATTCTGCGTATCAAAACACCACACAGAAAAAAGCGCGGCAATCTACTGAACCTCTCTCTCTCTCTCTCTCTCTCTCTCTCTCTCTGACAAACACCTGTACGCACTCTCATAATGAATATGCAAATATATACTCTACGCGCAAAATGTCTTCTTTCCAAACATTCCTAAGTGTACTCCACTGACTGCATAATAACACATGTGTACAGACATCAAATTCTGAAAAAAATATTCATATATGGAGAACTACTCTTAATCCTAAGCTTCGGACAGGTAAACGATGGTAACTAAAGCCGGACCAGTAACACTGGCAAAATAATGTAGGTTTATTTTTCTCATTACTGACCCTTCACACGGGTTATATACCCTATACAGTATAGCCTATGTGTTACAGGCAGATAACGAAACCAGGCATTTCATGAACTGCCTGAAATTTCAGGCAGATAGCGAAATGCACTTATGGACATTTGATCCCAGGGGCTAGTACTAAACACGGCGTAATACATTTGACCCCCCAGGAGGCTAGTACTAAACGCGGCGAAACAGTGTGTCACTGTTTCGCCGCGTTTAGGACTAGCCCCCGAGGCGATCAAATGTCCCTTAGTCCATTTCGCTATCTGCCTAAAATTTCAGGCAGTTCGAGAAATGGCTGTTTTCGCTATCTGCCTGTAACGTATTTACAGTGCATGAAACTTTCTTTTCGATCCTCTACCATCGCCCTGCACGCACACAACCGCCCCCCACTCGGATAAAACTGAAAACAAAGAGACAACAATAATCGCTGGTCAATATTCCACAGACAGGGCGATTCCAATACATGAGCGCCTAGGCGTGAGTCCTGAATGAAAAGCCCAAGCCATTGTGACCTTGAGAGAGAGAGAGAGAGAGAGAGAGAGAGAGAGAGAGAGAGAGAGAGAGAGAGAGAGAGAGAGAGAGAGACACTTTACAAGAGTTATGGAGTAGTAAACGAACCACCTATATGGATTCATTTTAAGGTTTTCCATTACTTATACGTCTGAGCACTTCCAAATGCATCAAACATATGCAGACAAGTCAATACGTGCAGTATATAATAATAATAATAATAATAATAATAATAATAATAATAATAATAATAATAATGCACTTTATTCAGTCTTTAGCGTAGGTGATTCACTGATGCAAAACAAAATGTTTTTGATCTGGAAGGGCCGGGGGAGTAGTCGTCAGAGGCCCCAAACAATAAACCACACAATGAAGCCCTAGAAATTCAGTCGTACTGGGTACCATAACCGATTTAACATTTAAGCACTGCAAATCCACTTCCCCCTCTTGTGTACATTAAACTCTCTGTAACTAGTATCAAATGCACTCGCAACCTCATGCACACAATGACCTCTCGCTCTCTCGTTCATAGACACAAGCACGAGTAACTTTTAAGAAGAATTACGAACAAAGAAAACCAGAAGTGTTCTCACCTGTTAAAGTGGCTGCGTTGATCTCATTGTAGAAATCCTTGAAGTTTGAGATGAACTTGCCTATATAGTTCATGCTCCTCTAAGCCTACGGTATAACAAGCGAGGGGATCTACGCTCCCCGATAACTACCTGTAAGTGTTCATAAAGAAATCAGACAATGAAAATTATAAACACCAAAGTATGGTTTTGTCTTCAAATGCTATTGGTTAAAGTACGTCGCAGGCATACGCAACAAAATGTGACAAAGGGTGCCAATTGTGTTGGGGGCAGGAAACTAACAATGTTGCTGCCAAATTAGTTTTTAATTTCTCATAGCAAATATATAACAGGATTCAATAAACAATTATGAAGTTTGTTTATATAAATAATATATATAAACATACACACACACCATAAATGACAGCAATACAAAATACAAAATCTACCACAGACTTGTAATCAATCAATGTGAAGAGCAACGTAACATAAACTCTTTTAAATAACTAAGCGAGATATAACGAGTAATAGCAACTTATATAAGTTCTCTTTATTACTATCAACAGCCTGCATGTAATACAACCATGTCGACTAAACTAAACACTAATCTGGAATATCCTTATTTCCAGTGAGGTTTCTTCGCCAATGACTTAGTAGCCACACACAGGATCTTATTTCAATTGGTATCACAACCCCTCCCCCCCCTCCCTCTCTCTCTCTCTCTTTCTCCCAAAACTCTAAACTCGCAATACTTGTCGACGAGTATAATCCTACCAAAATTTGTAAGATTAAAAGCTACAGGTAACATTTTTAACGCTTTGTTAACCTGAGAACAAAATTACAAACACGTGCGATCTCTACACACCTGAAAATATGGTTAAAGTACCATTTTAAAAGGAATTCTGCCCTGCAATTACCAAACACGCAAACAAGCCCTTTCTTGTTACGTAATGTGGCAAGATCACATGAAGGGTAATTGTTGACCTTACTTAAAAATGGGGCATGGCCAAATTTAAGGTCACACAGGTGTTTGACACATGGTCACCATATCAATACCTTGGATTCACCTGTTTTCTTTTTGAAAAACGAAAGTTAAGTATACGAAAAACAGGTGTCCAGATAATGTAATATCAATTTGGATAATGGCATACAGCAGGCAGTTGGGTGTTCAGTTACAGAACTGGAATTGACTGTACTAGTTTGCACTTTTGAAGAAACCCGTAACAACAGGAAGCTGTACATGTTACAAAACAATCACATTACATGCAGCCACTCCGGCAAAAGGTCACTGATTATCACCATATATCTTTATGTGGACAAACTAACAGCTATAATACGGCTATACGTTGAAAAACTCTATGTCCAAATAAGGAATAATCAAAATAGCGAGAGACAGGGGGATTAAAGTGGGTGCCATTTTCAATATTCCCCGTAACCCATGTAATAATAATAATAATAAACAGGCGTTGACAATGCATGAGTCAATGGGGTGCAACCCGCCTCAACACTTGTCATTCTCACTCTGCAGTGAAATTTGACGTTCACTTTTACAAGCTCACGAAGCTTGCCTCTTCTGCTAGTCATTGCCAGTTTGGGGGCTGTTGCACGGTCATGTGCTGCAACCTTTCGATGACTACAGAAAAAAAGGAGGTAGTAAGCTAAATACATAGTTTCGTGGCCAAGACCGCTCTACAGGGCACGTCCTGTCAGAAACTGTATGCTCCGACTTCTAGGACTAGGAATCTCGCGTGCAATTTCTACGTCTTTGCATTTCTTGATTAAAGGCCAGACGCACCTAACTCAGCATCTTCATTGTCAAAATCACCAATATTAGTAAACTTTCTTCAAGACCACACCTTAGTTTCGCCGGGAGAAAGAGAGAGAGAGGAGATCCCGGGGATAGGGTAAAACAGGACGTACCAATCGATATGATCCACCCCCCTGCCGCAGCAGGCGATTCCTGCATAGGCTACACGTTGTCGGCTTTAAACCGACCCTGCTTCACCCCTGATTCTGGTTTACAGACACCCACACCGACACAGAACAACGACAGTGCTGCACAAGACAAAATGAGTGTGATACCATCTACAGGAAAACTGGAGTGTACTTTTTTTTGTCGCCTCACTCCCGTTCATAGGCTATGTAGGGTCCCTTGGCAACGGTCAACATGCATCAGCTGTGCGATAGTAGGGGCCCTTCAAGACAAAGGGCAACGTTTCTAATTGTACACCATTAACACTATTCAAATATCCTTCAGAGCATGGCACTTCACAATGAAAACACCTCCACTTAACAGCACGAAAAGTTTACGATGGCACACTCACTGCGTTATTAAAGAGAAAAAGCTGGATTACTTTACACGACGAGTGCTAAAGCGTGAGTACTCTTCCTACTGACTCACTCGACGCACTGCGCTTACTCGTGCTTCTTGAGTGGCCCTCGCCTCGCTGGCCCAAAGTTGCCAGATATTGATTTGTATCTTCGTCCATGCAGAGAGGAATTTCTAGCCATGATTACTTTACCACGAATATATCAACTAAAAATTCAGTTGTCCTTAGTATTTTCAACGGGTTTAATTGCCTACATGAAAAATATTTCAAATACCAACGCTTGTCTACGACTACGGGACTATCTGGCATCACCATATCTTGAAATAGATTTAGTCTAGAAGAAATTTCTTTATCTATTTTGAATGAATCACTTAACCTTTGTAATGACAGGTCAGCTAAAAGGAGGCGAAATCATTAATTGTTATACGACAGACTTTGTTATACTTCCCTCTTGCGTTAAATAACGAGGTGAATATGAAAATCCTTCTTCCCGCTTGGCGATCGATTGACAGAACTGTCGCTGGAATATACTCGAAAGGAATGAATGTCCGCTAGCGAATGCCGTATCTTATAAGCATTAAGCAATGGTTCTTACAAATCAGTACAAAACGTTCGTCTAAAACGAACAAATACACAGACACTTTGGTGAAAGACCAACAAGGACAACGCCCACCGCTGCAACAAAAGCAGCTTACACCGAGTCTACATGAGCCGGCACTGAAGTTGATTTTTTTAAATTGCATTTCTTTCTTTTGATTAAATAAAGTCATTGCACTGGATAACACAGGTGGGAGTCTAATACTGATGCTGTCGCCTCTCTACAAGGAGAAATAATTCTTCCATGCTTTCATACATCTTTATATTATCATTATAATTATTTGCAAATTTGGATAACACAGGTGGGAGTCTAAACAGACTATCTGCAAGCAAATTAATCACATCTTTATACTATAATTGATTATTTGTTTCAAGTAACAGACAGTCCCTAGAACAAAGACTTGCTATCTGACATCAGTAACGTGAACGGGCGACGGAAGCGGGGTCGTGATATATGACGTCACTTTGGGAAGTCAAGCTAAGGTACGCCAAAAATGACAAAACACTATAGGAAGAAGGCCTTTCCTTAAATATAACAAAGAAGAAGAAAATTCACGCGTAACAATATAATTAGTGCGTTCCTTGATTAACAGAAGCAGTTGCAGCGATTATACAGTATGCAGTTTTTTCGGTCCAATGATACAGGTATCCACACATTCTATACGCGCTGTGAAGTGTCGTAAATGTCAAAGACCGGAGGAGAATGAAATGGACGTTTTCATATACGAAAAAATTGTCATTTGAGAGAGAGAGAGAGAGAGAGAGAGAGAGAGAGAGAGAGAGAGAGAGAGAGAGAGAGAGAGAGAGTAACAAAAATAGTTTTTATGTGGCCCTGATTAAGGACCGTTCTTAAATACCACTGTTCCTAATTCTGGCTCTCTCTCATAACTTTAATACAGCTTTACCTTTGCAAATTTAACTTTGGTTTGTGTGATACAGAGAGAGAGAGAGAGAGAGAGAGAGAGAGAGAGAGAGAGAGAGAGAGAGAGAGAGAGAGACTGCCTCTTTTTCGGATATTCCCGCATCTCTCGCAGCCAGAATAAGCGTTCTGTGAGTTCACGCACTCACTTCTTTAAACTTGCGTCTCATTCCATTACAGAAAATTATATAAAGAAAAATGTGGTTAAAATCAAGCTTGAAAGTGGCTTTATTCACTGAGCATAAGACGATTGAAGTTTTAGTAAACCATCAGTATCATAGCAAAGTTGAGATTATTGTTCCGGTAAGTAAATGACACAGTTATTACTGTATTCTGTAATGAAACTTGTAGATTCCTTGAGCTAGGTCGCAGCTACAGACCGCACCGAAATCGCGCTCCGTCGTACGATAATCATACCATTTCCACTGACTCACCTGAGATGGGTTGCCATATGTCGCCAGTCGGTTCGGCGTCCTCAATTCCAGCGACTATGATTTTTTATAACCAAGACTATTTTTTCACTACAGTTCGCAAAACAGGTGGTCTTAAGTATTCCTAAATTAGGGTGGCGATGTGTCAAAAGAGTATGATCTGGGCTCTATGAAGAAAAGAAAAGACAATTACTATGGCTGTCTGGCCGCAAGCGTGCTGAGAATCGTCTGCTATTTCCAAGTAAAAAAGAAAATCATCAGGATTTTCCTGTCCCGAATAGGAATGAGGGAATGTCAGATGAGTTGTAGACAGTCAAGCGTGGACTATGGACCTCTTTGATGAAGATGGAGTACTTGTGTAACATAATCCCCAGCTGAACCTCCTTGAGCTGAACACATGAAGAATCTCCCAGGCTAATCATTCCCGCCTACGGGTGTACCTCACGTGACGAAGTGACCTGCGGTTCCTACCTTAGTTACAGACCAACCAACGTTCGGCCTATTTCATGGAAGTTCCACACATTCCGCGCGTGACGGCTTTCTCATTTGACATGTATTGATTTGAAAGTACTGCGTTACGGGGATACAGCCGCTGAAGTACTGATATTAATCTGAGGGAACAAAAAGTAAGTGAGGGTTTGTAGGCCGATGTCAGGTTTCGTTGACCTTGGAATCTAACACAAAGGCCCCTATTTTAGTCATCAGCATATCCAACCCTTATGTTTAATAAGTTCACATTCTTGGAACCATTTTAATTCAAGATAAGATATAACGATTGCTTAACTCATATAAGAAGCCAATTTATCTGAACTTTGTTGTTCTAAGTGATGAAATGTTTTAATTGCTCCCTTAAACGGAGATTTCTTTTATCGCTTTTCATGAAATGAAAGGAAATTGAGTGGCAACCAATATAAAAAAAGAAGCGAAAACAAGCACTAATCATTTTTACTAACGATAGTAATGTTCGGAAAATGACAGAAAAACACGAAGTACATAAAGTGGATGAAAGGACTGAAAGAGAGAGAGAGAGAGAGAGAGAGTTGAACAGTCGTAGATACTTGCATTGGTATATATAGAAGCAATAGTTGCCAAACACATAAACAGTAGAACTGATATACTGGGTTACCAAAGGCAGAGAGAGAGAGAGAGAGAGAGAGAGAGAGAGAGAGAGAGAGAGAGAGAGAGACTCAAGTCCGTACAGATGTTTCAAATATTTCTTTAGTCAATCAAGTCTTTCCAGGGAATGTCAATCTATTAACTACTGCGTCAACTGATGGGTTCGCACGTGTGTCGAATCTTAAATTTAGTACGTAGTTCTCGGAGATATCTTTTATATGAATAGTGCTAATTTACACCTGCTCTCTCTCTCTCTCTCTCTCTCTATATATATATATATATATATATAGATATATATATATATATATATATATATATATATACATACATATATAAATCATCCCCTCTCCACCTCCCCCGTACACACAGCGTCGATGACCGTCGTTTTTGTGACGGTAGTACACGATATCGGATAAATAAATTCTCCTAACAGAAAATTAGTAATATATCTCATTGGTATTTTTTTTTTTTTACTTATGTAAGAGTTCCGCTTCCTTCGTTTTGCTCTACCCTTCTGGTGCCTAGGCCTTCTAAGTATAATAATAATAATAATAATAATAATAATAATAATAATAATAATAATAATAATAATAATTATCATTATTATTATTATTATTATTATTATTATTATTATACTCACAAAATCTATTTGAAATCGATACGCTGTTTTTTTTTTCAATTTAAGCACATTCTGACAACTGTATGTTCTCATTTTTTAAAATCATTGTTTATAATAATAGTAATCATCATCATCATCACCATCCTTATTTATTATTATTTTATTATTATTATTATACTTGAAAAATCTATTCAATACACCGTTTCCTTTCATTTAACAACATTTTGAGAAATGTATACTCTCATTTTTTAGAATCGTTGTTATTACCTGTGTTTATACTAATAATAATAATAATAATAATAATAATAATAATAATATTGTGTAAGGTTGAATAAATAAACTTATACTGGACTGTCTTGAGAATACTATCAGTGACAAAATTGCATGCAGAGAACTGCACGGTCGGCGCTAGAATACCAAGTGGTTTTCATTCAGTATTCCTACCAGCAAACGAACTTTCAAAACACTCCAGTGGACTAAAATTAGACAAGCATTGCGATATAGAGAATACGAATCACGGTTTCTGTGAAGAATTGGCGTAAAAGAGATAGCAAATGGACTTTAATTATTATTATTATTATGGGACAACCTTCGACAGTAAGTTGTAATCTAGGCATACACAGGAAATTCTAAAGCGACCTGAATTCCGTTTGGAAAATATCGTTGGCACAGTTTCCCTTAGAACCACTCTTACGAAAAAGATCAAATAGTTTCCATTATCACTCATCCGTAAAATACACTATGCCGGCAAGAAATTCAACAACTAACCAGGCAAAGCGAAGCCTCAAAAATGGTTGGCTTAGCACAAACATTTCCCCCTTTGTTCGGCGAAGGAATGAATGAAACTTGCATCGTCTGCCCGCCTGACGTCATCGCCTCATGAGATTCTCAGCCAAAGACCGAATCGCGCAAAAATGGTTCGAGATATTGTCATAGACCGACAACGGGTTGCCAGAGGGTTGCCAACTTCCCAGAATAACAACATCCTTCTAGGTATGCGAGGGTTTAAGTTCGAGCGTAACCCTGTTGGCAGTTGTGTGTAAAAGGTTTAAAATGAAGGCTTACAGAGGTGGGTGAAGTGAGATGGAAAGAACGATCTTTGTGTAAGCTGGTTAGGTCTAGGACGTTCCGGGAGTGTTGGCCAACCCTTTCTACGCCAGAAGGGACAAGCGTCCCTGAAATCGAAGGGAATTAACCTAACAATGGTACAGTTAATTTTTTGATATGCAATGACATGATCAGCGACAAGGTCTGACCACTTCGGTCCATGGACTTATAACGCCTTAGTGCTGCTTTAGCATACTCTTTTTTTGCGTCTGAAAAAAAAGACACAAAAAGCACGTCATGTTGTTGATCTTACGAAGTACGAGTATTACAAGATATCAGGGAACATTATTACCATTTTTATCTTCGAATTTCCTTTTTTATGTGCCATGACCAGGTTTTTATCTTTAACCTCGACATAAGTATCGCCTGAAAAACAACGCTATCTGTCTCCTCGAAACAAGAGATAAGGCGACAGGGCTATCTCGGCGAGTAACGTTTTTGTGATAGACAACTTAGCGACAGGACGTTATTTTCTAACGGAAACATTTTTTCAGGGTTAATCTTGCAGTGTCATTTTCCCAAGTGTGAAGAAAGAACACGTGTCTAACTAAAATCAACCAGATTATGTGGATATTTCGTCAAAAGGCGATGCATTTTCGTGCGCCAAGTAGCCAACATAATCGAGATTTTGAAGGCGCGGTTGTTCGCGCATGCGTGATATAACCTCTAAACTATAAATGACTTCAATTTCATTTCACTATCGAAAAGATGAATAGGCTACTTGGTGGAAGGCTTGACGACGATGTAGTACTGTAACATTCCAGGAAAAGTGTTCGTGTATAGATGCATGGCTCTAGAACACGCTAGTCTCACCGGCTGACAAGACGTAGACAAAGACATTTGAATCGATAAGAACAATTCGAACAAGAAATGTTTTCAAGCCGAATGAGGCGGGTACAAGCGCTGACCTACATGAGGCATTTCAGATGTGGGTCGTTCCAGCATCTGTGGAGGTCTTCCTTTCAGGAAAGAAATAAAAAATAAACTAGATGTTCTAAACTTAAACCCTGGAGCAACATGAGATTGCAGTGCAGTTCCCATGGGGAATCGGGGTTAACATCGCCCGTCTGTGGAATTCTACAATAGTATCACCTCTCTCTTGTTACGTGATACGCACGGAATAACTTCTTATCGTTATTATTTAAATGAGCAACGTTTATATGTAAAAATTTATATAAATATAATGTTCACGGCCACATTATACTTTCACTGTTCATTCTATGCTCATCAACAGCACACCAAAACCCTCTATTCAATATCCCACTACTTTGCAAGTACACCTTTTGTGTTTTTTCTTAATTTTTTTCAATCCACACAATTATTATTATGCGCTTTGACATAAAACAGCCAATTTCCCGTATCATTATTAAAACATGTTTTGCATTAAAAATATATACTGTATATATATATATATATAATATATATTCGCTTTCAGTCAATTACTTTATACACAATACCTCATGACATCCTCCACATTGCATTACTATCAGTTCTATCATAAGCGTATCATGAGCACTCATGTTGACCTTCCAAGAACCGATTAAACAAGAGGGGTGACAATTATCATTTTGCTCTCGACGAATCAATTTTGAAAGATAAAACCATCACAGGGTCATTGCCTGCAATTTCCTTCAAAGACCAAAAAATAACAACCGTGTTCACTTTTTTTTTTTTTCTTTTCGGTTATAGTAGTCTGTGGGTACTGGAGAGAGAGAGAGAGAGAGAGAGAGACTTGCCTATTTTCACAGACAGCAATCAGTAGGTACTGGAGAGAGAAAGAGTCTTGTCCATTTTCACAGATAGCAATCTGTAGGTACTGGAGAGAGAGAGAGAGAGAGAGAGAGAGAGAGAGAGAGAGAGAGAGAGAGAGAGAGAGAGAGAGTATTTCGTACGAAAAGGGGCAACCAAATGCAGAGGAATCACTACGGAAATACTAGAGGGGAATTTATAAAGAAAAATCGAGTTATAGTTCAACCTGGTAGTGAAAACTGTTTGGTCTCGAGGTATACAATACAAATACCTATAATACTGAGACAAGCATTAGGTGTTCTGAAATATGTCTGGTACTTCAAGTAATAGGTTGTATTTTTCAAAGTACCAAATTTCAGGACACCTTAAAATGCTTATCTCAGTTGCTCTTCAAATCTAGTAAAGGAATCTCACTAAAAAAAAAAAATCCGTCTATAGCTTACTTTCAAGGTATAATAATAATAATAATAATAATAATAATAATAATAATAATAATAATAATAATAATAATAATAATAAAATCCCAGTGGATCTTGTTTGTCCACGCCAGGTGGGGGCGGGGTAGGTAGGGGATCGAGAGGGTAGGGGAGACATGACACATCCACCCTCCTCCTGCAAACCTGTTTGTCCGCCCCGGGTGGGAGCGGGGTAGGTAGGGGTTCGGGAGGGTAGGGGAGACATGACAGGCAGCGCCGGGTTCCAGCGCAGCGTAACGCGCTCCATCAAGCTCGTAATAATAATAATTGCATTGTCAGCTAAGTACCACTTGCACTTCTGTAAATTTCAGCGTTGTTAGAAAAACTTTAAGTCTGACATCTGAATCCTGAAGTCCACACCAGGCTTCTTATTCCCCTTAACACCTTGCTACTCTTACAGATTGCCCTGGGATAGGGCCCCGCGCTGGCATAAGGCCGGGTCAATATCAGCCGACCACTAACCCACAACCAGGATGTTGATTACTGGCCTACGGTTCATGGAAGGTTTGTTTTATGGCCTTATTATCAAGTGTTACTTGGTAACGGAAGGCTGGCGTTATAAATAACAGACCTTTCACTGTCATTAGCTCCATTCCTTTTAGCACTCTCTCTCTCTCTCTCTCTCTCTATATATCTATATCTCTATATATATATATATATATATATATATATATATATAAATATATATGTTATATAATATATATTACACACATATAAATACATATGTTATATAACATATATTTACGTGTATATATATAATATATAAAATCACCATTTATCTTTAAATTCTGACAACAGCCAACAAATAGCTGATCCGCTTTCTTCCTTCACTTCCGCACAGTAGTAAAATAAGAATCCTTTTCTGGAATCCCCCTCAATCTTTCTTCTGTCCATAACACGTGAAGAACAAGAGAACAAAAAGAACACGTAAGTAATAATGACGGTAATGTTGATGGGTACAGGTAATTTTCACACTCTAAGACGCTCAAAGATTGTATCTCTCTCAGCCTGAAGTCCAAGAGCCTCTCTCTCTCTCTCTCTCTCTCTCTCTCTCTCTCTCTCTCTCTCTCTCTCTCTCACACACGCCAGTTGTGTACATAAACAAAAAAAAGAAGAAGAGGTATCTGTGCTATGGAAAACCACAGGGGCATGAAGTACAACTGAGCGATTCACATGTAGGACAAGGCCATCTAGGGAGTAGACGGGGAAGCTGCGTAACTAGAAGATGGATTAAGTGACCTTTCCCTCAATTTACATCTTTTGTGTCTATTTCTTTTCCGCTACTTATCAAGAGAAGTCTTTTGTTAATAATATATCTTTATGCATAAGATAACAGAAGGATTATTTACGCTTCATTCGTACCTACAGTAGGCGTGATGGTCCTGACACAGACAAAAAAAGGACAAAAAATAAATAAACAATACCTGTTACTTGTCACCGAAGCGGAAGGGCAGGTAAACAAGCGGCCTTGATTAAACGGACTGTTCTGGTTTTAGTTATTGGACGTGTTTGTCTGGCGAGAGAGAGAGAGAGAGAGAGAGAGAGAGAGAGAGAGAGAGAGAGAGAGAGAGGAGTACCAGAGTCAAAAGCTAGTAATACTGATAAAAAAATGAAGATAAAAGAAATAAACGACGCACGTTGCAGCTGTCCTTGGAAAGAGCAGTGTCAGGTCGACGACGATGCCTGGCTGCCGCTGCTGCCAAAGGAATAAGAGTGAAAGATGAGGAAAATAATAAAAAGAAACAAAATAAAAGGGTGAACGTCGCACGGTAGGCTCCTGCGTCTGAAACTGACCAAAAAGAGTTAAAAAGGCCGTGTTGTAGCTGTGTGAGGTGAGTTTCTTTTTTATATATTTTTTTGTTTGTTTTTAGGTATGGTGTTTTATGTTCGTTTTCTTTATGAATTTGTTTAAAAGTTTAAGGGCGATGGCTCTGTCAGTACTTTGCAAGACAGCTTTTTAAATCAGGTCTCTTATTGTGTTGCTGCAAATGTAATTAAACTAATATATATATATATATATATATATATATATATATATATATATATATATATATATATATATATATATATATATATATATATATATATATATATATATATATATATGCAAAATGCCTAAAACTTGTTTTAAAGAACAAGTTTATTTCCTTACAATAGATATGTGCAATCCTTACATGCATGTTTATATAATAACAATAATAATATTTAAGATTCTATGCACCCCTTGTATAACAGTGAAACTTATGTTCATGAAAGTGGTGAAGAAGTAATATACTTATGAACAAGGAAGGTAGTCACCTATGAGAAAATGTCCCATAGCTTTCGGAAACTAATGTACAACGCAAGAGCATTACCGCTAATATTACCAAAGCAGTGATTCTTAACCTGGGGTATACCTGTAGCCGCAAGGGGTACGAAACCTTAAACTTAGTGTATATTTATCAAATGTTTGTATTGCATTTATATCGGATGGGGGTACGAGAACATTTTCTGAACCACTGTACCAAAGGGACAGTCTACGCCATATTTGTTCAGAAACCACTTGATAAGGGACTGTGACATATATACTATGTTTTGATAGAAAAATACTCTATCTGAGAACCATTACAACTCGAGGGATTAATGCTTGGTAATTTTCAGTCGGAAAACGGTGCAATTTCAAAGAACCATTAATAGTTGAGGACTTGTCAGAACTCTACTTTAACTTGAAATCACTACAGTGTGTGGAATAGAGTAGAACACAGGATTTAGGCCTCAGGCCAAGTTCTGGGACCTATGAGGTCATTCAGCGCTAAAATGGGAGTTGAGAGCAGAAAGGTTTGAAAGGTGTAACAGGAGGAAAACCTTTAGCAGTTACATTATGAATCAATTGTTAGGGAGGGTGGAAAGTCAGGTGGAAGAAAGAAATATGAACGGAGGTACAGTAAAAGGAATGAAAAGGGTTGCAGCTGGGGGCCGATGGGACGCTGCAAAGAACCTTAGTAATGCCTACAGTGCACCGCGTGAGGTGCACTGACAGCATTACCCCACTAAGTGGATTATACAGTATATGGGAAACATTACTTTATAATGCATTGTCCACCCAGTAAGCCTCGTATACCATTCAGGTGGATCAAAAATAAAACAAATGTACATAAAATAAAATGAAAAAACTTCGTGTTTGTAAAATGTCGGAGCACGGCAAGAAATCTAAAGCTGTTAGCTGTCTCTGTTGCTTGACTGGTTACACAGAGCCCAGAGGTCCACGCCAGGCCTCCTAACCCCCTTTTACACCTCACCGCACTTGGGGAAAGGGCCCGTGCTGATGCCGAAATGTCAGAGTTCATGCACTTGCGAAGTGAGCATGCGCAAACGAAGGTATAAAAATACACAACATGAACGAACTATGAAACCCCCAAATGCTATTGATAAAATACTGAACATAATTTTTACAAAACAAAAGAAAAATTCCACACACAGACAAATATATATATAAAATATATAATATATATGTATGTATGTATGTATGTATGTATGTATGTATGTATGTATGTATATATATATATATATATATATATATATATATATATATATATATATATATATATATATATATATATATATATATATATATATATATATGTGTGTGTGTGTGTGTGTATGTATGTATGTATGTATGTGTGTGTGTGTTATAACACATAAAAATCTGAAATTCAAAAGATCAAACGGAATATAAAATACAAAATACAAAAGAGAATAAAATATAAAACACAAAATACGAAAGTTATATAGAAAGAAAAATGAAGGTACAATGCAATCTTCAGCCTGTCAGACTGAATGTAACTGCATTTGCCAGTTTACTTATGATATGGACGCGCATGAAAGGCAACGGGAACTATGCAATCCCGAGTCTGGTCCTCGTTGGTGAAATCTGCCCCAGTGCCCAACGCCCGCGTTGCATTGGCCAGTGGGCGGAGCATATGGGGACGGCTAGAGTTTGCTTTCAGCCTGTGAAATGAATGAGACTTTGTATTTGTGACTTCGCCGTGACTGTAATCTTTATTCTTCTGATGTTTTTTTGTAACGATGGATGTTGTACATGAAGTAAGAATTTCATTACTGTACACTCAGAAACAACAACATCTAAAATGAGAATATTGTACATAGAAAAACTTGAAATTTGTAATTTGAAGGCACTAAGTCTGTAGCCTTCCTGTAACTGCTGTATAATATTCAAAGGTTATTTTTAAAAAATTGACAAGGAGCAACTTTTTCATCTTCACGAAATGAGATCAACTACGATGAAAAAAAAAAAGCTCTACATGAACTGCGTCTAAAACCAAAAAAAAAAAAAAAACTCGGGATAAATTTCTGTTCAATTACGGGATACAAAAATAAATAAATAAATAAAACTCTTAAAGCCTTACGCCGTACTTCTAAACCCTGATTGAAATTTAAAAGATTTTTTCAATTTCTATACAGCCAATAAATTGAAGAGAAAGAAAAAAAAACCGAACACCGAAAAAACTGAAAAGTTCAGGATGAAAATGTCTATCATTATAAGACCTTGAAGTAAAAAAAAAAATATTCAAGAAATTAAACAACTTTCAAGCCAGCTGCAAGAATTTATAGTTGATTTTAAAATTATAATTTGAATTACTGGTGTGTGTTTTTCATCATCGATTAATAGAAACCCATTCGTGAAAGCATCGGACTAATTAGCATATTGTTAAAGCAATTCTTTGATAAAAAAATGATATAATTCACAGCAATTGACAATACAAGGATAACCACAAAAATATGTCAGGTCTCTACAACAAATCGATTTAAATCTATATCTTCTTACACTTTACAGGTTATGCGTATTTGAAATCACGATATGAAGATATTGTAGCTTAAAAATCGTAGGAAGATGATGGTAACTGCAGTAATTGTGCTCTTACAATACACAGTATATAAGTATATAAAGTGTATATATATATATATATATATATATATATATATATATATATATATATATATATATATATATATATATATATATATATATATATATATATATATATATATATATATATATATATTATATCAAAATTGTCAACAAAAGTTAAAATTCATTAGACCCTTCGACAAGGGACCAGAGATGCATTTTCAGAGAGAGAGAGAGAGAGAGAGAGAGAGAGAGAGAGAGAGAGAGAGAGAGAGAGAATATGTGCAAGTTTCCAAGAATAACTAGTACTATCCGGTTTTATTACTCCTCGGCTAAAATTGGCATCCCGGGACGGAACACGAATGGCGTGTTCTGGATGTGTTACCAGAGACCTGCAATTCCATTCATCCTTTCTCTTTCTCGCTGACATTTTGTTCTTCTCAACTCGTGTATAGCCGAATTGGAAACAAGAACTCTGTTCGGAGGAACTCTAACTTCACAGGAATTCGACTTCATGTACTTTTTTTAGGGTCATGACCCTTCTGGTTGTCCGTTAGAATGCGCGAAGTCGGAAACCTGATCTGAAGTCTTACCTGGCCCTGATCTTCGTGCATGATGGCTGTTGTTTACCTGGGTTTTTATATATTCATTCTTAAATTTGTTTGTCTTCTGATGCATACACAAAGATCTTTTTCATTCCTGTTATTTGCTGAAGGCACTAATATTTGACCATTATAAATAAATATACGTACACATTTATATATACATATATGTGTGCATAAACAGGTATAACTTTACTGTGCAAAGCAGCCATTGCGAGTCATTAAGTCTCTTGAGCCGTTTTTAAAAGGAATGATTACTGTGAAGTAATTGGCGTTGCAGCTATCAAGTTCATTGTTTTTGATGTAGAAAAACGTCAGCTTTCAAATGAAATAGACAAACTTTACTTTGAATTACAAACTGATCAAGAACTTCAGTTTTCAAATAAAATTGACAAACCTTACTTTGATTCAGAAACTGCTCAAGAACTTCAGTTTTCAAATAAAATAAACAAACCTTACTTTGAATTGCAAACTGATCAAGAACTTCAGTTTTCAAATAAAATGGACAAACCTTACTTTGAATTACAAACTGATCACTCTAGTTATGCCTGTTAGCTGGTCCTTGATGGTCAAAGACGTGCACCCTGGATGTACAAAAAATACAGGCCCGTGGTGTTCAAACTATATAATCCAGAGTAGTGGTAATTGAGGCCTCCTGACATTCAAACTAAAAGCCACTGAACTGCAAACTGTGAGTGCTTGAAATCAAAACTGGAATTAAACTGCAAGTCCTCAAGGAGTAAAAAAAAAAAAAAAAAACCTGATGTACAAACTGTGGATCTGCGACGTTTAAACTATACAGGCTCTTGATGTGCAATGTATGGGCACTGAAGATTCCAAACATGGGCCTTGATTTTCAAACTGGAGGACCAATACAGTTAAACTATACAAGGCCCTGACGGTCAAACTCAGCTCTTTACTCAAATGTAAACCCCTCATGTTCAAACTGTCAAACTCAGCTCTTTACTCAAGTATAAACCCCTCATGTTCAAACTGTAAGTCTTATACATTCAATCTTCAAGCCTTCGACACTCTAATAAGAAGCCCCTGACTTTCAAACTAGAATTTCAAACTGTTATTTGGCATATAAAAAAAAGCATTCATTAAACAAAGCATCTAAAATTCATTTGAATTTTCAATATCCAAAAGGAAAAATATGAGGAAAAGGTGCAGCCTATCAATAAGGTTTTCAGTATTAATATCATCTAGCAAATTTTCAACCTGTACCAGTTGACCTTATTAGATAATGCATAACTGTCACCAGATTTTAGATGTAAAATCATTAACTTTTCCCATAACGGGCATATATTACAATAAATCAGGCGCTACTGAACCTTTCTAGAACGTACCAGTTAACATTCAATTCTGACATCACCTGGAGACTCCGGTACAGAATTCCTCACCACACAAAGAAGGTAATCTGCCATGACATCACCACCCTTTCAGCACCAGCGCCTTATCCCGTTTCCTTCTTGATTTACAGATTCATGTTGCCAGATCTGACACCTGCAGGGGCCTATTCTTGTATCGCGTCTCCCAGTGTTTTTGGCACTCCAGAGAAATTCCGACGCCCACTTTTCAGTACAAACAAAACTTACAAGAACAAAAATGACACCCTCCCCACCCCCATCCCAAGTAACAGGTTCCCTCGTCTCGCAACCCTCGGTATACATCACATTTGTTGGGTTCTCGGGTCTTACTGTGACCCACCGCCATTTACAATCAGACTTCTATGCACTGGCATTGGGATCACGTTGCTAGTCCCAGTAATAGAGTGTTAGGCTATTTTATGATATTCCTTGCATGCTTCCACGTAAAAGCAAATAAAAATCATGAGGAAATACCTCATAAATTCAGGAGCAGGCTATTTACGTACGTATCCTTATGCAACTGTTAGTTTATTTCATCACTTAATTCATAATGACTTTTCCGCATACCAGGATCCTGGGGTTAAACGAAATAGCGCAAATTGTAGTCAGTCCACTAAACCCGATAAGAAGATTTCTCCCTATATATTGCATTTATGGTTTGAAGAACAACAAAATGAAACAAAATCGTGAAATCCGACCACAGACAACGAATACTTCGAAGAAAACATGATCACATATAGGCCTACGCTCAAAACCAGTTCGGGAAAACTTGTTATCCGTAGGCCTATGTCATTTGGTTATGCGAGGAAGTGTCATTATTGCAAGGTCTCTTGAGGAAAGTCTTGCAAGGTCAACCTCGGCTTCTAACTAGTTTAAAAGAGAGGAAGAGTATGCATAAGGCCTAAGAGTTCTCCTCACGCAAAGAAAAGTCCTTGTAGATAATCATTATACTCGTACATTGGACCTTGTACCGTTAATGTTGTGGTCACATGGTTCATTTCTCTTTACCATAAGCAGAAGGTAACAAGTAAAAAACGCCGGTGCCATCGAGTTTTCTGCACAGCGTACAATCAAGGCCACCGAAAATAGATCTATCTTTCGGTGGTCTCGGTATAATGCTGCGTGAGCCTCTGCCCATGAAACTTTAACCACGGCCAGGTGGTGGTCTGGCCTATATCGCTACCAGAAGTATATATATTTCTGCACAGCGTATAATCAAGGCCACTGAAAATAGATCTAACTATCGGCGGTCACGGTATAATGGCTGTGTGAGCCGCCGCTGCCCATGAAACTTCAACCACGACCCGGTGGTGGTCTGGTCTATATCGCTGCCAGATATATATACAGTGTATATACATATATAAATATATATAATCAAAAGAAAGGGAACTGCAGATACATTTGCACCGAAAATAGGGGGAGGACAAGAGACTAACGCTTTCAGCTCGCGCAGCTACGAAGAAGCAAAGTGACGCCGAGCAGTCGCCCCGGAATTTGGAGCTCAGTTGCACGAGACCCTGGATTGCACTTGCGAGGTCTTGAGTACAAGTACAATCTCGTGAAACAGATACTGCGACAAAATACAGCGTCATGGTGACAGATAACTCTTATCTCTGTACCTGAGATTGTATTGGTAAAATCATGCGGTGTCAGCAAGACGTTTAGTAAAGGAATAATAACGATGGGCATAACAAGATGATGATGATGATGATTATTATTATTCAGAAGATGAACCCCGTTCATATGGAACAAGAACACATGAGCCACTGACTTTAAATTCAAGCTTCCAAAGACTATGGTGTTCATTAGGAAGAATTAAAAGGTAATGGGAAATACGGAAAGAACAGAACAGTTATCAGAAAAGAAAAAAAATGTACATTAATAAATTTCATAAATAAATAGTTAAGAATATAAATAAATTATTAAGATAAGATGTGTACTGTTTTAGGGTGGTAATGCATAGCATCTTCCTTTACACTTTTGAGGTTCCAACTGCACTGTTTGAGGAATAAAGGACCTCTGGAACTGAGAAGTTCGACAGCGGGGCATATTCACTGCATATTGGTGTTGTTGTTCAGCAAATCTGAGATAACAAGAAATAAAAATAGGAATGTAATCCCACAGCTAAAGGAGGGGACATATAAATGATAAAACTGCCTGATAACTTCACTCTCTGGGATGCAGATAACTTCTGAGAGTGCCGTCCACTGTAGTAACTGTAGAACAGGAAGACAGACACGTCCTCTGAATAAAAATGGCAACAATCCAAGTCAACACATCACAAGAAAGCAGTTTCTGGCATCTTTCAGCCTCTTCCCGCCAAACTCTGCACTAAACAGCCAACACTGGTGACAAGCTATACTCAAGTGCAGAATAAAAAAGTTATGTTCCTTTATGCACAGTTTGGTACCAAGGTGCTAGCAGATATCACAAGTTAAGCTAATGGGACAGTTTTAGTGTCGGCATATCAATGTGAACGAATGAACTATGAAATTAAGGCTATAAAACCAAGCACTGGGGCACCTTCAGTCCTTCAGCATTAAGACAGTGGAAAGCCCCAAAGTTGCACTAAGAATAGTTAGAGAAGTTGGTCAGCAAGACAGAAGAGTGGAAGAGGGAATGGATTGAAAGTAAAAGGCTAAAAAAAAAAGCAGGTGCAACTAAGCGGTCGAAAGGTCTCCATACGCTCTGTGGTAATGCCTAAAGGCTCCACGTGAGGTGTACTGACGGCACTGTCCCCTACGGAGCCTACTGATATGCCACAGAACTATAGAGTTAGCCTTATCAAGGATAACCACCACCAGTTTAATAGCATCTATAATGTAATCACTTGTTACAGTTACATCGATAAATATGGCGAACGTCTATTTTTCTCGAAATCTTGTCTCGAATATCATAATTTTTTTTCTAAATCGGTTCATTTAAAGATATAGGTGACTGACAAGTTTCACAAGATGGAAGATTTTTCTAACGCGAAATAATGTGGGACTCTTTCCCTTCAATCTGAATGTATTAATATTATTTGCTAAAGGAAAAAATTCAAATAAAGATAAGTGAAATCAGTTGCCACCATTTTCCCTAGAAATTCACATTCGTTGCTTGTAGATCGTTAAATATTTTAAGTGTGTTAACGTATTGATTTTTATGCTTTTATGCTAATGACCTCAAACTCTGAATCTGGACGTCATTCA
The DNA here is from genome assembly GCF_040412425.1 of Macrobrachium rosenbergii. Taxonomy (NCBI): domain Eukaryota; kingdom Metazoa; phylum Arthropoda; class Malacostraca; order Decapoda; family Palaemonidae; genus Macrobrachium; species Macrobrachium rosenbergii. The sequence goes on along the minus strand of NC_089755.1, from coordinate 53,254,167 downwards.
TAAATTATGAATAATCAATCACGCTAATGACAGAGACCTTTGGCTCCATTAAAAAAAATACAAAGGTTGTTTGGTTTACTATAAATCGTTGCTTTGATTAAGGAATAAAATATGCAATTAAGTTCGATCCTTTTAGAAACTGCAGTGTTAACTAGACTGCAAAACCCTGTAAGGGGGTAGTGTCGTCAGTGCACCTTACATGGCGCACTGTAGTCATTACTTAAGGTTCTTTGCAGAGTCCCTTCCGCCCCTAGCTGCAACCCCTTGCATTCCTTTAACTATACCTCCGTTCATATTCCCTTTAATCTTAATTTCCACCCTCTCCTTTGGCCTAAACTTTATATTCCATTACAAATTCAAAACCTAGAGTGTAAAATAAATACAAATCAAAAACTGATTTATCCTCTGGCTTGATTATAACATTTTCAACAAGGCAGAAACCGTTGGATCAATTTCATAATTAATGAAAACACACCACTGGATGAGTTTCATAATTAACGAAAACACACACGTTTGATCCGCTCAAACCAGTGGAAGCCGAAACGGGCATCACGTTGTCTCTCGAGATTTCCCTTAATGACATCCCCCTAGACCGATGCCATAGGAGAAGTCGTCGAACTGGGCTGAGAGCGAGACGAACATGTGACTATGGACCAACAAGATGCCCAGCCGCCTGCAGAACACGTGAACTGGCCCAGGCGTCCAGACAAAGCCAGGGTTCGCCTTGTCTACTGCAGTACACTATAGAACCAGTTGTAGTGGCTCTTATGCAGAATTATATAACCTGTGAGTTTTAGTGGTTCTTAGGTAGAATTATAGGATCTATGTTTTAGTGGTTCTTGGGTAGAACTATAGGACCTATAAGTGTTAGTGGTTCTTAGGTAGAACTATAGGACCTATAAGTTTTAGTGGTTCTTATGTAGAACTGTAGAACCTATAAGTTTTAGTGGTTGTGCACTTATAAAGAACCTACAAGTTTTAGTGGTACTTATGTAGAACTATAGAACCTAAAGTTTTAGTGGTTCTTGTGTAGAACTATAGAACCTATAAGTTTTAGTGGTTCTTGTGCAGAACTATAAAACCTTTAAGTTTTAGTGGTTCTTATGTAGAACTATAGAACCTATAAGTTTTAGTGGTTCTTATGTACTCCTAAAGAACCCGTAAGTTTCAGTGGTTCTTATGTAGAACTAAAGAACCTATAAGTTTTAGTGGTTCTTATGTACAACTACAGAACCTATAAGTTTTAGTGGGTCTTTGGCAGAACTATAGAAAATATAAATTTTAGTGGTTCTTTGGCAGAACCATAGAACCTATACCAGTCCTGGAGTGAAAGAACACGGAACTGCAGCGAGAAGAATTCATGCCCTCTGTGGTCTTACAAACTAATTAAATTTCGACCAGTGATTCGTTTCTTCACTTGGGTGGCGAAGATGTCACCTTTACCACGGAGCCTCTTACTGTTGCAATAACATTTAAGCAGAAAATATTTGTCTCTACTTTTCTTTCTGTGGCACTAGGAAGAAAACGTTTTGACAAGTCACGTAGTTTCGAGGACGTCTTGCAATAAATCTAAGAGTCAGAGAATTTACGGAAGTTCTAATTACTGTATAAAACACGCGATTATTTACTTAAAAATCAGAGTATCTTTAACCCTCACGTGCATATTTTCATCTGCGAGTTTTCAAAGAAGTGAAGGTTTTTATTATTTTTTTTTTAAACGTGTATTTACGTAGGTACACAGTGCAGCGTTTTTGTTTACACGCCTAGTTTACTTCGCAGTGGGAACCTCTTTATGCTTGAAAGTCCAAGTCACGCTAAGCTCTACGTTTTAGCTCTGGGGAGGATTCTAATTACCATTTTTGCGGCGCACAAAATACGTCTTAATTGCATGTGCGCGTTTGGGATGGAGTAACTCACTGATTTAATGACGAATCTCCTATCTTTGCCAGTATCCAGTAAACCCTTAAAATTCTGTTGCTTTTTCACAAGAAGAGCATAGACGTCAAATGTATCGTACTTGAAGTAGATCAAATTACATACTCACGTAAATTAGCTAAGCTAGAACTAGCTGCCATCAAGGCTGGAACAGTGCTGACATAAAATCGACTTCATTCAACAACAAAACGCTAGTAAATTTTCGGGTTTGGTTCCGTTACCAAAGGGTATGATCTACCTGTATTTCTTCTCTAGCTGTAGCTGAAACTCATTCAAGGGAGTATTGGTCCTGTCAAGACTTTTGCTTTTCGAAGACCTAAACCGAATGAAAAAAAAAATTAATATATTCGGCAATATTAAAACCTGTCACACGTGGCTACCCCATGTGTTTCTGCGCTCATGTACTCTCCACATGATCGAATGATAGGTCTAGGATTATCTAACCCATGATGACGCCAGAGCCCTTCCCTAATGCATATATTTAACTTTAAGAATAAGAGGATATCCTGCTTGGAAAAATGTTTCATTTACTTACATCCTCTTCACACGAATGAATACAAAAAAAGAGTGCTTTAGACTGCAAACAATCACACGTCGGGCTCTAAACTGACAGCGAGGAGAGCAAACAAAACAATTACGACCCGGAAATAGGTTTTCACGGCTTGCTAGTGCCATGAAACGACAAGACGACGGAGCGTGCCACAATTGCCGAACATGTCCTGAGAGCATGGAAACAAAAACATCATTGCGAACAAAAAGTCAAGCCCAGATAACGAAAAAAACTTGCTGAAAACCTTGGCTACGAGAGGTGGCCTTGACAGCTTAGTGGAAACAGCATTCACTGCTGTGTCTAACGGACATTTGGTGGCGAGGTTTGCTAGTTAATATTTCTGTGAGGTCTTTAATTTTGGGGCCGTATTTATGGCTGGGATATTATGACCTTTCCGAGTCCTTGATCTCAATCATGAAGCAATGAGAATATGGTGTGCCGTTTAGCCTTTTGTATTTTGTGATGAAAATAGAGAATGAGGAGGATTATCGTGCGTCAGGCAGCAGAGGTGTCTCGCTTTAAAAACCTGAGTGCCTTTGCAATTTGCAAGTGATGCAATAATATAGGCAGCAGTTTTACACATGCACGAAATATTATCCTGCTGGATATTCTCTCTCTCTCTCTCTCTCTCTCTCTCTCTCTCTCTCTCTCTCTCTCTCTCTCTCTCTCTGATAACAAAGAGATGAATCTGAAACATGTACTCATGCACTGTAATATACATTATTATTATTATTATTATTATTATTATTATTATTAATCCACAACTAAGCTAAAATGCGCCAGCCATCGATAGTAAATATGGCGGAGACCTTCCCTTGGAGAATATATTTACTGTGAATGCCAGTCGGCCTTAGCATTCTTATCGTCTTGTTTGGGAAGATATTTCGGTAAAAATATTCTTCCTGTGGCCTCAGTTATTTACAGAAACTACATATATATATATATATATATATATATATATATATATATATATATATATATATATATATATATATATATATATATATATGTATATATACATACACATAATATATATATATAATGTATATAAATATTTATATATATATATACATATATATATATATATATATATATATATATATATATATATATATATATATATATATATATATATATATAATATTCTTTCCTTCTCTCTAATATATATCAAGGGGATGTCACTGAACCCAAAGGGATCCGGCAAACTCAAGGAAACAACCTAAAAAAAAAAAAATTCCAGACTTACTTTGAAGTGATGCCAAAGCATTTTTTTGTTGTTGCTGGAGGTGTGTCTTTGTCAAAGTAATATTCTCTCTCTCTCTTCCTTCTGATTTGTCAGAGAAGCGACAGTCTTTTTTTTTTTTTTTTTTTTTTTGTCTGTGGTCGCCAAGGAAGGGATACTCTCTCTCTCTCTCTCTCTCTTCTAGTTATGTGTTCATATTCTTTCCTATTGCTTATTCGTGTTTTAATTTCATTAATCATCGGTATTTAAGTCTTGTTATTTTATTAATCTTTTCTTTCTATTTCTTCAAAGGGATTTCTTCTAGTTAAGCATTTTCCTTCCTGATGCTTATTCGTGTTTTAATTTCATTAATCATCGGTATTTAAGTCTTGTTATTTTATTAATCTTTTCTTTCTATTTCTTCAAAGAGATATTCTCTCTCTCTCTCTCTCTCTCTCTCTCTCTCTCTCTCTCTCTCTCTCTCTCTCTCTCTCTCTTCTAGTTAAGCGTACATTTTCCTTCCTGATGCTTATTCATGTTTTAATTTTATTAATCATCTGTATTTAAGTCTTGTTACTTTATTAATATTTTCTTTCTATTTCTTCATATAGGATGATAATAATAATAATAATAATAATAATAATAATAAAACAATAATAATAATAATAATAATAATAATAATAATAATAATAATAATAATAATAATAATAATAATAATAACAACTAAGACATGCGAGGGTGCCGGCAAGAGGGGAGTGAAAATGCATGCCAGGGGCTCGATGGGATACTGATGAACCTTATATGCATACACATGTATACATATGTAGCCATTTCAATGACAACACTGAACTTGAAACTAAAGCTAGTCAATAAATAAATAAATAAATAGATAAATTAAATAAGTAAATTAAATAAATAAATAGATAAATTAAATAAATCAATTAAATAAATAAATAGATAAATTAAATAAATAAATAGATAAATTAAATAAGATAAATTAAATATAGATAAATAAATAGATAAATTAATTAATGAGTGAACACGTAAGTCCACTTCACACATGCATACTTAAACAAAACAAGTAAAAAATGCGCCGAAGTTTCTTCGGCGCAATCGAGTTTTCTGTACAGCGTATAATCAAGGCCACAGAAATCAGATCTATCTTTCGGTGGTCTCGGCATAACGCTGTATGAGTCGCGGCCCATGAAACTAACCATTACCCGGTGGTGGCCTATCCTATAGCGTTGCCAGAAGCACGATTATGGCTAACTTTAACTTTAAATAAAAAAAAAACTACTGAGGCTAGATGGCTGCAATCTGGTATGTTTGATGATTGGAGGGTGGATGATCAATATACCAATTTGCAGCCCTCTAGCCTCGGTAGTTTCCAAGATCTGAGGGCGGACAGAAAAAAGTGCGGACGGACAGACAAAACCGGCACAATAGTTTTCTTTTACAGAAAACTAAAAAGGAAGATAAAGTTTGACCGCTGAAAATTCCTCCTTCGGAGATTACAGAAGAAGAACCCAGCTTCCCTGAAGACTGGACGATCAATGGACAAAGTCAAGGTTACACTTGAAGAAGATGCGATGCTCGGTGTTTGTGGGCGTTATGTGGGTGTGTGTTTGTGTGTGTCTTCCGTGTGGGTTTGTGTGGGCGTATGTGGCTGTGTTACTGATCAGTCATAAGCTGGGTCTATGGGTGTTAAGACTTTATGTGCGGCTATGTACAGACGCGCTGATTGCATATGGCGTGTGGGTGTATGTGGCAATGTGTGGGTACATGCGGCTTGTGTGAGTGTGTGTGCTTGTGTGTGGGTGTATGTGGCTGTGTGTGAGTGTATGTGGCAGTGTGTGGGTATATGCGGCTTGTGTGAGTGTATGTGCTTGTGTGTGGGTGTATGTGGCTGTTTGGTTGTATGTGGCTGTGTGTGAGTGTATGTGGCAATGTGTGGGTATATGCGGCTGTGTGTGGGTGTATGTGGCTGTGTGTGGGTGTATGGGGCTGTTTGTGGTGTGTGGATATGTGGGTACATGAAGCTGTACGTAGGTGTATGTGACTGTGTTATGTAATAAGTCACTGGCTATTTCAGTGGGGGTATAGGACTGTGTATTGGGGTGTGTGTGGCTGTTTGTGGGTGTATGTGGTTGTGTGCAAAATCACAAACAATTTGTTGGTGAGAATGTGGATATACAAGTTTATGTATATTTGAGTGTAAAGTTACAAAATGAATGCGACCGTTATATGTGTTTTTTGCAATTTTGTATGACTGTGTTGAATCACAAACTGTTTGTGTAATTATGAGACAAATAAACAAGTAAAAAATGAGCCGAAGTTTCTTCGGAACAATCGAGTTATCTGCACAGCGTATAATGCTGTATGAGCCGCGGCTCATGAAACTTTAACTACGGCCCGGTGGTGGCCTGGCTTATAGCGTTGCCAAACGCACGACTGTGTCTAACTTTAACCTTAATTAAAATAAAAACTAATGAGGCTAGAGGGCGGGAATTTGGTATGTCTGATGATTGGAGGGTGGATGATCAACATACCAATTTGCAGCCCACTAACCTCAGTAGCTTTTAAGATCAGAGTGTGGACAGTAATGTGCGGACGGACAAACAAATTCACATCTCAACAGTTTTCTTTCACAGAAAACTAAAAATTGAGTGTTAGTAATATGTAGCATGCAAATTTTGTATATTTTGTGTAAGTGTTTAAAATTATTACTGCACACAGATATAAATTACTTAACTACAAAAACGAGTGTGTGAACGTGTTCAGAGCACATCAGTCACAACACAAACTAATCATCTTGTCACTTGTTATCGGACTGTCACTTGTTATCGGACTGTTATCAGTTTCAAGTGGGAATCTAACGAGAGGCGGAGAAGGAATTCTAAGAGACATTTCGCGATAGATGGAGAATGTCAAGGACTGCGAGATCTGTAGTGAGGAACGCTTTGTACTGAGGTGGTGGGGGAGGTGATCGCTGGAAAGAAAGATTATTATTATTATTATTATTATTATTATTATTATTATTATTATTATTATTAGGTCCACTATAATATATCGATGGTAGAATGTGAGACTTTATAAAAATGTCTTAAAAAAGCTTTCGAATCCTACCCTGGGTTCATCTTCAGTCCAACTTGAGTTCTCGGCATTGAGAGCTCTACTCATTTTATTATTATTATTATTATTATTATTATTATTATTATTATTTAAGCATGGAACAAGTCAAAACTGCCATTAAGATACATCCGCTGAGATATATATATATATATATATAGAGAGAGAGAGAGAGAGAGAGAGAGAGAGAGAGAGAGAGAGAGAGAGAGAGAGAGAGAGAGATTAGAGTAAAATACTGACTGAAATGCCGCCCCCAAAAAATCACACAAACACAAATGTAAATATAAATATTAAATATATATATATATATATATATATATATATATATATATATATATATATATATATATATATATATATATATATATATATATATATATATAAATATATATATATATATATATAATCAACAAAATAGTTACGTAGAAGATTCAGCAAAATAAGGGAAGCAGCTTATCACTGTTGTCGTTTTCTGAAATGCCAGGCCATTTTTTTTCTCTCTCTCTCTCTCTCTCTTGCGTGTTCACAATTATCCATCGCAAAATGTCAAGGAACAGAGACCAAGAATAAGAATAAGTGATGGGTGGTTGACATTTACTTCTGTTCCTCTCCCATCAAAAGGATTCCTGACTAAAGATTCTTTAAGATTCTTTATTCCTTAGATTTTTAGAAGTCTGAGTTGCTGATTAAAGAGAGAACAAATCTCCCGTTGTTTTCAGTTCATTTTTGATAATTATATATTACGAGCAAAATAACGAAATTGTTAGGGTCAGGTAATAGCCAATGGTGGGAGAAAATAAAATTTTTTGAGTCAGCCAATAGCCAATAGTGAAAGGAAAATAAAATTTATTGAGTCAGTCAATAGCCAATAGTGAGAAAATAAAATTTTTTCGAGGCAGCCAATATACAATAGATAGAAAAATAACGAATTTGTTTGAGTCAGCGAATAGCCAATAGTGAGAGAAAAATAACGATTTTTTTTTTAGTCAGCCAATAACCAATAGCAAGAGAAAAATAAAAAAAATGTTTGAGTCAGCCAATAGCCAGTGGTGAGAGAAAAATAACGATTTTTTTAGTCAGTCAATAGCCAATAGCAAGAGAAAAATAAAAATGTTTGAGTCAGCCAATAGCCAATGGTAAGAGAAAAATAACTAAATTTTTGCAGACTACCAATAGCCAATAGCAAGAGAAATATAAAAAAAAATTGTTGGAGTTACCCAATAGCCATTGGCGAGAGAAAAATACCGATTTTTTTATTCAGCCAATAGCATGAGAAAAAAATTGTTTGAGTCAGCCAATAGCCAACGATGAGAGAAAAATAACGACATTTTTTGAGTCAGCCAATAGCAAGAAAATAAAAAAAAAAAAAATTTTTGAGTCAGCCAATAGTGAGAGAAAAATTGACGAAATTTTTAAAACTTCCAATAGCCAATAGTGAAAGAAAATAATGAAATATTTTGCGTCAGCTAGTAGCCAATAACAAGAGAAAAAAATATTTGAGTCAGCCAATAGCCAACAATGAGAGAAAAATAACGAAATTTTTTACACTACCAATAGCCAATACTGAAAGAAAATAATGAATTTTTTTTTGCGTTAGCCAGTAGCCAATAGCAAGAGAAAAATAAAAAAAAAAATATTTGAGCCACCCAACAGGTAACGGTGACAGAAAAATAACGAACTTGTCTGAGTCAGCCAATAGCCAACAGCGGGAGAAAAATAACATTTTCAGAGTCAGTCAACAGCAAACTGGAGACAAAAATAACGCTATTTAGAGGCAAGCAGCTGCAGGAGTGAGAAAATAACGCTGTTCGTCACCAAGCAAAACAACACAACACAAGCAATTGCAGCCGGTGATGGCTCTTAATTCCGTGATTCATCTTAAGGATCTCCTCCTCCTTCCCTCAGCCTTCCCCAACCTCCCCTTTCATCACCCTACTCCAGTCCCCACTACGTAACATCCCCCTCCCCAGAGAGACCAAGCCTCCTCACTCTCTTCTCCTTCTTCTCTCGTTAGGGGATCTGAAGGTGACCGCGTCACATGATTCCATTTTAGTCGCATTGAAGCGGTTTCCGTCTCTCTCTCTCTCTCTCTCTCTCTCTCTCTCTCTCTCTCTCTCTCTCTCTCTCTCTAATAAATGATCCTTAATGGCTGCTGTGCCAAACTATTCTTTCATTTAATCAAAGCGTCATCTCTGTATGCGTGAAGTAATGTGTGCAATTTGTGAGATAATTAACAGCTATTACCTGGACAATCTCTCTCTCTCTCTCTCTCTCTCTCTCTAATAAATGGTCCTTAATGGCTGCTGTGACAAAATATTTTTCCATTTAATCAAAGCGTCATCTCTGTATGTGTGTGAGGTAATTTGTGTAATTTGTGAGATAATTAACAGCGATTACCTGGACAATTCTCTCTCTCTCTCTAATAAATGGTACTTAATGGCTGCTGTGCCAAACTATTCTTTCATTTAATCAAAACGTCATCTCTGTATGCGTGAAGTAATTTGTGTAAATTGTGAGATAATTAACAGCTATTACCGGGACAATTCTCTCTGTCTCTCTCTCTCTCTATAATAAATGGTCCTTAATGGCTGCTGTGACAAAATATTCTTTCATTAAATCAAAGCGTCATCTCTGTATGCATGAAGTAATATGTGCAATTTGTGAGATAATTAACAGCTATTACCTGGACAATTCTCTCTCTCTCCCTCTCTTTCTCTGTCTCTCTCTCTCTCTCTCTCTCTCTCTCTCTCTAATAAATGGTCCTTAATGGCTGCTGTGACAAAATATTCTTTCATTAAATCAACGCGTCATCTCTGTATGTGTGTGAAGTAATTTGTGTAATGTGTGAGATAATTAACAGCTATTACCTGGACAATTCTCTCTCTCTCCTTCTCTCTCTCTCTGTCTGTCTGTCTGTCTCTCTCTCTCTCTCTCTCTCTCTCTAATAAATGGTCCTTAATGGCTGCTGTGACAAAATATTCTTTCATTAAATCAACGCGTCATCTCTGTATGTGTGAAGTAATTTGTGTAATTTGTGAGATAATTAACAGCTGTTACCTGGACAATCTCTCTCTCTCTCTCTCTCTCTCTCTCTCTCTCATCATCATCATCACGGGAAAACACACCAGAAAACCTTACGTAAGGATAAGTGATCTTATGACTCTGATTGATAGCGTTTATTTTTCAGGCAGCGTTATCATGGCTGCCACGAATTAATGGCTTATGGTGTTCACATGTTTTTCTCACTCTTCTTTGACATTATTCACATTTTTATCAGCAAGATAAGGAAAGCAGACAAATACTCCTGCGTTATCACAGTCCTCCTCAACCGTACACACTATGTATGACTATGTGTGTATGTATGTGTATATATATATAAAAAATATATTATATAAATAATATATATATATATATATATATATATATATATATATATATATATATATATATATATATATATATATATATATATATATATACACACACATATATATATATATATAGAGAGAGAGAGAGAGAGAGAGAGAGAGAGAGAGAGAGAGAGAGAGAGAATAAAACCCCACTAAAATGCATTTACTTTACATGGTTTGGTTACCAATACACAAAATCGTCAAACCCTTCTTTATTCAATTGTGAAGACCTTACACCAACTGCATGTTATTGTTGCATAATTTTTACAGGTGCACAAACACAAAACAAACAGATAAACAATAACTTTAAACGGATACGCAGACGCACGTACAAACGCGTGGAAATGACGCACAAGAGCTCCGCCACACAATGCATCCTTGCGTCAACAAACATAAATATAGAAGATAAGTATTTCCCAGCAACGTGCACAAACATTCTCACAAATTCCTGCAAACAATAACGTCAATAAACAAGTAACAATTGCGCCGAAGTTTCTTCGGCGCAATCGAGTTTTCTGTACAGCCGCTGCAACGTATAATCAAGGCCACCGAAAACTTATCTTTCGGTGGTTTCGGTATAATGCTGTATGAGCCGCGGCCCATGAAACTTTAACCACGGCCTGGTGGTGGGATGTCTTATATCGTTGCCAGAAGTACGATTATGGTTAACTTTTCCCTTAAATAATATAAAAACTACTGAGGTTAGAGGGCTGCAATTTGGTATGTTTGGTGGTTGGAGGGTGGATGATCAACATGCCAATTTGCAGCCCTCTAGCCTCAGTAGTTTTGAAGATCTGAGGGTGGACCGAAAAGTGCAGACAGAAAAAGTGCCGACAGAAAAAGTGTGGCCAGAAAAAGTGCGCACAGAAAAAGTGCGGACAGAAAAAGTGCAGACAGAAAAAGTGCGGACAGAAAAAGTGCAGACAGAAAAAGTGCGCACAGAAAAAGTGCAGACAGAAAAAGTGCCGACAGAAAAAGTGGACAGAAAAAGTGCGCACAGAAAAGTGCGGACAGAAAAAGTGCAGACAGAAAAAGTGCGCACAGAAAATGTGCGCACAGAAAAAGTGCGGACAGAAAAAGTGCAGACAGAAAAAGTGCGGACAGAAAAAGTGCAGACGGAAAAAGTGCAGACAGAAAAAGTGCGGACAGAAAAAGTGCGGAGAAAAAGTGCAGACAGAAAAAGTGCGGACAGAAAAAGTGTGGACAGAAAAAGTGCGCACAGAAAAAGTGCGGACAGAAAAAGTGCAGACAGAAAAAGTGCGGACAGAAAAAGTGCAGACGGAAAAAGTGCAGACAGAAAAAGTGCCGACAGAAAAAGTGTGGACAGAAAAAGTGCGCACAGAAAAAGTGCGGACAGAAAAAGTGCGGACAGAAAAAGTGCGCACAGAAAAAGTGCGGACAGAAAATGTGCGCACAGAAAAAGTGCGGACAGAAAAAGTGCAGACAGAAAAAGTGCGGACAGAAAAAGTGCAGACGGAAAAAGTGCAGACAGAAAAAGTGCGGACAGAAAAAAGTGCTGACAGAAAAAGTGCGGACAGAAAAAGTGCCGACAGAAAAAGTGTGGACAGAAAAAGTGCGCACAGAAAAAGTGCAGACAGAAAAAGTGCGGACAGAAAAAGTGCGGACAGAAAAAGTGCAGACGGAAAAAGTGCAGACAGAAAAAGTGCAGACGGAAAAAGTGCGGACAGAAAAAGTGCAGACGGAAAAAGTGCGGACAGAAAAAGTGCGGAGAAAAAGTGTAGACAGAAAAAGTGCAGACAGAAAAAAAGCGGACAGAAAAAGTGCAGACGGAAAAAGTGCGGACAGAATAAACAACAACGACAGTTACCACAAGCACTTCCCAAACAAAACGCACAAACAAACAAACAAAAAAGTAGACAAATGTCACCCGAAAACATTGAGTAAACATGTCCCAATAACACCTGACAAGAACACAAGGTCGACTCTTTATACGTCGATTATGTAACTAGAGAGACAGACAGACAGAAAGGCCTCCAAGATAGGGCCTTATGGATTCAATGCATGGCCAGGGAAGATGAGGCTGTGATGCGTGTGCTCTCTCTCTCTCTCTCTCTCTCTCTCTCTCTCTCTCTCTCTCTCTCTCTCTCTCTCTCTCCTCTCCACAAGCACACACACAGAGTATATATATATATATATATATATATATATATATATATATATATATATATATATATATATATATATATATATATATATATAAATAAAGAGAGAGAGAGAGAAAAAAAAGAAGAAATTATATATCATATATAATATATATATATTTAATATATATATATATATATATATATATATATATATATATATATACATATATATATTATATATAATGTAAATTCTCTCTCTCTCTCTCTCTCTCTCAGTAACAAGACTAGACGTACTTCTAATCCTCGCTTCGATCATTCTCTTATTTAACTTTCTAAATAAGGCGTGACTCAAGGTGATTCCTATCTCTCTCTCTCTTTCTCTATCTCCCTTTCCAGACAAACAACACACACGAGACACACACGATTACATCTCTGATGCAGCAACCTCAGCAATCAATGTCACGGTCACACAGCATTAATGTCAAAAGTTATTATGAGCTGTGACAGTTCAGCCTGCGCTTCGATGACTTTTCAAACGAAGAAGATAAATTCGTATTTCTTTTACTGTGTTATATCTCGCAAGATGTTTAATGCGGTTGCCTAAATAACTATTCCTACCGTTGCTTTAAATAACTGTCACTCTGACAATTCCGTTCAAGACTGTTGCCTATGTAATCAATCGTATCAAGTGTGGCTTTATAATACTTTTACGTGAGTGGAGGAGCTTGGTTACCAAAGTGAGCAGTTATATATTTTGTCAATTTTGAATTTCTACACGTAAGGGAATGTAATATTAAGTATTCACATCCGATAAGTAGAAAAAATTAAGGAAAATCATTAGCATCTGAGGTCAGTGCTCCATTTACAAATGTTTATTATCCATGCGGGTCATACATGCATGCTGTGAATGGGTACTAATATTAACGCTACTCCAGGAAGTTGACTGGTCTTCACAAGTGTCTGACACGGCAAGAAAATTTATAGGTAATTTTCCTGATACATGGCAGGCCCTGTGAGATAACCGGACGGTAATTAAAATCGTAATAACCTCATCAATTTGGCAAAAGCGGCAGGGCGTCATAGGAAGGGAAAAATTATAATGAAGTAATTGAAACAAATATTACCAAAAACACGTAATTATAAGGAGATTAGTTTAAATGCTACGACGCTATGAAAAATCAATTAAGTCCAAGGTCAGTGACCCTTTTCACCTAAAAGTATTTCTCTCTCTCTCTCTCTTTCTCCCTCTCAGTGGAGGTTTGGTTAAGAGTTATTTCCCTCCATAAGAAGAATAAGACGATAATTTTTCAATAAAATCGCCAGTCTGAATTAGCGGAAAAGTTATGCGCCATACCTGTTAACCGGATTTTCAGTCAACCGTTTCTGTACCACAGTCCATTTACAGCCGATCTGCCGCTTCTAGTTGGGTCTTTATTCCTGAATTGGTTAGCCTTATGCCAGCACTTTCCTTTGCTCCTCCCGCAGCCAGCAAAGCAGTTTGGCAGCGATGCTCACATAAGAATTTTCAACACCTTGACCATATTCCTCACTAAATCATCCTGTACAATGGCAAGGGTTTTGCTGGTATATTTAGCCTGCCTCTGTCTGTTCTCATAAAAGAAGAAGAATATCCGCCATATTGCGTTATGTAATGCACGAGAGGTCTGTTATGCACCCGGTACTCCCACCCTCCCCTACGGCGACAATGCCAGAATGCCTCCCATCCCCTCCCCACCACCCCTCCTTATCTCCCAAACGATGTGATTTAAATTTAAATTGTGTATTAAAAGTACGGCGCAATTTCCTCTCATTCTTTCCCTCTATAATACAGTCTTTTGCGTCCTAACTGAGAGAGAGAGAGAGAGAGAGAGAGAGAGAGAGAGAGAGAGAGAGAGAGAGAGAGAGAGAGCTGGCAGGCGCACATAACAAACGAATTGTTCGCATCGAGACTTCTGGCTTATTCAGCGTTGATTTCTCACTCTCAAAATGTTAGAATAATATAAACTTTCATTTTTACAGTCAGTTGTACTCCGAGGTTTGTTGACCTCCATCGTTAGGTTCCGCAATGTGATCAGAGAAAGCGAGCTTAATCTGTCTGTGTTTGTTTACTGAAACGCTGTTCTCTATTTACTCTTAATATTATTTTGTCTTCATTCATTTAACTCTCTCTCTCTCTCAATAATAATAATAATAATAATAATAATAATAATAATAATAATAATAATAATAATAAGAAGAAGAAGAAGAAGAAGAAGAAGAGGAAAATAAATTATCGATTGTAGTGCCTTTCATAGACTCAGTGCCTTTCCCTAGACTCATACGAGTATATATATATATATACAGTATATATATATATATATATATATATATATATATATATATATATATATATATATATATATGTAAATTATATATGTATATATATATATATATATATATATATATATATATATATATAGAGAGAGAGAGAGAGAGAGAGAGAGGCTTCCTAGGTCATCATAAGCCTATTCTACAATTGCCTTCAATATCAAGGCGTCGTCGACTTCACGTCACTGATGTTCTCAATGACTCGGCAATCGCAATACCGTGAGAAATCGCAAACACGCAATGGAACCAAAATAAATGATAAATAAACGAAGCAATATTAAGAAAAAAAAAAAAATACTGAAAGCTGCAAGAAGTCCTTGAGATTCCACGCCTGCACCCTCATCAACATTTAATTTTCCTTTGTATTTAGACTATGTACTGTGTGTAGAGGATACATTATGATATTATTGTTAATTGGTATCCTTCCTGTTCCTCCAAGTCTTTTCACCAATGAACTCAATTCTTTAACAGGGCATTTTTTTTTCTTCTTCTTCTTCTTGTCTTATTATCATTATATTATAATATTACTATTACAAAATACCAGAAAATATTTCCCGCCCCCCCAACAAAAAAATGGGTCAAATTCACCCTGTAGACACCAAGACGAAAGGGCAACTTGTCTTTAAAAGCAAGAAACCTATTTTTTTTTATAGTGCGCAAAGGTTACCTGCTTCGTATGTATGAACCTTAGACCTAACTGTAGTACAACGCCGCAGGCCTGCGCGTGCCAAGCAAAAAAACTAGGCTTAGTAACAATACATCTTTCTGGTCTAACCGTTTCTAGCGAGATTCAGAGTTGCATTTAATTAATTATATATTAAAACTGACTTTTTCTTTCTCTATTTCTGTTTAAATTACTGGAATGAAATGAAAAGGGGCACTTGTGACAGCTGCGCCTATTTTCGAAACTGATTTCCTGGAATCTAAACCCTCTTCAGCAGGATCAAGACTGCACTTTGTTAATTTCATATGATCTATACCTTTGATATTGCAATTTTCTCTCTCCGTTGCAAAATATATAGTTAATGAGAATACCCAGTGCGCATGCGTCACTTAGAACTATACCTACTGATTGATTTTCTGAGATCCAGCGTTCAGCTAGATTTTTAAAGGAACTGTGACCTTTAGATTCTATTCAAGGCTTCCCGCTGTGATTAATGAAACGAATGCAACATTTGCTTTCAATTTTTGTTCTCAATTTAGCGAGCGACGAACACCCACTTTCAATTTTTTGCTCCTAATATATCTCGAGGGGTGTATTCAGAACTGAGTCTATTGATTTTTTATATTAGCAGCCCCTGTCTAGATTTAGCTTAGCAACGGTTACAAGTATTGATTTTGTCCTTTCTGATTTCATTACTCTAGAGAAAAAGCTTTGCTTGCTTTCGACAGTCAGGTTAACAACCAAAATTACGCATTTGGATGAGTCTACCGTGATGAGGAGATGTATTCGATAGACGGACCTGTTTCAGTGACGTCATCACACCCATATCTCAGGAAATCCACCTCTTATCCGGTTCATGTGAATAATGTATTGCGAATAACTGAGATGGGGAAGGCATGAAGGACACTGAGAATAAAAAGAAAATGATTAAAGACAGGCAGAGGGTAAGAGGAGAACAGATGAAGGACATTTCATGCACCGAAGATCTGTCAGAGGTTCTGACGTCAACACCATACTTCACAGGTTTAATCTGCTTACACATCACATATGCTGCTGTCTAAAGCACAGTTGAAATTTGTATTTCCCTTTCGATACGCCTGACAGACCACTTAAAAGCATTTATTATTTCAATTTACCCCCACTGATTAAAATAGCTAAGAAAAATTATTATCTTATCCCTAGTACTAAAACTAGTTGGTTGTTGCTGTCATCTGAGATCATTGGACATATTCCTACAGTATGCTACCCTTGTATACACGGCTGGGCAGTGGGCATGAGGAACGTAGTTATATCCAGAAGACCTTGAATTGAATGTAACCCCGAGTTTGACCGCTTGTTTGAAAAGCCCTCTGATGTAACACAAATGGGTCAATGACCACGCTTCAAGCAACACAATAGGACCAGGTGATACAGCAGTCTGCGATCTTTTGTTGGCACTGCATTGCTCAGACCTTGAAAGCTGATTAACAAATTAATACGTAAAACCTCTGTAAATGCTTATTTGAGTAGTTAAATTAAATACATTATTCGCCCATGGTGATAAGACAACAATAAGCAAGTCCAGAGTCTAGAACGGGGAATAAGCTTAGGACTTGGGCGGAAACCAGTCCAGCCGCATCTAGTTCGGTCAGTGACGGTTAGAGGCTGAACATGACCGAGCAACCGGGAGGTCCTAATGGGCCAGTTCATTTCGCCCAAATCCAGCCTGATACCAACGACCTCCAGGGCAATAAACAGAAGATTCATAAGGAGTTGAAGGGTCCGAAGGACGATCAATTTAAGCTGTAAAGCTGTGGCCTATGAGAGCAATTTCGCTCGCACGCAGCCATTGGCCGGGTTGGTGGGGCGAGGATGTGGGATAATCATAAGAGGTGAACCTACTGTACACATACACACGGGGAGAGAGAGAGAGAGAGAGAGAGGCAGGCCTGTCGGGTTAGGGTTTTTTTTTTTCTTTACTTTCAAGTTCATATTCGAAAATGTAACGTCTGCTGGAAGTCTATCTGGCATCGATCTTCTCGTCTTTTAACGAAATTTTTTTTGTTTCGTTTTTTTTTTGTGTTCCAAGACACGCTGCTGCATCTTTCGTTTTCTTATATAATCTTTTTTCGTGTGTCAAAGTTTTCTTGCTCTGATTGCTCCTCTCCGCTTGTTTTTATGCGTTGCTATTTTCCGTATAGTTTTGACAGGTTAATGCAGGTTCTCTTTAATCGTCTAAGGAATGGTTAAAACAATGTGATTTCACAATACGCTGTCTCACGATGAAATGACGAACAGATAAGCAAGGAAACGTTTGACTTTAGACAACAAGAACTTATTTATTGGAAATGCAAGCGTGTTTACTGGCCTACAAAGCTGAACACTGATATAGGTCTAGCTTATACATCTCCAGATACACTGAAGTCTCTCTCTCTCTCTCACGACCACACACAAACACACGAATAATCCATTGATCTCCTATACTTGGGTCACACCGATATAGATCATCGACCTGTCTCTTCACAAAGGACAAAAGGACTGGCATCGACCTCTGATCATATTTCTGTGAAGGCAATTATGTGCCACGACCAATGAATCTCTTTGCAATGCTTTTATGCTTTTGACATTTTCTTTAGACATCTATCATCATCTTAATGAAATACAAAATTTACAATCTCTTTGTAACAATGCTTTTGACATTTACAGATCATGATCATCTTAATGAATGAAAATATACAAGACATTTACAATGCTTTTATGCTTTTGACACTTTGTTTAGAGATCTATGATCATCTTAATGAATGAAAATATACAAGACATTTACAATCTCTGTAATACCTTTATGCTTTTGACACTTTGTTTAGAGATCTATTGTTATCTTAATGAATGAAAATATACAAGACATTTACAGTCCCTTTGTAATGATTTTATGCTTTTGACACTTTGTTTAGAAGTGAACTGAACTGAAATGAATATAGAATTTAGGCCAAAGGCCAAGCACTGGGATTATGAGGTCATTCAGCACTGAAACAGAAACTGACAGTAAAAGGTTTGAAAGGTGTAACAGAAGGTAAACCTCGCAGTTGCACTATGAATCAATTGTTATGAGAGGGTGGAAAATAAGATGAATGAAAGAGAATATGAAAGGAGGTACAGTAAAAGGAACGAAAGAGGTTGCAGCTAGGGGCCGAAGGCAGGCTGCAAAGAACCGTAAGTAATGCCTACAGTGCACCGCACGAGATGCACTGACGGCACTACCCCCCTACGGGTCAATTTGTTTAGAGATCTATGGTTATTTTAATGAATGAAAATATATACAAGACATTCAAACGGAAATCGTGTGACGGTGACTTGGCCGCTTCATAGAAGTATTTGACCGACTTATACCGAACTGGCGTTGCGTGAAAAAAAAAAAAAAAACCCGCCGTTGAAGAGAACGGACATGTCACTTTTTACAGGACGTTATTTTATATTCATTCCATTCCGTCTTTCCGCTCTGTTAAACCAACAAACATCTGTAATGGACGGACGGAGAAATAGGTCAATATAAGCCTGAGTTATGAAGAAGAAGAAAAAAAAAATTCACAAACTCACTTCCATACATCTCACCATATCGACTTCCTACCTGGCACAAGCCTCCGATCTGACGTCACATGCCCAGGATAAGGTGCCCAATCGGTAACCCGAGTGAATCTACCTGTCGTTAAGTAGGGCTGACGTCACAATACCCCATGTGTTTCATGCCACACGGTCATTCTACCCTTCCGCATCGTACCAGATTAAGTCATGCGTGTGACGATGAATTCAGAATGGCATGTTATGTTAAGTGGTACCCTTCCGCATCTCACAGGTATGAGAATGAATCATTCAGAATGACCACGTCTCTACATCATTCTACTTTCCGCGTGTTGCAGGGTTCGGATACATCACGTACGAAGGTGATCTCGGTATAACAAGAATTCAGATGTGTCATTCTGTCACTTTGTGTCATGTTTGAATTTAGAATGAAAAGACTTCATGCTAAACGATCATTCTGACATATTTTATTGCTTTGTTCCATACAGAACTTTTGTTGTTCTAGGTAAGACCTGTTTATTTATTTGGCTAATTTCCCCTCTCTTATTTTCACAGGATTATTCTCAGGCACAAACAGGTTGTTATCGACCATACCCTGCAGTTCGAATCCTGAATTTCTGGGCAGACGGTGAAGGCTGGAGCAATCACTCGAAGATGGTTGTTTGTTCCAGACCCTCAGTTTTGGAACCCTCCCGGCAAAAAAAAAGGGCCTGGGGTTAGTTGGTGGACTTCGCTGGGATGGCTTTTTTTAACGACTGCCTGGTACCTTATACTTTATTTTTGTGTTTTGGAAAGCCAAACATTTTTATTAACTTTAATATTAATAAATCTATTTTTTCAAACTCCTGTAACAAGAGCAGCCCAATAATATTTCCATCAATCCAGCAGCATAATTGGCGACCGTGACAGGGTTCTCTGGTTGAGTCACCCATTGGAGGAGGAGGTTGGTTATTTTGGAAAAAAAAAAAAAAAAAAAATTGTAATTTTTTTTTTTTTTTCTGTCGGGGGAAGGTGTTAGGATCTTTTGTTGTTCTGTAGTTACCTGTTTATTTAGGATACGCCAACTTTTAGTCAGGTTCTGAGCGTGAACAGGTTGTTCTCTTGGGGAAGAGACCAGCAGCAGTTCGACTTTGAAGACGTTTCTTGGGCAGCCGGTGTTTAGGCATTGCGAAGATGGTTGTTTGTTGGCCGCAGGTGGGGCATTGCAGGCGGCAGCAGGACGTCGTGATAATGGCCTGTTGAACTTCGCTGGAGATGGCTTTTTTGATTCACTGCTGCTGGTAATATAGTAATATTACTTTATTTTTGTGTTTCGTGGCCCGGACCTGGCTCATTTTGTTATGGCCTTTTTTTGTTTATGATTTTTTATTAACTTTAATATTAATAAATCAGCAAACTCCTGTATTTTTGGGTGCGAGCTGTCGATTAGCCAGAGCAGCCCCAATAATATTTCCATCTAGATCCTGTGTTTTTCTTAAGGGGCGAAAACCTCGGTTCAGTAACATACAGAACCCAGGAAGATAATATTTGAATTTGTCACATTTTTGTTATTCTAGCACAAATATCGACCATCCTGGTGTGAATCCTGAATCTCTGCAGACAGAATTCATACAGTCACTCAATTTCCAACTCCGGAACCCCTCCCCCCCTGAAAAAAAAGTGGGGGAGGGGGTGTCGAGCGTGGGGTTAACGCCCCCGCCTTATAAGCTGGAAAGCCAAACATAGCGAGCTCTTCATGTAACAAGCAATCCAGCAGCATAAGTATGAGGTTCTCCGAGTCCTTGTAGGATACCCAGGGCACCTGAAGGATACCCGTTCCTGACGTGGTCAGACTCCGGAGAGGATTAGGCATTGCAATAGTGGGCATTGCAACCGAAGGTCTGATTCATGCTTGGAACGGTTATATTATGATGCACAGTGTGGGTAGGTCTCAGATATATATATGCAAGCACAAACACACATACATACAAATATATATATATATATATATATATATATATATATATATATATATATATATATATATATACATATACATACATAAGCTATTTTGTGCGCTAATGATTCAGTAAATTAGCTTTTTTGTGCGTTAATGATTCAGCACATTAGCTATTGGGTGTGATAATGATTCAGTAAATTAGCTATTGCGTGTGTTAGTGATTCTGTAAATTAGCTATTGCTTGTGTTAATGATTCTGTAAATTAGCTATCGCTTGTGTCAATGATTCAGTAAATTAGCTATTTTTTGTGTTTATGGCTCAGTAAGTTGCCCATTTTGTGTTAACGATTCAGTAAATTAGTATTTTGTGTGCTAAAGATTCAGTAAATTTATTTTTGAATAAAACTTCTGTGTAGATGTATTGGTGGCTGACGTTTCTATATATATATATATATATATAGAATATATATATATATATATATATATATATATATATATATATATATAGAAAGAGAGAGTGAAAGAGAGAGAGAGTTATAATAACCTAAGTAAACCACGGTTCAGAACTTCAAGAATTTCCGAGAGAGAGAGAGAGAGAGTTGTAATAACCTAAGTAAACCATGGTTCAGAATTTCAAGAATTTCCTTTGCATCACCCTAGATCAAACGTGATGGTGCATAAGGAAATCCAACTGACGACTAGGAGTGTTATGAATAATGTTTTTTTTTTTTTTCCTGGCATCAGGAGTTTTCCAAAAATAAGGGATGATGGCTCCTGAGAGAGGCAAGTTGATTGACAGTCAGTGGCGCGTTCCTCCTTCACCAGCTAAATCAGGGCTGAACCTACACAACAAATTTCCATAACTCATTTATTGAATCATTAACAACAAAAATACGTAATTTACTGAATCATTAACACACAAAATTGCCAATTTACTGAATCAATAACACACGCAATAGGAAATTTACTGAATCTTTAATATACACAACAGCTAAAACTATTTTGGATTATCAAAACGAGATTTTCCTAAACTTTTTTATCAACACGGAATTTCGGCTGAGCTTTGCTTGTCAAAGACATCACTGCAAAGCTCCGAGGATCTAAGGCACCATTTTTTTTTTTCTAAGATCTGGTATACAAAATGAGGTCTTCCAGAATTTGAGTTATAGATAACGAAAGTTTTCAAGGTATTTTGTCAATATCTTTATGCTATTGAGCTTTTTTCTAGTTTCTTGTAAAAGAAAACTATTGTGCTGGCTATGTCTGTCCGTCCGCACTTTTTTCTGTCCGCCCTCAGATCTTAAAAATTACTGAGGCTAGAGGGCTGCAAATTGGTATGTTGATCATCCTCCCTCCAATCGTCAAACAACAAACTGCAGCCCTCTAGCCCCTGTAGTTTTTATTTTATTTAAGGTTAAAGTCAGTCGTAATCGTGCATCTGGCAACGATACAGGCCAGGCCACCACCGGGTCGTGGTTAAAGTTTCATGGGCCGCGCCTCATACAGCATTATACCGAGACCACCAAAAGATAGATCTATATTCGATGGCCTTGATTATACGATGCACAGAAAACTCGATTGCGCCGAAGAAACTTCGGCGCTTTTATCTTTTATTTTATTTTTTTTTTATTTTTTCTTTTTTTTTTTTTTTTTTTTTACTCTAGACCCAACCTTCTCAGTTCTTATTGCACCAGTCACGACTCTGTTTTATTTTTGGAATCCAGAAATCCCAATTTCCCACGCACCTATCGAAAGATGATTCCCGCGACGAACAGAGAAGTCATTCAGTGAAATCGGAGAGTCATCCACCAATAGCAACGTGACCTCAGGTGAGCTTAGCAAAGATGCCAGAGTAATCACCTTGAATGCCTCTCAGAGTGAAAGACCGCCCTGCACGTTATATATATATTTCCTATGTTTATAGCATTGGTTACTTCGAAGCTGTGCGGATAATGTCGTCACGATGCTTTTCAGGTCAGTAATGTAAATATTTAAATTTTGAAGAGCCATGCCTATAATATTGGTATTGGTTACTTCGAAGCTGTGCCGATAATGGCGCCATGATGCTTTTCAGGCCAGTTACGTAAATATTTGCAACTATTTCTGAGGATTCATAGCTCCTCTAAGGAACGTCGTGAGTTATTTATACCCGATCTGCATTACTAAGTAGATAAATATCTTGGTCGCATGGCCGAAGAAATATGGTAACCATCTGAGAGAGAGAGAGAGAGAGAGAGAGAGAGAGAGAGAGAGAGAGAGAGAGAGAGAGAGAGAGGAATGCAGATAATGCTGAGACTTTTCGCAGTGGAAAATTAGAATCTTGTCACCATAAGAACCATATAGGAAGTGTTTAGACTTGTATTTCGTTATGACAGATTTTAACTTTTTAGTTTTCTGAAAAGAAAACTATTGTGCTGACTTAGTCTGTCCGTCCGCGCTTTTTCTGTCCGCCTTCAGACCTTCAAAACTACTGAGGCTAGAGGGCTGCAAATTGGTGCGTTGATCATCCACCCTCCAATCATCAAACATACCAAATTGCAGTCGTCTAGCCTCAGTGGTTTTTATTTTATTTAAGGTTAAAGTTAGCCATAATCGTGCTTCTGGCAACGATACAGGCCACCACCGGGCCGTGGTTAAAGTTTCGTGGGCCGCGGCTTATACTGCATTATACCGAGACCACCGAAAGATAGACCTATTTTTGGTGACCTTGATTATACTTCGGCGCATTTTTTAATTGTTTATTATCAGAAACATAAAGGTAGTTTTTATACTTACAACTCAACATAAAACATCTAAAATGTTTACCACGGGGAACATAGTTTTCTATTAATTAAGACAGATATTCTATCAAATGTTTCCCATACTGAATCTAAATAGTGTTATATAGTGCCTAACGTTTTTGACATATATCAAACATTACAAATTTCAAATGTGCTACTCGTTTTAATACGCTCTTTCTAAAAAAGATAAAATCTCCTTTAAGCTGTAAATATTCGTTCTTATTCTAATTTATTATATTTTCCCATTCTAACAAAGAAGAAAACAGACGAAAATTAAATAATGAATAATGATCAATAATGAAACCAATCTCACTTGGGTCTTCTAGGAAGACATTGCTTCCTTATTTAAATTATTCAAGTGAGATCCAAACATCCATCCTGTTTACATTTCTTTTGGAAATATTTAAAAGCGTTCGACAAACCTGTTTCCACTGTTTACATAAGAAACACGGACTCAGGGAAGAACCTCTTATCGTTCTGGTTTTAAGTCAGTTTGCTTTATTGCATTAATGCAAACAGGTTCATATTGAGCAAGCAATGACTGTAAACTGGTGATTAGTAGAAAAGGGCGCCCTTGGTACTCGGAATGAAACTTATGTAGTGCGTGTATACGTGTGAATATACATGCAGACACACGTACATATATGTATATGTGTATGTATTCTAGTTGTGGTTATATAATCCCTCAAACAGCTAATAAATGCTCTCTCTCTCTCACTCTGCTCATCTGATTCTTTTAATATATATATATATATATATATATATATATATATAAATAAATAAATATATATATATATATATATACATACTATATATTATATACGGTATACAAACTGAACACGAACCTACATTGGGCCCTGCACATATAAAACACAATCTATCACTGGGACGATAAAGATGTCCTCCACTTGCCAGTGCGGTGACAGACGCATAACTTGCAAAATAATAATAATTAAAAATAAATGAAATAAAACGAACACTAAATATAAGTGAACGAAATTCTCCTAGCACCACCACCAACACATGGTCGAGAGAAGCATCTCCTGTTCTCAGGTACAAGTCCCAGTACCGGAATCAAATTCCTGAGATGTCTATGCCCCCAGGTTAAGTTAGGCTGGGTTAGGTAAGGTTAGATTACCGCTCCGAGCGTAATTTTGGTGTGGGAAACATAATGAGATTATTTTCAAGAAAATTCTTTGGTTAGTTTTTGAGATATGGCGTCCCGCTTTTTACAGGGAAAGGTCCCGGTACTCGGTTGCATCTCGGGGAAAATGGGTACCAGAAGAGGAAGAAGGAAGCTAAGGAAAAGATAAAGAAGCAAAGGGAAAGGATAAGAAGAAAAAAGAAGACGAGAGGATGTAGAAGAAAGATAAAAAAAAAGGAGGAAAAAGCCAAAAGAAATTAAGAAAATGAATGAGAAAAAGGGGAAAAAGAAACAAAGAGGACGTAGTATAAAGACAGACAAGAAAACAAAGCATACGAAAACGCAGTAGAAAAAAATCAGGTCACAAGAAAGAACTAGAAAGAAAACGGGGACGAAAAACATGCCAACTGCAATAAAGATAAAAAAAAAGAAAACAGCAGAGAAGTGCAAAGACGAAGTTTGGAGAAGGAAAACAAGCAGAAATAAAACGAATCGGTGCCAAAGATAAAAGAGAAAGAGAGAGAGAGAGAGAGAGAGAGAGAGAGAGAGAGAGAGAGAGAGAGAGAGAGAGAGAGAGAGCTTGTCACCCTTCTTGCCGCGTGAGGAACGGCCATGTGATTAGCAAGGTCCTAGTCTACTTCATTTAATACCCCTTCCCCCTTCCCCCACCCCCAAACTCTAGCTACCCCCTACCCCTTACAATGAACGTCCACAGAACCGGACACTATAAAGTAAATGTAAAAACAGCAGTCTATTTTTGTTAGATCAACCAATAGTAGATTAATTGTCTTCAATTTTTGTTTGTTTATCTCGAGAACTTTCATCAAAATAGCTTTTTCAGTTTGTTGCGTCCTGTTTGACTTATGATTTTTAAAGTTAAATTACGTAGCTTACTACAGCAAGACACCATTTTTACGTGCCAAGTTTAGCTTTAATCTAGTGTCTACAGAGTTTAGTATACTTTCTGAAATCATACACTTTACAGAATAACACTGCACTGAGAACTTTACTAGCCAATGGAGCTAATATCCGCATATGATGTATTTATAACTGTTCCACTGTACAAAGCCTCAATAAGAATTATAGGGACACAGCGTTATTTT
This sequence comes from Macrobrachium rosenbergii, assembly GCF_040412425.1. Lineage (NCBI taxonomy): Eukaryota > Metazoa > Arthropoda > Malacostraca > Decapoda > Palaemonidae > Macrobrachium > Macrobrachium rosenbergii. The sequence continues at coordinate 53,228,265 of NC_089755.1, read as the reverse complement.
GTATAAGGAAAGATATATGACAGAGTTTTGATTGAGAAAATAAAACAGATGACATAAATAACGACAGGGGAAGAACAGTGTGAGTTTAGGTTAGGAAGAGGCTGTGACGATCAAGTTCCTGCTACAAAACGGTTATGCAAGAATTCTGAAAATAGAGCAACCAAGCAAAGAACGCGCCGGAGAGACAACTTCGGCGCAATCGAGTTTCCTGTACAGTGTATAATGCTGCATGAAACTCTCAGCCATGGTCCGATGGTGGCCTGTGTTGTTGGCACGCACGATCACGGATAACTTTATCCTTATATAAAATAAAAAAAAAACTACTGAGGCTAGAGGGCTGCAATTTGGTATGTTTGATGATTTGAGGGTCGATGATCAACATACCAATTTGCAGCCCTCTAGCCTCAGTTAAGACCTGAGGACGGGCAGAAAGTGCGGACGGACAGACAAATAGCCATCTCAATAGTTTTCTTTTACAGAAAACTAAAAGCTATACATGGCACACACTGACCTAGAAAAAGCCACGTTACTGAGAGCGATTAACAGCTGTTTAAGAAGCAGGTGATCAGCGCCTGCCCTACGAGCCTACAGAGACCCAGGAGGTCTTTAACTTTAACTTACGACGGTGGTGAAGCACGTGTTAGAATATGCATGCAGGCAAGCAAAAGTGATCTGGCGTGAAAGTGGGTCTGAGACAAGGGTGTGTTACGTCTCAGTGGCCGAGACATGTCATTAAATGAAAGTCTAGTGCTCTGAATGGGCACTTTGCGTGAGAAGAAACTTGAAAGCAAACGAAAGCAAAAGTAAGTGTAAATGGAAGCCGAGAAGATGGAATGGAATATAGAGTTTAGGCCAAAGGCCAAGCACTGGGACCTACGAGGTCATTCAGCGCTGAAATTGAAATTGACAGTAAAAGCTTTGAAAGGTGTAACAGGAGGAAAACCTCGCAGCTGCACCATGAAATAATTGTTAGGAGAGGGTGGACAGCGAGATGGAAGAAAGATAATACGAACGGAAGTACAGTAAAAGGAATGAAAGGGGTTGCAGCTAGGGGCCAGAAGGACGCTGCAAAGAACCTTAAGTAATGCCTACAGTGTGTGTGTGTGTGTGTGTGTGTGTGTGTGTGTGTGTACATATATATATATATATATATATATATATATATATATATATATATATATATATATATATATATATATATACACGCATATACGGAGAGAGAGAGAGAGAGAGAGAGAGAGAGAGAGAGAGAGAGAGAGAGAGAGAGTCTTGTTACAATAACAAAAACATGATACAATAAAGACAAGACAAAAAAATTCCCATATAAACTTCTCTGCTCCCCAATTGTTTTGTCTATGAGGTCACTTCTGTTAACACTACATATATAAGCAAGCCCACGCGCGCTCGTATATATGTACAACTTCCTCCGAGCCGACGATCTTTGTGACGCCGGCGTACGAAACCAAAAATATGAGACCCGTCATGACGGGGTCACTAATCCCTCATTGGCAGCGGGAGACGGATTCCTCGCGAATCTGTGCAGTCACGGCGCTAAAATTTCCGCTGGCTCAACCATATGCTTCCTTTGGCGCCCGATTCTTCAATGACGCAAGAGTAACTCGAGAAAGATAGATGGACTTGCAGGAAACAGGTGGCTGCACTTACGATATTGGCAATATTGTGATATTGGCAACGCTGATAACAGCTCATCCCCCACCGGGCAACCTTGCAAGGATTCGTGGGCCTGATATTGACATTCCCCTGACTGAGACATCCCATTCATTTAAATAATTTCCAGGCATCTGGAAATGCAGTTCTCTAAGTCCGTCCATGCGCTAATTAGGGAGCGGGGAAATTCCTCCACTCGAGTTTCTGAGCAGTCACATTTTGGGATGGGGTTGCTAGTCCCACGGTCTGCTCATTGGCCGAGCGTGTTACTGCCGTAGGGTCTTTCAAAATGTGCAAAAAGTCGCAAGAACTAGTAAAAAAAATAATAATAATAAAATAAAATAAAATAAAAAATAAGTAACAAAGAGATCAAAATTATCGCTGAATAACAAATAGATAAAAAGAAACCGACCATCATACGTTAGGAAAACCAAGTTAATATTAAATTTGTATTTTAAATGCGAGAGAAAAACCTTACAAACATACATAAACACACACATACACACACCCCCAAAAAGAGAATGATAAAACCAACGGACCACAGTTCAAACAAACATCGAGCGCGGCATAAAACGAAAGCAGCATTCAACTGCCCTCCGGCACTAATACCCACCAACCTTGCATAATCCCGATCAACGCTTCTTGACGCAAGGTTGCGCTGAGACAGCTGAGACACTTGGCATCGGGACAGATGTCAGCTCCTTTAAGGCAATGTCATTACCTGGCTAAGGCTGGCTCTCTCTCTCTCTCTCTCTCTCTCTCTCTCTCTCTCTCTCTCTCTCTCTCTCCTTCACACACACACACATGTAAGAATCGTCTGAATCTAATTTTAGCGTATTGGCACCCTCCTCGTAAAAATGTACAGTAGATATATACACGCTGGCATATTTGTATAAATAATGCATACAAACAATACATGGATACAGTGTATGTATATGTATATGTATATATATATATATATATATATATATATATATATATATATATATATATATATGGATAAACAGACACTTACAAACATACATAAATAAATAATATATATATATATATATATATATATATATATATATATATGTGTATATATATATATATATATAATATACATACACATATATATATATATATATATATATATATATATATATATATATATATATATATATATATATATATGTGAGTGCAACGGGCAAAAAAGTGAGCAATGCGAGGGACGTACAAACAAACTGACTATGAATAATGATCAAATATACACAACGCTACTGAGTATGGTTGCCAAAAGCACACACACACGTGCCTTAGCCATCTCCCTCCGCGGGGGGTTCACAAGGGAACAGATTAAATCTGATATTTGACTCTGTCCTTCTGTCTCCAGAGGCTGCTGAAAGATTTATTTATTTATTTATCTATTTGTTTAGAGAAAGGAACTGACACGAAAAAACTTTTCTGTCCTCGTTTAGCCAGTTTAAATCAAATGAGCTGAAAAGATTCTGACAGTGAGAACGTTCTTAGTCTTACAATGAGAAAGTTCTTAGTCTTACAGTGAGAATTCTCAGTCTTACAGTAAGAAAGTTCTTAGTTTTACAGTGAGAAAGTTCTCAGTCTTACAGTAAGAAAGTTCTTAGTTTTACAGTAAGAAAGTTCTTAGTCTTACAGTGAGAAAGTTCTTAGACTTACAGTGAGAGTTCTTATTCTTACAGTGAGAAAGTTCTCAGTCTTACAGTGAGAAAGTTCTTAGTCTTACAGTAAGAAAGTTCTTAGTCTTACAGTGAGAAAGTTCTCAGTCTTACAGTAAGAAAGTTCTCAGTCTTACAGTGAGAAAGTTCTCAGTCTTAGTGTAAGAAAGTTCTTAGTCTTACAGTGAGAAAGTTCTCAGTCTTACAATGAGAAAGTTCTTAGTCTTACAGTGAGAAAGTTCTTAGTCTTACAGTGAGAAAGTTCTTAGTCTTACAGTGAGAAAGTTCTTAGTCTTACAGTAAGAAAGTTCTTAGTCTTATAGTAAGAAAGTTCTTGGTCTTACAGTGAGAAACTTCTCAGTCTTACAGTAAGAAAGTTCTTAGTCTTATAGTAAGAAAGTTCTTGGTCTTACAGTGAGAAACTTCTCAGTCTTACAGTAAGAAAGTTCTCAGCCCTCAATGTATAAAGACCTAATAGTCTGCTCCACTTTCTTCCATTCGAATGTACATCACTTCCTCTCTTCCCATTCATTTACTCTTTCAATAAACAAAAATATTCATTCAAGGGCGCCACTGGCTTTGTTCTATCCCTGGCTAGACAGAGATGCTTAAGGCAGAAATTAACATTTTGACCACTTATCTCATCTCATTCTCCATGAAGCTACAAATTATAAAAAAATTCTTTTTTTTTTTCTAAAAATAAGGACCAATAGAACAAGGATCCTAGTGCCCTTTTCTAGCCCAGGCCGGAAGAGAAAAAAATGAAACAGGAGGTGGTCAGGGTTTAAACACCACAATGCCATACACAAGCTGCCTCTTTAGAGAAGGAAGGTTATAGGAGTTAAGAATAGCAGAAGCAGGACTACAAAAATAATAATGATAACGATAATACTAGTCATTATTATTATCATTATTTAACCAAATCACGAACTCTATACCCTTGTCTAACTGAAGATTCTTAACAAGTTTACTGCAGGTATAACACTGTATAATATATTATTGTATAATATAATTTAGACGGTATTGCTTGTTCTTTACAGCAAGCAAGACTGACACCGGACAAAACAGCCCAATTCTAGCCGGACGCCGGACGCCGAGAGAGAGAGAGAGAGAGAGAGAGAGAGAGGGGTTACGCTCGGCATCTGAGACTCCTTCAAATAAGAAAAACAGACGTTATGACAAACAGAGCAGTCAGTCTGTTCATCGAGAATAACGTTACAGGAAACGAGGACAAACGGGAGAAACTGACGTAAACCTTGTACTGCGCATGCTCTGAATAACTAGCGAGAATATTTTGCCGTTCGTTCATTCCATACCAAAGATGATCGCGTTTGGCCAAACGTAGTTCGCCTCTCTGGGGCGAACAACAAACACGTCTCGATTGAAACAACAAACGTGTCTTGATTAAAACAACAAACATGTTTTGATTATTGTCCCTGACTGGACAGAATTCCTTACATGTATCAATTACAAATGAAATTATACACGAATACGCCAACTTTGTTACGAAAAATACATATATTTATGTATTATTTTTGCCACAAAGAATTATTTTACATAACTGTACACATTAAGGCAAAGATGCATACTTGCTTATAACACAATAATACCATTTACTACGATAAAAAAATTACAAATACTGGTTTTTAGTTTTCTGTAAAAGAAAACTATTGCGCCGGCTTTGTCCGTCCATTCGCCCTCAGATCTTAAAAACTACTGAGGCTAGAGGCCTGCAAATTGGTATGTTGATCATCCACCCTCCAGTCATCAAACATACCAAATTCCAGACCTGTAGCCTCAGTCGTTTTTATTTTATTTAAGGTTAAAGTTAGTCATAATCGTGCAGCTGGCAACGATAAAGGACAGGCCACCATCGGCCAGTGGTTAAAGTTTCATGGGCCGCGGCTCATACGGCATTATACCGAGAGCACCGAAAGATAGATCTATATTCGGTGGCCTTGATTATAAGATGTACAGAATACTCGATTACGCCGAAGACACTTCGGCGCATTTTTTACTTGTTAATTATTCTCATCATAAAAAAAAACATGCATGCTTATACTGTATAAACATGCATGCTCAAATAAATTCAATTCTCTCACGAAGAAAACTGTATGCTTCCCGAATCCATACATACGTAGTATCATTCTCCACTTGTCACCATCCATCCATACGTATAATTATACAATGTTACATTCATCATCGAGGGAAATACATAGATAAATGTTCTTTCTTATCACCGATTAACAAATACATACATTAGACCTAGTTTCCATACACAAAAATCTAGAGTCAGTCTCTCTCTCTCTCTCTCTCTCTCTCTCTCTCTCTCTCTCTCTCTCTCTCTCTCTCTCTCTCTCTCTCTCTCTCTCTCTCTATATATATATATATATATATATATATATATATATATATATATATATATATATATATATATATATATATATATATATATATATATATATATATATGCGTATTTATATTGGCAAAAAAAAATTAATAAGCTTTAATGCGAATGAAAATGGATTCGGCCGTCAATAATGATGCACACCAGCTTTGTGATAATTCTATACTAATCTCTTTTCAAATTCTGGTGATTGCGGTATGTTATGAAACGAAAATGATCGAGATAGCGTTCAGATATGCTCATTCAGCGTTGGAGGTTCAAAGACCTGTAATTCCTTTTTAATAATAAAATGATAAAAATATTGATAGTTTGATGGCTAGTCATCGCATCCATGTCATCATTAGTCGAGCAATTCAGGAAGAGTGTACGCGTACCTCTGATTACTAAAATACCACCAATCATTCACTTTGGAAAGTCAAACAAATGCAAGCGAAAAAGATCTAGTAAGTGTTAATAAATACAAAGAAAGATGAATCTAATAAAAAGGAGAATTGCAGAAAAGCAAGAAATACAAAGTTACAAGTCATGAGGAACCGGAGTGACCAATCCGCCCGCAGTATCCACTCCCGGAAACTCCGGTTTAGTCACACTGATAAGAAATTCTCGTACACTTGGAGACACGCGATGACGTCATGCCCCCGACAAGAACGAATCTGGTATTATTCAACAGTCAATGCCATTCCCAGACATTCTCTTCGGCTGACCTCCCAGGGAGCCTGAACAATAGCCGACTTCGGACTTTGGCCGAATGTTATTTAATGATAGCGGACGTTGTTCCCTTGATAACAGATAAGCTCCCAATAATAGATGTGACGAAGTGGAGAGGCGAGCAGAACATTTTTTCTTAATATTAAGTCTAGACTCTTCACAATAATGACTCGGCCGCGCTTATGCACACGATACTGCCGTTCCCTCTTTCAATAATGCTGCAGATGATATCGACGCGGAAATTGAAATGATATCGCACTGCGATCTGCAGTAAATTGCTTCTTTTTATATATATTCAAGTAGCTAAATTTAGGTCATTGACTACTCCGTTAAAGCATGATACATCAGTATTTTTCAAGAGTTATTTCGCATTACATGACATGCTGAGAATGTACTATGTACTAGCGAACCGTGCTTTCCGTAAGTGATTACCAGCAAGTTTATATACTGTGTATATATATATATATATATATATATATATATATATATATATATATATATATATGTACCACAGGGTTGATAAGGGCACTCCTACCGCTTCGTATCAGTCCTCTAAAGATGGCTTAGCAATAAAGCCGAAACCGGTCAGGAATTAGAACCGATTTTTATTTCTTCCCTGTGGGGTTTGATGTATAAAATCAATAATATATGTAATATGTATATATATATATATATATATATATATATATATATATATATATATATATATATATATATATATATATATATATTGTGAGTTGCTTCGTTGGTTGCATTTGCATCTAGTTGTGTTTGACTGTATCCGGGATGCGACCACTTAACTGCCTGTTTACTCTTGTAATAGCTGTTATCCCTACCCATTAGCCATTTGGCCATCTAATTAATGTATCCCTTAATTTCCTAAGTATACGTTCATGAAGAGACTAATAAAAAAATGTATAAAACAATTTGCAAACCGAAAAACTTGCTTATCTCTTCGCTCGTTTCAATCAGTACCTTTTTTCAATCAGCACCTTTTCTCCTCCATTTCTGGACTCATGATTCACGACCAAGCAAGACGATAGCCACGGTTCCCGGCCAAGAGTCCTTTGCTAATTTCACTTGGCTCCACTGGGCCACGTCTCACGTTCCGATCGGGAGTGCCTCCACGCCTCGATGGAATGGTGCCATCTGGGTCAGTTTCAAGTGGCCCGGTTCTCACCGGAACTGGTCGATATATATGTATTTATATAGTGGCCGTTCCATACAGGTGTTATACGCGTCCTTCCGTAGGGGTAGGGGGAGGGAGGTGTCAGTCATTCCTCATGTTGGTTCATAGGCAGGATAAAAGAGAGGGGTTGGTTGTGTGATTAAATATACAATATACAAATTTATATATATGTATATATATATACATATGTGAACAAATATGTGAACATATATTGGATGTGTATATATATATATATATATATATATATATATATATATATATATATATATATATATATATATATATATATATATATATATTCGCAAACATTAAGCTACAAATGTCGTTTTGTACTGTACATGCCTTGACAGCCTAGTGGTAAGATAACTCGTCACTGAAGTCTAAGGTAGGTGCTGTCAGTAGTTCGAATCTACCAGATGCCAACCACTTATCACTTATAATTCCTTTTCGGTACTATTTCCGAGGTAAAGCGAATTGGATATTAAACATTTTGTAGCTTAACGTTTGTGAATAAAAAAAATATCACGGGGATGTGACATTACTGAAACAAAGAACAGGCCTTAAAGGGTCCTGTTTGAGTTAACAAAGATGCCCAGGGACTTTACAAAGTCGTGAGAAACTCCTCATAGCCTCTGGAAATATACACAACAAGACCTTCAGATCAGATCTGGCAGCTACGGTCCCTCTCAGGCCTATAATAGCGACCCGCTATTGATCGGTCGCCTCGGGCCCTTGTGAAGACTGTCGCCCATTTCATTAATGATCCTTATTTCCCGTCACAATTACTGGCGCTGCCCTGATTTTCTCCTCACTATTACTGGCGCTGGCGTGATTTTCCCTCACTATTACTGGCGCTGCCCTGATTTTCTCCTCACTATTACTGGCGCTGGCGTGATTTTCCCTCACTATTACTGGCGCTGCCCTGATTTTCTCCTCACTATTACTGGCGCTGGCGTGATTTTCCCCTCACTATTACTGGCGCTGATCTGATTTTCCCCTCATTATTACTGGCGATTTTCCCTCACTATTACTGGCGCTGACCTGATTTTCCCCTCATTATTACTGGCGATTTCCCTCACTATTACTGGCGCTGACCTGATTTTCCCCTCATTATTACTGGCGATGGCCTGATTTTCCCTCACTATTAATGGCGCTGGACTGATTTTTCCTCAATATTACTGACACTGACCTGATTTTCCCCTCACTTTTACTGGCGCTGACCCGATTTTCCCCTCACTATTACTGGTGCTGACCTTATTTTCCCCTAACTATTATTGGTGCTGACCCGATTTTCCCCTCACTATTACTGGTGCTGACCTGATT
>NC_089755.1:53209297-53214297 GCF_040412425.1 Macrobrachium rosenbergii | reverse complement strand
ATTAATTATACGCTAAATATTTTATTAAAATTGAAAAATAATTATATAATCAAATATTTATTGAAAATAAAAAATAATTATATCCTAAATATTTTATTGAAAATCAACATCAATTATTTAAGTACTTGATTAATTAAATCAAACAGATAAACCATTATATAATTTAATAATTGAAGGTTAATAAGTAATATTTATCATCGACTTTGGGGAGTAGCCGTGAAGAATTTTTGCTTGCAACAAGACGCTAAGGTTAGTTGCAAATTTAATTTATTTTCGGCCTGCCCCCCTCTTTTATCCGGGTCTGGGGCCTTTATGTGTTAATAAGCTCGCATCCCCGTAGGGAAGTAGTGCTGTCAGTGCACCTCATGCGGTGCACTGTAGGCATTACTTGAGGTTCTTTGCAGCGTCACTTCGGCGCCTAGCTGCAACCCCTTGAGTTCCTTTTACTGTACCTCCTTTCATATTCCCTTTCTTCCATCTTACTTTCCAGCCTCTCCTAACAACTGATTCATAGTGTAACTGCTTTGAGGTTTTCCTCCTATTACACCTTTCAAACCTTTTTACTGTCAGTTTCCGTGTCAGCGCTGAATGACCTCATAGGTCCCAGTGCTTGGCCTTTGGCCTAAATTCTATATTCAATTCAATTCAGTAAGCTCGCATGAAAGTTCTATAAACTTAAATAATTAAGAAAAATATGCTAATTAAATATTAATGTATAAATCACCACATAAATACACTAGTTATGAAATAACTAAATAAATACTTGAAAATATACAATAACAAATATTATGGAAAGTGCCTTAACACCCGCCAAGCTACCTCCTCCGTATTTTATTGCGTAAAACGGTACACGGCTCAGCTTTGGGATTCTCCTCTGGCCTCTGTTCTTCCTAAAGTTTAGAGCCTTTCATCCCTTCCCTCAAAGAGGTTGTTTCTATGGTTTCCTTCGAGGTTAATCTCTCTCTCTCTCTCTCTCTCTCTCTCTCTCTCTCTCTCTCTCTCTTTTCCTGGCCTGTATTTTCTAATAAAAATAAATAAATAGTGAAAGATAAATAGAGTAATATATCGATTTTATAGGAAAAGGTAGAAACTTTGAAGGATTTCAGGGAACGCGGGAAACGAAACTAAAATAAACGGGAAACATATATAACTATTTTCAGTGCTTTAGGTATTAAAAAATAAAAAAAAATTTTGGCACAAAATCACTGTAGAAAACGCAGAAAACGAATTGGAAATAAACAGCCAGAAAATATAAAAATTAATGATACTTAATCACATAAACAGGCCAAGGATTAGAATAGCAATAAAACTTTCAGCTGCAAAAGGAAAATAAACAGCCAGACAATATAAAAATTAATGATACTTAATCACAAAACCAGGTCAAGGATTAGAATAATAATCAAACATTCAGCTGCAAAAGAATTATACGAACATCAGGAAACGAACGCTCCCTGGCCATTCCCTCGACAAGGCCTTCGTACAGATTTCACAAAACTCTCGTTTTCCGGACCAGAAGTAACCGAGGTGAAAGGCTGCGAGTGATTTCAAGAAAAGCGGAAAGGGGTAACCATTTCGCCATCTAATTTCTTAACGCAAATCGAAATAGTGTTCCCCCTACAAACAGGAAGGATTTGCGGATCTATATTTGGAGACGGAAATACATTCAAATATTCCCGAAGGACGATAATAGTAAAGTGTATTTGTTATTATTTTTTTCTGACCCGTCCAGAGGAAGTAAGAGTGAGCGTTAGTCACAATAAAAGTAATATATATATATATATATATATATATATATATATATATATATATATATATATATATATATATATATATATATATATATATATATATATATATATATATATATATATATATATATATATATATATATATATATATATATATATATATATATATATATATATATATATATATATATATATATATATATCCAGAGAGAGAGAGAGGACGTACGGGCGGCAAGGGTTCAGGAAGAACGTTTCATGACGCGATAATCGATTCTATCAGCGAGATTAGATTTTGATTTAGAAAGGACGAGTGGTATGACCTGAGGCGCATCAAAAGTGGGACAAAAAAAAAAAAAAAAAAAAAAAAAAAGGCGAGAACAAGGTCATCGACAACAAACAAACAAAAATGGAGTCTTACAAACAGACGAATGACCTTGACACGTATAGAACTGAAATCCGAAAATACGGCAATGCCCTCCTTCTGACAAAACTAGGTCAGTTACGGAGCTTATACGCATGCTCCGGGTTCGACTTTGTTAAGGGTACGTCTTCTCTTTAGACTTTGGGTACGTCCACGCTGCAACATATCATACGCAATTCACAAACAGGTTGAATACAAGTCAACGACTGGTTCTTAGCAGCGTCCCTTCGGCCCCTGGCTGCAACCCCTTTCATTCCTTTTACTGTACCTCCGTTCATATTCTTTCTTCCGGCTTCCTTTCCACCCTCTCCTAACAATTGTTTCATAGTGCAACTGCTAAAGGTTTTCCTCCTGTTACACCTTTCAAACCTTTTTACTGTCAGTTTCCGTTTCGGCGCTGAATGACCTCATAGGTCGCAGCGCTTGGCCTTTGGGCCTCAATTCTATATTCCATTCCATTCCAATACTTCGAGCAACATGTAAAGCACTTGAAGACAATTTATGCTTTCGCTGCGAAGTCCTCTGGTCACGCTTGCAGGGCTCTCATTTATTTATGCGTTTATTTATTTCTGGACGTTTGGTCAATGTCATTGCTGGAAGCAGCATTTTTATATAATTCTAAAAAGTTAATTCAATTGTTAGACAAGTTTTCCTTGAATACGATTTAAACTGTGAATAGTTCATACACACATATACAATATATATATATATATATATATATATATATATATATATATATATATATATATATATATATATATATATATATATATATCATATGGTAACGTGGGTTCGATTCTCATGACCGCTATTCACAGGCTCTTCAATTTCTTCCGTCTGGATATTTTCGGCTTCGTAGTTACAAGCATATCCAAAAAAGCGCGAAGAATTCGAGAAGTTAAGAGGGCATTGTGGCTATTAGAATTACATATGTGTCTGGTAAAAGTGACCAGTAGATTCTACATATGTATTTCAGCCCAAAAAGCAATAAAAACGACTGCCCACTTGGCTACGATGGTGAGGATGGGTCTATTCCAGCTCTAACAAAATATATCTGAAAACGACAGGTATATGTATGTACGAGAGGCGATAGACTTTTATCCTTCTCGTAGCCAGGTCGGCAACGTGACCTCCTTGTGAATATGGTAACGCGGGTTCGATTCTCGCGACCGCTATTCGCAGGCTCTTCAATTTCTTCCGTCTGGATATTTTAGTTACAAGCATATCCAAAAAGCGCGAAGCGAGAAGTTAAGAGGGCATTGTGGCTATTAGAATATATATATATATATATATATATATATATATATATATATATATATATGATTATAATCACATTATCACGTGATTCGTTTGTCACACATCACCACAGGTGAAAAAATAAGAGACTGGACGTAGGTCCTGACCGGTTTCGACTTTTATTCCCAAGCCATTAACGTTGGTCTAGCACACACACAAACACACATATTATATATATATATATATATATATATATATATATATATATATATATATATATATATATATATATATATATATATATATATATATATATATATATATATATATATATATATATATATAAAGCCATCTACAGAGAATGAAGGCTAAGAAAATCTCGACAATGCCGCTTTCCTTCTAAATGGCAGAAATACCAACGAAGTGCCAAACGAATGTGGTTAGTGGGGTATATTGAGGGGCATGAGAAGCACTGGGGGAACCCATTCACTTTCCGTGAGGGGGAAGACAGATAGACAGAGAGACAGAACATAGAATTTTTTCTTGATCTTTCATTTGAGAAAATATACAATATTTTACGGTTTTAAGAGCATCACAAGCAGAATTTTATCAGAGTTGACTTAAATTTACAAAAAAATTAACAAATATAATTTAATCCCACCGTTCGGATTGGCATAAATATTTTTAGCGTGTACATTTTACAAATAATCTAATATTTTTCTGTAGTTACCCGTATAAGATTTTATCGGCATATTACTTTTTACTATCCTTGATTTTATAAACCGTCTAATGCCGTCGTTTTCACCTTTCATTCCTGCTATGTGGGCTAACCAAATCCCAACAATATAGCCACGAATCAAAACGACAGCGGTGTCCTTGTCTTTGAATTTAGGCCAAAGGAAAGTGAGACCTGGTGATTATAAAGAAAAAAGGGAAGAGGGAAATAACTGGCTGGCTTCACCTGAGCGAGGGGAAAAGTAGCTTTAGTAGCTATTAAAGGGGTGATTGCAATCTCCTCTTCTCGCGTTGGAAACTTATTACGTAAGCGTTGCCTGAGAGGTGAAGGTACATGACAAGTTTCTCTCTCTCTCTCTCTCTCTACACTTTCTTTCTTCCTTTCTTATTTGAGAAAGGTTGATATCACCAGAATGTCGTTGCGAAGCGCCTTTCAAAGACCGCTACACCATTTTCTTAGACTCACGGAATTTTGAACTATTTGGCTTTTAATGACATACAATTGGAGTAACGTAGAAGCTGAAAGACTTGAATTGAATATAGAATAAGTACTGGGACCTATGAGGCCATGCAGCGCTGAAACGAACCTGACAGCAAAAGGGTCTGAAAGGTGTAACAGGAGGAAAACCTCGCTGCTGCACTATGAAATAAGATGGGAAAAAGAGAATATGAAAGGATGTACAGTAAAAGGAACGAAAGTGGTTACAGCTAGGGGCCGGAGGGACGCTGCAAAGAACCTTCATAAGTAATGCCTACAGTGCACCGCATGAGGTGCACAGACGGCACTATCTCCCTACGGGGGACATGATACAAACATGTACCACAATGTTGAAGGTCTTAGTTTTGAAATCTCTCTGCAT
>NC_089755.1:53099297-53204297 GCF_040412425.1 Macrobrachium rosenbergii | reverse complement strand
CAAATATGGCCAGTCCGTTCTACTACGCCGCTGAATCCTCTGGACTTCTAGACCACGAGGGATATTTCGTCACAGGGGACTATTTTTGAGTGGGAGGCATGGTGTTTTGACGCCCACTGGTCGTCCAATCAGCGCCCAGAACGGATGGGAGAGGATCCCACCATCCCCTAACCCCACCCCCAAAACCCTTTTTCGCCAATGAAAGCGCTCCGACGACCACACCACTTCACTATCGGCCAGGTGACCTTGAGACGTAATGCCACTTCAGTGAGAGTGTGTTCGTATGTCCGCATTCCTCGCGCGGCGAGTTTCCCGCTGCTGTTAAGGGCATCCAGGTTTGAAAACGTTTGTTTAGACAATTCAGAATGCCGTTGCGTTTGAAGAACTTTGTTTGAAAATTATAATGAAACTGAAAATAATAGAATAACTGAATGGATATTATCTCGAATGCAGCGTACGAAGTACAGTGGGTAATGTAATGCAGGGCTGAAGCCTTACAACGATGCAAACCCTTCCATGAGAGAGAGAGAGAGAGAGAGAGAGAGAGAGAGAGAGAGCATATATAACACACAAGTCATGAATGACGCAGTTTGGGTAAACACGTAGCTGAAATTCAGATATAACGAATTCCAATTGCGCCGCAGGGGGTTAGGGGGTTATTTCTCGGAATATCTGTGCGTCGTATTTATTCGTAAACAGTTTTGCCTTCATATTTTTTTCGAGAGATGAAACTTCTGGATCCAACATTGTGATTATATATATATATATATATATATATATATATATATATATATATATATATATATATATATATATATATATATATATATATATATATATATATATATATATATATATATATATATACATCTGAAGGAAGCAGTAGAGAAAGGCATCCTCATCATCTACAGTTTATTTTCAATGCCGACGTTTCGCGATGAATTCAAGTCGCATTGTCAAGGCTATAAAATATAATATAATTTGCAAACATCAATAATAAATTAATGCAATGGCAACAGCTCTTTATGTAGTAAAAATATTTAAAAACAAAACATCTCATTCCAGGACAAGTCAATAATAAGTAAAAGGAGTTCACTAAAATCTTAAAACCACCTACCTATATGAAAGAAAGAACAAGACTAACATAAATAAGTAAAAACAGAGTGAGGAAAACCAGTTGCCCAAACTAGGCTATAAACAATTTCACTGAGGACGATTGAGTATTTAACGACGGTACAGTCTTCTTGACAATTATGGATTCTACGATGGTTAAGTCGTTGTTGTTCTGCACTTGGCCTAAGATGGATTTTTGTTTGCCTAATTTCAAACCTAACTACCAAATCATTCACAATCATTCAAAATTATATAAAACTTATATTGACAGCAAGGATTTTTCCATCTTAGGCCAAGTGCAGAACAACAACGACTTAACCATCCTAGAATCCATAATTATCAAGAAGACTGTACCGTCGTTAAATACTCAATCGTCCTCAGTGAAATTGTTTATAGCCTAGTTTGGGCAACTGGTTTTCCTCACTGTTTTTACTTATTTATGTTAGTCTTGTTCTTTCTTTCGTATAGGTAGGTGGTTTTAAGACTTTAGTGAACTCCTTTTACTTATTATTGACTTGTCTTGGAATGAGGTGTTTTGTTTTTAAATATTTTTACTACATAAAGAGCTGTTGCCATTGCATTAATTTGTTATTGATGTTCGCGAATTATATTGTATTTTATAGCCTTGAAAATGCGACTTGGAATTCGTCGCGAAACGTCGGCATTGAAAATAAACTGTAGATGATGAGGATGCCTTTCCCTACTGCTTCCTTCGTGACGTATACTTCGAGCCTCAGCTCCCCTATATATATATATATATATATATATATATATATATATATATATATATATATATATATATATATATATATATATACATGTATAAATACACACACATATATAATAGAGAGAGAGAGAGAGAGAGAGAGAGAGAGAGAGAGAGAGAGAGAGAGAGAGAGAGAGAAATATAAAATGCGCACACGCGTATGAGTGCATTGATCTACACGAGCCTCAGGAAATGCAGAGTAGACACAAATGCAACAATAATAGAAACCCCCAAGCGCATCACGCGAGGGTGGTCGCCCCCCCCCAAAGGCTCATAAAGAAAACTGCTGAGCCATCAGGCAGTTCCTCAGAGGCCCCTGTAAGCTAATACAAAGGAAGCCCCATGAGTCCCTCTCTAAAAGATGAACGGCAGATAAACTGTTTGTTTAAAGCCTCCAATAACTGCATTTTTCCTTGAAATGGTTTGTTTCTTTGACGCTTGTGACTCTGTGTATGATACGCGTTTGGATTGAATTGAATATAGAACTTTGGCCTACGGCCAAGCACTGGGACCTATGAGGTCATTCAGCACTGAAACGGAAACTGACAGTAAAAGGTTTGAAAGGTGTAACAGGAGGAAAACATCAAAGCAGTTGCATTATGAATTGATTGTTGGGAGAGGGTGGAAAGGAAGATGTAAAAAAGGGAATATGAAAGGAGGTACATCAATTGTTAGTAGAGGGTGGAAAGTAAGATGGAAGAAAGAGAACATGTAAGGAGGTACAGTAAAAGGAATGAAAGAGGTTGCAGCTAGGGGCCGAAGGGACGCTGCAAAGAACCTTAAGCTATGCCTACAGTGCACCGCATGAGGTGCACTGACGGCACTGCCCCCCTACGGAGGCGATGCGCTTTTGGGTGGTTCTTGGGCTCCATTATGAATTATCTGCCGATGACCCAAGATCTTAAACGTCTGCTGCAAGTTTACTAAAATTGAATTTTAGGTTAAGTTTTTTATATAAAACCTACGTCTTCCAGTCACTGGTGGTCACCTTACACAGCGGGCCTCTTCTAAGGAGTAAGAGCCTGTGTTGGCATAAGGCCCACCAGACTGAAACAAACGACCTAACTATTGAATAATGTTTCAACATTTTTGGTGCCAGTTTCAAGTTTCCCTTTACAATGAAAGATAAAATATTAATATTTAGTTCCACTCATTCTTTATGTATATATACTGTACGTTAAATGTAAATTTCCATCCCCCTAAAAACATGAAAAAAAACACATCTATGTCATAAAAGAGCATAAATAATATCTATGTCATAAAAGAGCATAAATAATATCTATGTCATAAAAAAGCATAAATAATATCCATGTCATAAAAAAGCATAAATAATATCCGTGTCATAAAAGAGCATAAATGATATCTATGTCATAAAAGAGCATAAACAATACCTATGTCATAAAAGAGCGTAAATGCTATGTCATAAAAGAGCATAAATATCTGTCATAAAAGAGCACAAATAATATCTATGTCATAAAAGAGCATAAATGACAAAGCAGCCACATCCATGCCCTAAATTTCGCATTCATACAACATATCTTCTAACATGCAAAGGTTTCTACCGTTCGAAATGTGTAGTAAAGTACATCTTCATTCTTAATTTTCCCCTGAATGTACAGAGAGAGAGAGAGAGAGAGAGAGAGAGAGAGAGAGAGAGAGAGAGAGAGAGAGAGAGAATACAAATTATCAAAACCGCCCTTTTTTTGGGAGAGAGATAATAATAAGCAAAACCGTCATTTTTTGCGTGTTTACCTCCATCCGGAGAGGACATCAATTGAGTTTCATGTAAAAGTACCCCTGGCATGTAAACCCTCTGTTCATACCCATAAGGTGCCAAGAAAATTGCAACGCCTGTGCCCATCTTGCAAGGGAAAACACAATTCTTGTAGTAACCGGTTCGTTTTTAACGACAGGGCACCACGTGGCTCCTGGCGCCCTGGTCTGCGGAGTAATATTTTCGCGAAACACCGACCTGAAAAATCGGTCTTCGTATTTCGCGTTGGTAATTTTCGTTGTTTTTTATCGATTTAAATTTGCTACTTTGAAAATAATAAAAATAAAGCTTTGATCATTTGCTTTCCGTGTTAATAAGCGGTTAAAGAATTCTTTCCCTTTTTACAGTTGAAAAATAATTAATTGACTACTGATTAAGCATAAAAGTAACTTTTTTGAGTTAATAATTTTCGTTATTTTTTATCGATTTAAATTTGCTACTTTGAAAATAATAAAAAATATAGTTTTGATCATTTGCTTTCCGTATTAACAAGCAGTTAAAGAATTCTTTCCCTTTTTACAGCTGAAAAATTAATTAAACGACTAATTCAACATAAAAATAAATCATTTTACAATCGCAAAGTTCTGTCATGTTCCTGACAAGCAAAGCCACTGCGTCCTAATTTTAAAATCTGCAGCATCACAGAACCTGGTAGGGTGTTTATTATTAAGAGACGAAGGGACCTAAAACCCCCTTTTCTCTCTCTCTCTCTCTCTCTCTGCATGGGGTCCTCACTCCCTTTCAATTCTTAAAATACAAAAAAAAAATAAAAGAGCAGAGCCAGGTGGCGCAGACAGCATCGTCTACTCAAAGTGTTGCCAGAATCCATTATGCAAATTTTTGGAATGATAGCGTGTCATAAAGCTTTCATGTGTACAGTCATGTTACCCGATGAATTTCATGGTTTTTTTTTATTTATCCGTCTGCTGTAATTTAAAGGTTGCCTGCGTGAATTTATTAGATCTATATTACAGTTTTTTTATGAATTATACGTTTGGAAGTCTCTTGGATGATTATGAAATTCGGGTGATTTGCATGTCGATGCATTCTGGAATAACTAAAAAAAGAAATGCGGTTCTATATATATATATATATATATATATATATATATATATATATATATATATATATATATATATATATATATATATATATATATATATATATTAGAATTGCATTGCGCTATCAGTATATATATTACTTCACGAAAAATAGCCTATTTTCATTGTTCGCTTAATCTGAAGAAATTAAAACACATTCTATATCTCCTGAACCATGTAACCAACTTCGTTTTAGAGGTCGATATTATTACCAGAACTCAAGAATTTCAATAACACTTCCCAACACGTACAATACAACGACGAAAATATATATAAATAAATCCACATGGACAAGCCATATTGACCTCACCGACATTTTGGTCAATTTTTTAAATGAATTTTCGTATTTTTACCAATAAAAAAAATTAATTTTTTTTTTTTTTTTTTTTACGTTTTAATGTCCTGAACACATGTGCGACGGAATGAACAGGTGAGTAAGCCTTGCTTTGCCTTGCCTGTTATACAGGCCTTGCAGGTGTAACACAGGTGCGACGGTATCCGTGTGCGCAAAGTGTGTATATGTGCACATGTGCGTTTAACCCAGTGTCACATCTGTGTTTATGTTTACGTGACTGAGAAACTTATAATTTTCGTTATGGCTCGGTTCTCTACAAGACTTCGCCCACCATTAATACATGTGAAAAGAGAGAGAGAGAGAGAGAGAGAGAGAGAGAGAGAGAGAGAGAGAGAGAGAGAGAGAGAGAGAATGCTTTAATATAATAATTACTCACGCATTTTTACATATGGACGTCATCGCAGTTACTCACTGTTGAGAGAGAGAGAGAGAGAGAGAGAGAGAGAGAGAGAGAGAGAGAGAGAGAGAGAGAGAGAGAATGCTTTAAAATATATAACTATTCTGGCGTTTTTACATCTGGACGACATCGCAACAATCCATAGTTGAGAGAGAGAGAGAGAGAGAGAGAGAGAGAGAGAGAGAGAGAGAGAGAGAGAGAGAGAGAGAGAGAGAATGCCTTAAATATACAGTATAATTACTCAGGCATTTTTACATCTGGACGTCATCGCAACTACCCGCTGTCGAGAGAGAGAGAGAGAGAGAGAGAGAGAGAGAGAGAGAGAGAGAGAGAGAGAGAGAGAGCGCAGGCGCGCATATTCCTCTTACCTGTTACGTAAACATTTACATAAAGAAGATCAATACACTCGGAGTTTGTGTATTTCCTAAACAGAGGCTTACACGTACGTAGAGGCCATTTATAAGCCAGGTTGTTGATAACAAAAATGTAAAAAAACATAACAAGTAGATATTAATAACACGAGAGCTGAAAGTTATTAAGAACAAGTCCATTACATAACTCAACTAACCTGAGGTCTCCACACTATTACTTCCAAGGGGTTCCTGCCGGGACCTGAGATAGAATGGAGCCAGTCGGTCGCCTGAGGAAAGTGAAGACACTGTATTGATATAAAATGAGGAAAACGAGAAAAGTACAGAATAAAAATAAAGAAAAAGGATAAGACAAAAACTTGGTTTAATCTCTGACGGACTATGAAGGCTAATTTTTTTTTTTTTACTTGTTTACTTCTTAACACTTTCAGGACTTGATCTGCAGCCTTCCTGTTTTTTTTTTTTTTTTTTATCTGGGTAGAATTCGGGCATTCAACTTCCTTGTAGGGGAGAGGGTGGTGTCAGGTCGTACCCCTCCCTCAATTGAGGCCATAGAAGGATGCCCAAACGGACTGGGATCCCGATTTAGCTCAGTAGATGGCAAATAAGACGTACATTATTATTATTATTATTATTGCTGATGGATAGAAGTATTATTATTATTTTTGTTATTATTATATTATTAGTAGTAGTAGTTGTAGAAGCATCAGCAAGATAGTAGTATATATAAGCATCAGCAAGACGTGGACCTCATTCAGATGGTATCTAATGATAAGTGTTTGTCCAAGAAAGTGAAACTTTTTCTGAATAAATACTCCATTAGATACCATCCAGTTTGAATAGGTCCTTTTAGTATATAATGCACAGAACAATATATATGATAAAGTTATATATATATATATATATACATATATACTATAAACAAACATGTATGTATAACAGAATTTCAATCCCCTCCCATTCATTTCTCGACCGGGACACAAGGAAGAATCACAGGGAACAGTGAGAGAAGAGACCTGAGGATTCATAAGCTCCAACGAGTACCAGAGATCACGGTGCGTGCCAAATTCTTCTTACAATGACAACTGAAAAGAGAATTCCGGTGGCCTTGACAGTGGCTGGTAAAGATTAAAAACGGGCATATGCCAGCAATTGTCCTTGCTCTAAGGCGTTCTGCCCCGTAGGAGGAGGGGGGGCAGTGCCGTTAGTGCACCTCATGCGGTGCACTGTAGGCATTACTTAAGGCTCTTTGCGGCGTGCCTTCGGCCCCTAGCTGCAACATTTTTCGTTATTTTTACTGTACCTCCTTTCATATTCTCTTTCTTCCATCTTACTTTCCAGCTTCTCCTAACACTTGATTTATAGTGCAACTGCCAGGTTTTCCTCCTGTCAAACCTTTTACTGTCAATTTCCTTTTCCGCTCTGAATGACCTCATAGGTTCCAGTCCTTGGCCTAAATCCTATATTCAATCCAATTCTAAGGCGTTCGGTAGCTGTGGTAAGTCGCGAACCGGTTTACGAGGCCTGTTGCGGACCTCTGAACTCTACAAACCAGCAGAGGCTGGCCTTGACAAAGCGGGAATTCATAGTACTACATGACTCGGCAACCTCCATTGAATTCGATACCTGCCGCTCGAAAACTACGGCTACTCTCTTTACAGCAACGCCTCCGACGAAGGTGAAAACGAAGCAGAGTGGAACATAAGGAGAGACAGACGAATGAGAAAAAGGGTCTTAACTTTTGCCATAACGTGTCTTACGTGAATGTAATACAAGAGTTAGGGTAGGAAGACGGGCTCCAAAGATGCTTACAGAATCGTTGCTCATACACAAAAAACACAGAAACAAGTCTCCTTCTCCTAGCTCAGACAAAGTAAAGAAGCAAACGAAAAAAACACACACACACACACACACACACACAAAGGAAATAGAGGCTTTAAGCATCTTAATTAAAAGGGTCCGGGAAAAAACATGCAGATGGTCGGGAGTTTTACGATTCTTAGCTCGTTTAGGAAGAAGAAATGGATCGAGGGAAAACCAACGGTTTCCTAAATCCTCGGACAATTAGAAAAGAGAGAAGATAAGAGGCCAAGGCGATTCTTAGATCAAAGAAGAAGAAGAAGAAGAAGAAGAAGAAGCAGAAGAAGAAGGTGGAGAGCTGATGTGTTCCGAAGCCAGTTTCTAAGATATGAGTATACCATCACTCATAGCAATGCCTTCATTATATCGCATTTAGTTTTTCTCGTTTACAAGCTATAATGCAACTTTTACAGTTTGCGCTAACAGTGATCACCGTTACTGTTATATCCTTTCTCATCGTTTTTGTCTTACTGCTATCGTAGGATACTCGAATATACCCTCGAGGGACTCGTCGCCGTGTCCACACGGGAAGTCGTAAAATCTGCGGAGCAACTTGAGCCAAATTCGAAGAAAGCAACTACGTCATCGCTTCTCGCTAAAACATTAACGCTGACTTCATTCAATTCAGCCTGTGGAATCCCAGCTATCGCCGAATCCAGTAGCTCTTTTGTGAGTTTGTTTAATTAACCCGATCCCGTGCCCAGATGAAGGAGAAGCGTTGAACATAAAAAAAAAAAGATACAGTATATTACAACTAACCTTAAGATGTCCGGAGCAATTGTTACAATTTCATAAAGAAATGAATACAATGCTGAGCTTCCTTGGCAATGCCTTAAGCCGGCTTCAGCAAAAAAAAAAAAAAAAAAAACTTGTTTTCCGTAGCATAGACGCCATTCCTATAGATGGGCATCATCAACGTGTTATTGTCTGACCGCTATGACCTTAATTATGCCAATGGCATCCGTACAATCGGTCTGGTAGGACACCAAGGGTTCCCATTTGCACAGGGCGACCTTTTCCAACCGGCTTCCTACTTCCGTGTTCCCTAAATGCGGGAGGACGAGTCTCTGGTGCTGCAAAGATGCTGTGTAAAAAAAAAAAAAAAAAAAAAATGCACCGAAGTTTCTTCGGCGCAATCGAGTTTTCTGTACATCGTATAATCAAGGCCACCGAAAATAAATCTATCTTTTGGTGATCTCGGTATAATGCTGTAACGAGCCGCGGCCCATGAAACTAACCACGCCTCGGTGGTGGCCTGGCCTATATCGTTGCCAGAGGCACGATTATGGATAAACTTAACCTTAAATAAAATAAAAACTACTTTGGCCAGAGGGCTGCAATTTGGTATGTTTGATGACTGGAGGGTGGATGATCAACATACCAATTTGCAGCCCTCTAGCCTCGATAGTTTTGAAGATCTGAGGGCGGACAGAAAAGTGCGGACGGACAGACAAAGCCGGCACAATAGTTTTCGTTTACAAAAAACTAAAACTCAGACCTTCAAGCAGAAAGGTCTGTCGCGGCTTCTTTCTAGACGTACTTTAAAAACACGTGTGTAACGACGGCATAACAAAGGCTTCTCTTCGAAGGGCGTAGAAACGAAAGCACCGGAATATTGAGTAAGAGTGTAAGTTTTAGGACTATTAGAATCCAGTAAAAAACGTCTAATGTCTAAAAGAAAGCGACAGACTTCGTTAGTTCTCAGCTGCCACCATCACCGAGTCCCTGGTGCAACCGTGGCTATCCGTCCACTGCCAGTTCCATAGACCATATATATAAAATAAGGAAAAAACACACCCATATGTATGTGTATATATATAATATATAGTCACATCTACATATACATACATATATGTGTGTGTGTGTTATATGAATATGTATGCTATGGGCTACTATCGTATCTGAATAACCTTTCCCTTACATGATGTAATAAACGTGTAAGCCCACTTCTTGTAGGACACTTCCTTGTTTATACAATATACAGGGATGTTGTAGCCTACAATGTGTTTTCGCTTCTTAGCCTAATATGGGCTCATTACGGTATACACTTCACGAGGCGAATTATAACAGAATTTTTATACAATAAGAACAAAGCAGTACATGAGGGTTCCTGTCTACACCTCTCTCTCTCTTCTCTCTCTCTCTCTCTCTCTCTCTAACATTGGATTTCTTTACGTTTCTGGAAATTCATATAAAAGGACGGAAATGTTTAATGTCTTACTTGATTATGAGAATATACTGGCGTTACATAACGAAGGTCATAGACTCTATGAATGTGCATAACATCCTCCGGATAATAACGGCATAAATAATAATTTATCTAACATTATATTGTCAGCTTCATTAATGGTAATCATACGGACTTGTAGCTCTGGCATATTAAGCGTGTAACTGAAATATTAATAGCAATAATAATAACAAGAGAGAAACAAAACAACAGCAAGAAAAAAACAACAACAACGACAATAAAACAACGCTCGCTTTCACCATACATATCCACAGCTTATATAATTCCTGCGGTAAACAACACGTCACGTAATATCCGCGAGTGGATGGTGGGCCACGCGAATTTAATGAGAGAGAGAGAGAGAGAGAGAGAGAGAGAGAGAGAGAGAGAGAGACTCGGGTCGGGGGGGCACTGAGGACCTGCTCAAGAAGTACCATTCAACTCAAAAGTTTTTGGTTATCGCGCAGTCCGAACAACGAGTCAAATATGAAAATTATAATTATCCACGAGACGGAAAGTTAGTGCATATAAATTATAACATTTAGTAGTTTCCCACTGAAATTTATAATTTTTTATCATTTCAACAAACTTAAGCTTTCACTTTCATGCCTTCCAGCAGTTCTGCTTTATAATCTACAACCCTCTTCCTGTGAGAGGAAGCTTTCTACAACGACGGTGAAATTTTACGACGTAGGAAGAGAAGTCAGTCTACATAAGCTTACAACCACATTAATTAGGAGAACTGTTACAAAATACTCATTATATATTAACGAAAATCAACTTACACAAATCCACGGTAATCTCGCGTGGTTTCGAAGAGACTTATCTATTAAAAATATACATTATCAGGTTACGGTGGTTTTGCTGTGTTATGTAACGTGGGAGCAAAATAATGTTTTTTACAAAAAAATTGGGTATGAAGATTCAGATAATGTATTCACGTGCAAGGATAATAACATTCACTTGTGCTCCAGAAATTTCAGTCCTTTGTAACAGACGTTATCAGGATAACGGCATTTTTAACACATCCTAAAAAAATGTCACTGATTTCATTTGGAAAACTGTCTGTGTGCATCAGTATCCAGTTTTCACTGCAACTGTTGCTGAACACAATTACAGTCGAAAAGATTTTTTTAAATGTTATTCAAATCTACCGACAGAGTTTTAAGCATCTGACCTATTAGGGACATTTGTACAATTTAGACCTACATCACTTGGAGGCTAGTGTCTTATATCTCGAGCCCCTGATATATATTTACAATATAATTTTACTTACCAAAGTCTGGACTTCGATCTGGAGAAAGGCCGCAAACCCACATGGCCGCTCTACCCACTGAGAGAAATCGAGTTAAAAACGTACATATTTTTCCACTACCCATTTAAAAATTGCTATATTGAAGATAAAGGCGATAACACAACACTAACTCATGGAAGTGATAAAACAAAACCCATGCATTTTGACAAATATCAATGAAATAAATAACATTAAGGAATACCTGGCAACTTCACGAAGGTATGGGATCACGCGTCGGTGTTATGCAACTTTGGCGGGAAGAGACGAAGGCTGGGTTAACCGCAAAAGGTTACTTCAATACGCTATCCTAGCGATCCATGTAACGAATAACAAATAGGTAATGATACGGTAACGCAATACCCTTCTTTTGATTATCAGTTCCTCTTCTGCAAAGGAATGGAACCGAGTTTTAAAACTGCACAGGGTACAATTATAGTCTCTCAAATAACGCTTTCCATTTTGAGAAATCGTTCGATCCTTCCTCGTCAAATTTAAGCTACTACTCCTCAGGCATGTGTAATTCGACGCGATTATCTTACGCTTAACTGAGCCAATGATCAGTTGATCAGCGTGAAGTGTACAAGAATACTAACGTTGTTCGTTCAGTTACGCAATCATCCTCTCAAGGACGCATCCCTGTAGCAGACACTACGCAACCATTAGACCAATGCCCCGAGCCTCGACGCTCATGATGTTTGCATTCCAACCACTGCAAGCTCTTTTCGCCTAACTTTGGCC
Organism: Macrobrachium rosenbergii; assembly: GCF_040412425.1. Classification (NCBI taxonomy): domain Eukaryota; kingdom Metazoa; phylum Arthropoda; class Malacostraca; order Decapoda; family Palaemonidae; genus Macrobrachium; species Macrobrachium rosenbergii. The sequence continues at coordinate 53,192,302 of NC_089755.1, read as the reverse complement.
AGTTATGGGTATGGACTGAAACTTGGGATCATAGGCAGCAGGATATGTAAATAAAAAAAAAGGGGTGGATACGTACTTTGTTGATAATGCAAGGAAATGTAAGGTGTGATCGAGGTTGTGTGGGAACATGACTCAACTACGCAGCGTCTGCGCCCAAGTTCGTTCACTCAAGTGTGTCCATAAAAGGAGAATCAAGATGTTTTGCTGTTGATTTTTGTTGTGGATTCAAGCTGGCCTTATGCCAGCATGGATCTCAATCTTGTGGGCAACCTGTAAGAAACGATGAGTGTTATTTTAAGCACAAAATTGTCCGAGAAAAATGTTATTTTAAACACAAAATGGCCCAAGAAAAATTACCATGTAAAATGTCTGTACATTATTGCTTATAATTAGGTTACATTATAACCTGAAGTTCTATCTCGTTAGTACAATACCCTGACAATGGCTTTAAAATTTTTCGAAGTTTTATTACCAGACGAATTCACTGACTTCCTGAAGTGTCAACCGAAATATTTGTTAGAGAGGATATGCAAAGGGATCATTGCATGTTACCTCGGCAGTTGTCTGCATGTCGAATCTTTAGAGTTGCATTAATTTCCAGCAATATTTCTAGATCTTGCGTTTTCGTATAATACCATAAAGATAAATACAAATTAAAAAGAAGATTCAAAACGATGACTCAACATTCTCTCACACTAAGGCTTATTAGAGACATATAATCTTTGGCAAACAATTACAGTGAAATTGATCAGGTTTGGTGTAGTAAGTTTTCCTGCATTATAAAACTTCGCTCAAGAGAAAAACATTTTCAGAAGAGTGATTGACAATTAACGTACAATGACTCAACATTTTCTGTTGCATCGCTTGCATCATTATCTGCCAGGGGAAATTTCAGGAGCCATTTTACGAATCACTTTTGTTTTCGTACCAAGGTCAATCGAGGCTGAAGATAGACGGGACTGATGAACTGGCGCATATTTCAACTTCACGAAAATAAAGATAATTATATAAAAAAAAGTTTCAGAAAGTCTTAGTCCTGTGAAACTGATAAAACTGTTTGTCAACAACTGATTACGTCACAGTTATTGTTTTAAACGACCATCTTTCTTGCAAAAATAAAAACAATGCAAGAAAAACAAGGTGTGATGGCTGCGGCCCTGGCGGGTGCGCGTGCACTGAAGGAATGTAGTGTTCTTGAAATATGAAATACAGAGCCGCAGAAGTACAGTATAGTAGTCAGTGGGGCTAATAGTAAAAGAAATATGAAAAGGTGTAATATTAATAGTAGTAGTTTTAGGAGTCAGAGCCAGATATAACTGCAAAAAAAAAAAAAGGCTGATCAATCCAGTGAATTTTGGATAACTGAATGATGCATGTGATTAGATTTAAAAAGTCTGAGAAACTAATACGCTTGCAAACGCGAAATGGTCAAGTCGGTCCTTCAATGACAGAAAAATATATACGTCAGTGTTAGAGGAGAATGGACATCAGATTTCATGGGGGAGGAACGGAGGGAATCTAACCCGGTGGAGTGGGAGGAGGACTGCTGGGGAAGGATTTGGAGGAACGTGAAGAATCAGGACAAAAGGGGGAGGAGAAAAAGGATGTTGTGGAACGCAGAGGAAGGAAGGAACGCAGCCAACAAAGATCACGTTAGGTTTTGGCGGGAATGAAGATTTGCGCGCCAAGAAGTCAAGGTTGTCTGTGCGTTGTTTTGACCGTCACGATGGTATTTGGGAAGGGGTGGCTTATGTGAGCAAAAGAAGTAGGTGAAGAAGGGAGTGGGTAAACAGTGGAGTAAATTTGATCACACTGCAATTAAGAGACACATGACTGGGCCAAGAAACGACGCATTTCTGTAGTCTAAATGTGTTTGTTCAAATTATTTCGCTTCGCTCGAGGAGGGGCTGAGAGCTGTGTCCGTTTGTTGGAAAAGGTTTCTCTTGATCCCTGTAATTTTACGAGGCATTAAAATCTACTTTCACTGGTCAGTTCTCCTAGGGATTCGTTTTACCATCTTTGCCTAACAGATTGTATTATAACGGCTGTTTCTCAGTCACGCTGTCAATCATGTGGACTTCTTTTGCCAAGGACGCGTGGCACTGCACAACCAGAGGTCAAAAAGTTAAGGTTAACATTTCCTTATAGTCGTTCACGGCCATATTCTAATTTTTATTCATAAAAAATAGCAACGGCAATTATATTTTATAGCGATAATGCAAAAAGTCAGTAACCGAGGAAAGGCGGACTATGCTAAGTACTGCCAAGTCAAATTATATAATCAAGTTCTGTAATACAATAAAAAAAAAAACTGCTTTTCTCACGACAGTCTTAATGCCCTGTGAGAACCGAATGGAGTTCATAAGAAAATGGACCTTCAAAACAAATGGTAACTACAAAAAAATTACTAAAAACAGCTTATTAGTTAACTGTATGCATGCAGTCACAAAGCAGAGCAAGTTTTATAAATGGCAATGTGAAATCTGTATTAAAACTAACCAATTTGGACTCAGGATACCCCAACCGACCTAGAAATACCAATTCCTCATCTGTAAAAATTCTATGCGATGGTGGATTCATCCTAAAGTTCTCCAGAATTTGGTTGACGTGGGACAAAAGAAAGTGTGCTTCATCGCAGCAAGAGGAAACTGCGCATACCAACAAGCACATTCAATGCAACGTGATTTTCATAAGTGAGATCATATTTCCACTGAGCTCTTGACTTCAGAATGCTATATATGCGTCCCCCTTTCATAGGTCTTCTTTGCAGAAAGAAGAAAATTTGTCTTGCGTCGCCAAATGATCTATCAAAGAATCAACTTTTTCATCCCATTAAACTACCTATTTACGTATTTAATCGCTTTATGGAAACGTCGTAGTTTTAGAACTTGTTAGCTAGGCCTGTTTTTATATATATTCTCAATAAAGTCGTTTTTTCCTCATAGGGGACGCCAGAAAAAAAAAGGCGAGTTACTCCCTCAAGAATCAGGGATGAGTCCCATTTATAGAAAACGACCATAGATGTAAACATGTCATATACCTAAACAAACACTCATTATTTACTGTTATCTACCTATCATCTATCTATCTATCTATCTATATATATATATATATATATATATATATATATATATATATATATATATATATATATATATATATATATATATATATATGAACATCCACTCAACGAACAGAAAAATCATAATTAAATGCGAAAAGAATAAGTCAACACCAAGAATAGGAGCCATTGAATTCTCACCGCTTATCTTCGTATGAGTCAGCCCAAACTAACACCTTGGTAAGTGGATGTGACATAAGAGCTTTGTGACGAATGATACTGGGCTAGACATAATCCTAGTTTTAATTCATTTTCTTGCCGAGTTCGTTTGAAAACGGACCAATGGCAGTCGAGTGTGTGATCATCACATACTGAGAGATGTAACGGTCGCCTTATGATGGTGATGACGCAATTATAGAGCTAAAAATTTAGTTTATATTTTAATCTTGAGTAAAAGTTAAACGATAAGATTTGGTGTTTATGCTTTAACCTTATACAAAAGTCAATCTTAAGGTTTAACAGTTTTCTACAATACTGTTTATGTTTTAAGCTTAGTACAATTTAGACCTATGGTTTAACAGCTTACTATAAGTTTTAAGCTCACGTAAAGGTTAGGCTTACTGTTCAGCGACTTGGATATGGTTTATACTTTCATCTTGTGTAAGTTAGACTTCCTGTTTAGACTTTACATTTATGCTTTCATCGTACGTAAGAACTGGACCCTACGTTCAGCATGACAAAGAAAAATCAAGTCATGCTTATGAATAAGCAAAACGTGCAGGAAACCGCAGCGTTGCAAATTAACCCGCTTTCACTCCTATGGGAAAGTACGCCTAAACAGGTTTAATCTGCCAGACCACTTAAATGGAGATACAGAATTTCATTAAGGCAAAACAAAGCTAGTGTAAAGAGTTACAACTTGCAACAAGATATCCATTAGGCTTATTAAACCTCACAGCCAAAGAATATCTCATCAAAACGTAGAAACCAGATGCAAAATCTCGTTGACAGAATGTTAACAACGTATAAAGACGCAGAAAAAGGGGGTAAATAAATAAAATCGAAGAGAAAATAAACGAAAATTAAAACAACCAAACTGACAAAGCGTCTCCACCCTCGTCAACTCCGCCACGATGACTCGGCAGATATCGTGTGACTTATGGTTCCGTGTTAGCAATCGAAGAAAAAAAATAAATAAAACACGATGGAGGGAGTGGCCCAGAGCACAAAAAATAAAAAGGGATCGATGTGAGATAAGGAAAAAAAAGAAAAAAAATGCCGGTGTTAAATAGGAGCTTTCATTTTGTTGGAGATAGAGATCGATGGTTGAATAATGTCGCAAAAAAATTTTATGTGCAGGTAGGGTGAAAATATTACATGTGGCTGCAGTTGCTTCAGTGCCGGAAGAGAAAGTTTGCCGAGTGTAATGTGTATGCATATACTATATATATACATACATATACATGTGTGTATGTGTGTGGGTGCGTGTGTACAGAGAGAGAGAGAGAGAGAAAGTGTGTTATCTAGCAACTGTTTCATGCGCTGACACACACAAGCACACTTTCATCCATAAATGCAATTGCATATGGGGGAGAGCGAGAGTGTGTGTAATACCTATCTAGCAATCATCTGATGTACCAACATATAGGCACAAAAACCGTTCACCTAAAGGAAATGTGTAACTCATCCACTTACCTGACAAGAAATATGTTTTAGAAAACGTATACAATCATCCAAATACCAAACGTGTGCTCGATTAACGTTTACGTTCAAGATTTGTGTAACGACGTCATTCAAGTTGGGATTCTTGGTATATTCTATCGTGGCCATTCTTAGGCCGAGCACGTCTTGGCGTCGCTCTGAATGCAAAGTAGCCCTAATTACTGAACTGCACACAACACACAAACATATATATATATATATATATATATATATATATATATATATATATATATATATATATATATATATATATACACACACATTTTGAACGCTTTTTGCCCTCGGGTAATTGTCTGTATGAAAAAATCAACATCAAAGCAGGCGCATTAAGAATTAAAATTCAGTATTTATAAACAAGAATAATATAGTGCATTTTCTCACTTGCCAATGATGGAAATCCCGCGAGCTCTTTGCGGGAGGAAAATGCAGCCCCGCCAGAAGTGCTTATATTTATGTCACATCTATTATTTCCCTCTGCACAAAGAAAGGGCTGGGTCTCTTGCTCAAATTCTCTTTGATGCTTAGTCAGCAAGTCTTGCTATTTTACCGTGCTGACGTAACTCTGCGCATCCAGGTGCCTATTTGGGGACCCGTGGGCGTTCATTCCTATTTGGTAGAGGTTCGTTTGAAAGAAAAATAATGTAAAATATATTTATGCGGCTTTTGATTGGAACTGACTGTGTGAAGACGTTGGCTTTCACCAGCCATCAAAGCAAAGCCAAATCAGTTAACAATTGCGATTCTTTGCCACCAATAAAGGTTGTTAAAGGGTTCGTGTTACATGTGGTAGGCGTACTTGCATTAACCAGAGCAATACATAAAATACAATGGCATTTAGTAAAACACGGTCATCAGTTAGAGCGTTAGCCTAAATACAATGGCATTTCGTAAATAAGTTTATCAATTGGAGCATTAGCCACAAAAATAGAGGTGCTTGTTATACTGGGCCTACTCGCAATGGTAGGCCTAGCGTGATGCCAAAAAAACCTTGAAGCTTCTGTAAGTTTTTCTTGAACTGAACGTGAATTATCACTGTAGTGTGCACAGACAATCCAACAACAGACTACGCGTTAATAATAGCTGAAATAATGTTAAACAATGTTATATAAAACCATATCGAAACTATTGTCTCATCGTTTTGATGCAAACAATTAAACAATCAATACCCAACTTAAACCTAAATATAAGGAGAACGGGCTACTAGTGTTATTTTCTATTACACCCTGCACAAATCAAGTAATATATAACGCTGATGAATATTCACCAACTGAATTTTGTACATTTTTTAACTTATAACACTTTAGCTTCGTAATATCTTTGTTTTTTACAATGGAATTTTATTGATACATTATCTGTGCTCCCTTCCATTGAGATCCACTCAAAATTTTCAAACACGCACACACACACACCTTCAGCTGAATCACTAGCCAACATCTGCCCCACAATATAATGTAGGTGTTTGTTTTTATTTTATTCGATATATGTGTGGGTGTCCAATACGTGTATGCCCGAGAAAAAAAAAAAGTCTAACCTAAAACACTCGCCCGCATAACGGCTGTGTTTAATTAATGCTCGATTTCGCAAACCACACACCCACACACACACACACACACACACACACACACACACACACACACACATATATATATATATATATATATATATATATATATACACGTGACTGGAAGGTGCAACCAGCCACTGGGGATAGATGCAACGCTAGACACACGTTTGACAGGTCCGTGGGTGGTTCCATGGCTGCCAAAACGTACCCCCCCCAGCTGTAAATGGGTAGTAGCGCCTGCCAGTACCCATATTTTTTTTTAATGTAAAATGAGAGTCATTCATTATCATATTTGGCAATCGACTCTGGGAAACGGCCTATCATTAAGACTTCACCTTTAAGCTATCCCAGTGCGAGATAGACACGTAGGCCGTAACAGGGGCTTTCATCATCAAACGTGTAATTATAAACAAATCAGCTCAGCTGTGAAGTTTTGTCCTTTTATATCAATATCTTTGGAGGTATGACCTAGATATACCTAGCCGATAGATGAAATGCCAAGCGTGCTCGTGAAATATGGTAATTATGTATTTTTATAGTTATGGTTTACTGGTAATTGATTTATGTGGTGAAATCCGCGTCAGTTTTAATGAGCTTTTAAAACCGACATTTTGTTAGGAGTTGTTACTTTCTCTAAGTGAATGGCTACCAACAGACAGCAAAAAAAGTAAAAATGCATTTCTGTTCGAAATTCAGGCGGAAACTTCAAGTGGGAACTCTCGTCCCTCTCACACGCTCTATCCGGTGGCATGAAATCAGGAACGCCCAGTCGATGAAGTCACCTGCCATTTCTTTCCATTCTATTTCCATTCGCTATGTAGTTTCGTTCAATACCTTGCAGCGTATAAGTAATTGCAATGTAATCTTTTTTCCCTGCAGACTGTCTGTGTTGATCGGTTAATCGTGCTCTAATATAGATTTTCTTGGGGGATGGTTTCGCATATTTTGCCTAAGGATGAGGTAACCGGTATATTAAGAATCGCCCATGTCAGCTCCAGTACATTTGGTTTAATGATCCTACGAACTTGCTAAAAGTTGCAGATCATTCTTTACCTGCGAGCAATAATATTCGACATGTTATCGCCTGAAAAACTGAGCCTGTAAAAGGCAACTTACTCGCATCGTGGTTCCTTTCAACTGTGTCGATAGGAAAATACTAAAACTGTGGAAAACTTTCGCTGGTCAGTCTAGCCGGCAATGCAGCCCGCCAAATCTTGCTTATTCATTGATAGCAAAGACTGCTTGCTTCCAAGAGGATTTTATGCCAGTGAAGGTACTCAAATGTTTATTTTATCGTGTGTCACAGCAGAAACAGCGTAAGTTAAATGCAGGTATTAATACGAGAATGTTCAAACATACAGCGCTAGGCTAACGAAAGCAGATTACAGCCAACATACAGGACCATAACACCTACTCTCATGGGAGAACAGATGTTCACCCAAGCAGAGCGGAGCATATGTTTCTGCTAAAAGAATCTAGAACGAAAATGAAACCGGCATTCCCGCGTATGTGCCAGCAATAACGACATATTTTTAACTATACTGCAACTGCAACAACCACTCCCTGCAGCGCGGTTACGTCATCGACGCCTGGTCTTCATGCTGTTCTTGCACCCTCCCACTCCTTATGCATTTGGTACCTGTTTTATTCCACCTGCATTCTGAATGGAGTTCAGCTTTCTCCTGCAAAACTTGCTCGCTTGACTGCTCGTACTACAGTATCGGGTCGAGGATAGATATGGGTGTGTGTGATTTCTCTTACGAGTTCACTCTCGCGTCGAGTATCAGTTTGTACTGACGTTTTTGAGGTAAGATAAATATTAATGACTCAAAGAATAAGCAATGAAACAAAAAAAAACGGAAATATGAGCAGATTTGCGTTCTTCTTCGTTCCTAGATAACAGGCTCAATTGATAAAGACCATTAAGAACACCAATAATCAATATTTTTGTTATTGATACTTTTGACAAACATAATTTTTCTAGTCATAGTAGAGATTAAAATTCAGTAATTTATGGATGCTCCTCATACCCAGCCCCATAAACGAGACCTAGGTCACTCGTTTCCTACAACAAAAACATTACTGGAACTACTTATGCCATTTGTGTTAAGACGCAGCCTAGTAAGCTAAGCTCTTATTGTGCTATAAAGTTCAAAGCTTTAAAAACCGGAAAATATTTTTTAGAATATTTATTTTCAAAGAAAATGACAGATCCCAAATAAATCCACGCTTTCTGAATTCGTTATAAAGGTGAAACCGTAACTGATATTGATCCAGGCCGTTAACGAGTACGTATGAATGGTAGGCTACGATCATGCAAACACGTGACCTTGCCTCAAACTATCCTAAGCTAACATCGACTAAGCTTAAATGAGAATAAATAATGCATAAAAATAAAGTCCTTTACCTTATTCTAAAACGCCTATGTTATGGAATTTGTTCTGTTCGGATCCGGAATAACTGTTTGTCGAGGCCCTACAGCAAAGGACGTTGTCGGTAACCATCTTATTTTTTTAAACAAACGTTTGAAATGTGGTAACGGATACTCACGCCTTTCCAGAAATAGCCTGTAGTATTATAACTTCGTAGTAGACAGTCCATGCCTTCAAGCATCAGTGGAATTCTCTCGAACTCGTCTGTGCGTGAGGCTATCACAGTATTCGGCTCTATGGCCGTGACCGTAGAGTTCAATTGTATGGAGGCGACACGTCCAACTTCAGTCACTTGGCGCCATGTTGCCTGTGGCGGGATGCGGTATAAACAAACGCACCAGTACCCCATTAATTATGGGATAATATTCAAAATGGGAACGTCACTAGCTCTTGTATAAGCAACAAGGCCGCAATAAGTCATAGATGTCATAATGTGCGTAGCACAAATCATATATATTCGTGTGTGCATGTAAATTATTACAGATAATATTTCACACTATACTGACAAAATCTACGACTGCCATACTGGCAACGCTATGCAGTCGCTCACAGATTATACAGATCGTAAGAAAACAGCAACACAGCACAAGGCTACACCACATACATTTGCCAGAATTTGTATAGCATTAAACTATATGTCACCTGAAAGTTAAAACATTATATGGCACATTAAATGACGTCATTGCAGCAGACCACTTTTTAACATGAGACGGCAAGCCCCTGCTCTAGGGACGTCACGTTCACGTACCATCCCAAAGTTCATACCATGATAGGTTCATTCTACATACCTAGCCTATATATATAAGCCGATGGTGAGGGAGGCTGACCCCGGGATGGACGACGTCAAGTCTGATGTGGCATTTGTTACCCTTAGGCTATCTTTGTTACGCACAGAAAAATAATGTCTATACACATTTACCCGTTGACTTGTTTATGCACTATAAGCGTCCATCAGGAGAGAACACTTGCCGTCCAGCTGCAAATTTTGATCACCCATCCTTTCTGTAATGAGATACTGGTTAAGTCATTGAAAACGGGCTCTCAAATACAGTGCAGGCATCTCTTGCAATAAATGGCCAAGAATGCAATTTCTTGGTTTTTGGGTTTGTTATTTAGGAATCCATATTTGCTATAAACAGCTTTATTTTACTGTGATCGTAATACTAATAATGCTTCCATACAATGGAAATGCACTTAGGCCTATACCAGTATATATTAATAACCTTATAAGAACATTCTTTGTGAGCATAAGCCTAGTTTAATTCAATAGTAACGACGAGGTATTAAATCATTATCGTATAACCTTCCTCATTCTTCATACAGCGTGATGTATACACAAGCTCTAATACAGTGAATATTATCGCGCAATATCATTTTCATATTAAGAGGCCCTGTTACTTTCCCCCATTGGCTCCAGCGGGTAAAACCCTTTGTGGTTGTCAGTTTGAGATTATAGATTTCTAAAAGCCTGGTCCCATGACTTTTATAATGAGATATCGACTGTGCCGTAGGAAACATGACTAAATGTTGTGTTCTTGAGATAAGATATAAAAAAGAGTTTCAGGCCATAATTCATATTACGTAGATTGTTTGAAGTTCAGCTGATTTTACATTATGTGCCTAAGTGTAAAAATGCGACACACATGTTCCTAAAATGTGGAATAAGCATCGTGCATTGCAGAGACAACAAAATCCTACTTTTTGCATGAAATATCTTTAATTACTACATGCGTATTGAAAGTTGCTCGTCAAATTGGGAGCTTAGTGACAATGTGATTCTATAACAGCCTTCAGTCAAACGCTCTTTCTTAGCTGAACCACATGAAAGTACATCGCTTGTCCATCTAATCTATCTATTAGATTACAAAGTTCTTACTGCTTATCTAAATTTCATTAACCTTCGTCATGATGACCAGTTAATGAGAAATACAGGCCCCATGTTTCACAAAAATGAAAAACAAAAGATGGACGTTTGAGAGAATATCAAATTTGACCTTTTAGATATATATATATATATATATATATATATATATATATATATATATATATATATATATATATATATATATATATATATATATATATATATATATATATATATATATATACACACACACACACACACACACACATATATATATATATATATATATATATATATATATATATATATATATATATATATATATATATATATATATATATATATATATATATATATATATATATATTCCTGCATATAGTGCGTGTGTTTCTGTAAAAACGGAGTGTCAGTGTATAGGCGCATATATTGATTATTACCTAAAATATTCCTGTGGCTTCGTGGCTAAATATTGATTTTTTTTTCTTAACAAATCCATAAAAAACCGTCCTACTTTTAAATAACAAGGCATAATTCCAGCACGAAATCACAGAATAGGAAATCGTTCAGCTAGAACCAGCGATAACTTTGTCAATGACAGTAACTGATTACTTTTATTCTCAAACCACCACAGAGTTTTCCAAGACAATTGCGGTATTGATAACAATTCAAGTATATTTCTCAAGACTGTTCTGGAAATGATTATCAATAACATTTGCATCTACAACATATTTTAACAGTTCGAGAATACTGCAAAACATAAAATCCGAATAATGTTTTCATTCCGAGATATCGAAGTCGTACCGTAACACAATCAAAGAAGCATCCAAAAGCACGTATCTTAGGTGGTACAATAGACACATCCCCCGTCAACATCTAAGAAACTGGAGTGTAACCATGGCCGCCCAAAGTAAGAAGGATGAGCTAACTTGGATGAATGTTTTGGTCCGTGTTTTCTAAATTCGGCGACTCATCCAATTGAATATGCCAAAGTGTTGATCCAGGTATGAAATCAGGCCATTGTCATTCCCAGTTTTAGATTTTAAGAAGGTTATTTTCGAGGTTGAAGTGGACGTCTCCCGGCCGAAGTCGGTCGAGTTTGGTGAACACGACCTCGCGAAAAGTCTGTGATTTTTCTGATTTTTCTCCGTGAGTTTTATCCTTGCTTTGACAGATACGCCCCCAACAAGAATTATGATGACAAATTATGTTTTTGTATTTGGTGATACACCCTAAAAGTGCTTTTTTACGAAGAAAATGACCCTTGAAGTATCGCCGGGTAATGAGGTTTCTCGTCCAGTGGCTGTAATGTCATCCTTTCCTGGATCTAAGTTGACCCGTTCCCACGAGATTTATGTGTCTTATGTCAACCCTGTTAAACTGACAACCGTTATAACGTCCGTAAAATTGATCGATGTCTGAGATTAGGCTAAGAGAAATTGGTTTACACTTTAGCATGCTGCGACTTGTTTTGACATTGACTGGTGGACCATTTTGTCCGGAGTAGACAAGGTTCATTTGGCACCTGGTCAAATAAGTGAATGAGCTTGAGATTTTAGTAGAGTTAGGCCACCCTAGTAGGTAATTGGGTAATGCTAGGCTATAAGACCTTAATTCTTAGGTAACTGGGTAATACTAGGCTATAAGGCCTTAATTCTTGCTAGAGCATGAACCATTTAGGTTTCTGACTGGTTATAGGCATGGTAATTGGTATGCGTTATGAACCATTAGTTTTGGTGTTTTCCCTTCTTCACCCCCTTTATCCAATAGTTATGGGAGTGTGAAACCTGGTCGGGGCATTGGATTTGAAAAATGAAATTTAATCCAAAGACCTCAAAATAATCTTGAGTCTGTTGTTAGAAAAGGGTGGAAAATAAGATGTAAGAAAGAGAATGTGAATGCAGAACGACAGGATCAGACTAACGCTACCGCCAAGCCGAAGCTTAGTCCATAGTTTCCGATGTTTAGCGTTACTTGGGAGGGGGGTCCAGGGAGGCGAAGCCCCCTCATTCTGGTCAGGGCACAGCTCCCTAAGTGAGATTAGGAAGGTAAGGTGTGGTTAGGTCAGGACATGGGATTCTAGGAAAGGTTAGGTTTGTTTTCGTGTGTGGAACTTGTTCCTGTCATTCTTCACTCACCCGGAGGCAATAAAAGGAATTAAAGGGATTGCAGCCAGGGACCAAAAGGACTCTGCAAAGAACCTTAAGTAATGCCTACAGTGTACCGTGTAAGGTGTACAGATGGCCCCACTCATGTATGGGGACCTGAAACAGGAAAACCAAAATGCATTTGTCAAAAAAGGTATTAAATGTCCAAATAAAGAAAAATATTTTGTGTGTATCAGCAGAAAGAATCTCCAAAACAATTTTAAAGCAAGAAAATTTGGTAAGGACAGTTATTGGGATGCATTATAACCTAACCTAACCTGACCTAGGGTGCCAAGTCCCTACCTGTCCTGGGGACAGACCTTGTCCTAACCTAAGCTAGAGAACCATAAATCATATTAATGAAATACAGAAAGGACACTAAACTCAAATTGGGAAGGGGCACACCTATCTGCAATAAAATTGTACAGAACATATTCCTTAAGTTAAGGTTGGAAAATGTCCCAATCCTTGTCACTGCAATTGTCTTTCAGCCAGTTTTGTTCTGTGGAGGGAAATTTAACAGTGGAAGGGATTACCTTACTTCCAGGTGGATATGGAGTCAGTTTACATCTAAAATGTAATGTATATCACAATCATCATCATCTATATGCAAGGCAGCTCTTGTTAAAATGAAGTAATTTTTGCAAAAACTGTGAGGAATCAGAAAGTACAAGAATTGATGAAGTTATAATTTGTTGAAAATTTTGGTCATCTTCCAAAACTTATATGACAAACACCTAACATACAATAATTTTGACCTTGATAACAAGATGCAAATAGGCCACCAAACTTAATATTCTGTGTGTGTCCTCTATTCCATAAAAAATGCTAAAATGGCCATCATTCAACGATTTCTGATGTTAAATTTGGTGTTGGCTGGGAATTAAAGTATCGTTGTATCACTAGTAATTAATTTGTCTGTATAAAGTTTCATTTGTTGGTACAGATATATACAAACAATTGCCCCATGTAGGAGTATTCCACAGCGTGAGCTGGAACTGGTTGTTGAAATTTGGTAACAGGTGGTTCAATAGTGTTAGGTAACAGGTGGGAGAGAGGAATCCCCCACTCATCTGACATAAGCCAGCACTTTTTCTTCAGCCATGGTCAAGAGTGGATGTCTTGCTGCCTGTGTCTGACTGCCCTGTTGAAGGTCGTATGTGTTGTTGATGAGGCTGGACTTTGAAGTGATTGTGATAAAATTTGCTAAAGAGTGTGATTGATGAACATAAATGTGTATGACCAGAAGACTATGAAGAAACACTTTTTGGCAGCATTAGTGACAGCCAGAAGAGTGAACAAGTTAAAAGCATTCTCCTATAAAATAGGTCTCTGTAAAGGCAATCCTAGTTTATTGTGTCTGGCTGTATTCAGAGCTAAGAATGATGTTTAGGCCTAGCAGTTACCAAGAACGTAAGAATTCCAAATTTAACCTCTTTGAAGAGGAGGCTTTTCTCTGCCCCATTAGGGTAATTAAGATTTATTTAGTTAGGTTAAAGTCTGTAAGTTAACCATTAATTTTGTGGTGTTAGAAAACGTAACACTCCCTTGTCTAAGAATGCAGTGGCTTTCTTTGTTAAATATCTAATAAGGCCAACTCATGAGAAACTTGACCCAGACCCAGATCTGTAAATACTATTCATAGCCCTTATAGAAAATAAATACTATTGTATAGGAGCATACCTTTATATCATTAGGTAAGATTGAGCACCCAAGCACAGGGTCTTTTCACATCACTTTTGTTCAGTCTGGCTGAAAATGAAGTGGTTGTCTCCACATGGGGTTTCTTAGCTGCACACACCCTCTGGCAGCAGTAAGATCTAGGAATGATTCCAGATAAGGTTAGAATGTTTTGGGTTTCAGGTACGAAGCTTTTAATTTACTTGGCTGATTGGACTCTGTCTAGCTGCTCTATGCACCATCCTATTTTCAGTGCAGAAATCAGCTATTTGTAACAGTAGGTAAGATTCATCCCAAATAAAATGAATTTTCATATTGTCACTTATTTGTTTACTTACCTACTGTTAAAGTAGGCCCCTCCCAGCCTCCCCACAACTGAATAGGCTGTCCAGGAGAATTCTGAGAAGAGCTAAAACATTCAAAACACCCATGGTGGAGAGCAGGTGAACTAGACAGTCATTCAGGTCAGCCAAGTTTTTCCTTTAATATTTTGAATGCTGACGTGCCTGATGGTGTTGAGATGTAGCTATCTTTAACAATAGCTAAGTATCCAAATGATAAATTTTATTGTGAAAATTTAATTTGGTTTATGAGTGCTGTAATATATTTTTCATTCAGAGCCTTATGTACAGAATGTTTTTTTTTTTTTCTTACAGCTCGGTCATGAGCCTATGCAACCTTACAAATCTCGGACAATTTTTGGAAGAGAGGCATTTTATTACCCAAGTGTCTTTGGATACAGTAAGTCCTGATATTTGTTGTCTTGTATGTATAACTTTAATATGCAGAGTGCTTAGTATGTAAGTGTGGTTCATGTTGGATGTTGGTAATTGACTAATTTATTTTGGTGGGAATATATTTCACCATGGAGTAATACCCTTTGTATTAGGGCTATAATTGAGAGAATTCACATAGTGCTGAATGAAGGATATTTTTTGCACCTTCTTTGCTGAATATTCATTTAAAGTATCATACATCATGCACTGGAATTAAACACCATCTTTTTTTCAAAAGTCAAATGTTATTGGGGACATAATTTGCATCGTTACAAGTAGTCGTATGCGATGAAAGTTATCATATTTGGAAGTTAACAAGACACTGTTGAGAGGCTACCATAATACTATGATTCAGTGTTTTAATAGTTATAGTATTGTGTTACTGTATGCATCAGAATCATCTAGATGCATTGAAGTTTGTCAAAACAAATATTGATCACCGGAGTTGTCTTTTAAACTGTTTTAGACAAATACTAAAGTTTTTAGAAGATCATTCTTGGGTGTTGCAATGCCACTTTTGTTAATTTATGTGCCAATTTTATTCCAGTCTCATTCATCAAGAAGCGTGATGGCTTCAAGGGATGTTACAGGGGATTGACTCCCAAGTTAGCCGCCAATATCGTCAGTGGTATTGCCTTCCAGAGGGTCACAGAGAGTATCAAGTTCAAGGTCTGTGTTTCATGCAATGTATTAACTGGAGTTGGAATTGTTTTCAGTTCATTTATATATAAATTTCTATCATTTGAAATATTAATATTTTGTAATTGTTTTGTGGTTATGACAGATCACTTTATTGTAGGTTATGGCATTTGTCTGATCGTACGTTTTTCTAGCTAGTTCTTACACTACATTCGCTATCAATTTTAAATTAATGTTCATCCATGTGCATAACTGTGACTTACTTTGTTACCAGAAGTTTTGCTGTAAACTTATTTTTTTTTTGTAATCATTTATAGTTACATTTGATATGCTCTTATAAAGTCATCTTGGTTAGACATGCTTTAGTGTTTCCAGCACCACTAATTTCTGTTAAAAAGCAGTCAGATTTACATTATTTATTTTCTATAATCACACTTATTCTCAAGCTTTGCAGAGTACTGTGTGGTAATTTAAATTATGATGATTTTTTAATAGTTTATTCTGTAGTATGTGATTTAAGAGGAGTTGTACACCAAGACATTTTGTTGCATATGCACTTGGCATTTTGTGGAATTTGAATACTGTTCAGGAGTTTTATAATCAGTATTTTCATACAGAAAATTTTTGATGAGGTTCCTTGAAGAAAGTGGCAGTCAAAATTATCTGTAGTGTTGAAATTTTTATAAATAGCGATGCTAGATAAATTGCTGAATGCTTTGCTGCTGAAGTAATACATACAGTATAGAGGAAATACCACAGAAAGAGGAAGTGTACAAATTATGAGGGAAAGACAAAAAAAAAGGTAAGAAATTACATTTATTGGCTAACAAAATATAATGCATATCACACTTGAGGTGGGAAGAAGTCAAGGAAGTAACAGTTGCTGACGTACCTGGGTTTAATCAAAAGAAATAACAGTCAAAACATGACAATGATTGACAACATAAAAAGAGGTGCATGTTATTATAAACAAATCTTTTCTTTTCCATCACAATGCCCACTTTTAATTCCATAAAAGGGTAAAGTGTACAGTACCAACAGTGAAGAATTCATCAGTTTCTGATTAGTTCCTTGGGAACTGGAGATGTCAACATTGCAGATTTGACAACTTTAGCTTGTAATCCATGAAGGTTACCTTAACATTGAAAAATTTACCGTTTTCTAATTGTTTGGCAGGAACTTGATGGAGAAGTCAACATTGAAGAGTTGACCATTTCCGAAAGAACACAGCGATTCTTGCAGAACACCTCCAGAGAATCAGCTGGCAGGGCAGCAGCTATTCTTGCGTCACAACCTTTTCATGTGATTGCTGTGAGGTGTATGGCAGAGTTTGTGGGTCAGGATGGCCAGTATACGTGAGTTCTCAAACGATTATAGTTTATGTATCATAGGTTTTCTGCATCCTCACAGAATGCTCGTGTATATTTTGATAAAACTCATTATGTCATGAATATGAAATATCAAGATAATCTTGGTACAAATGTGTGACATAAGTGGATCTGGTGTGATTGGCAGTGGGCCACAATGAGATCTGGAGCATCAGTGGAGTGCATAGTTGATTGATTTAATTTGAGGTAGTTATACAGTACAAGTATATGATTTTAAACTGCTAATTCACACTGACATGAGCCACTGTAAAACAAGAGAAGCATTTTTGTTTTTACAGTTGCTACAGTGTTGAGTTTCATAGACACTCTATATCAGTACAGTAGTTCAATAGTTAACAGATTGTCAGTTCATTGTAAAATATTTTAGGAGTTCTGTACATTGTTTCATTCTTTATATTTGAGTTTTTCCTATGCATTTTAATATTTGAAGTCATTGAAATGACATCAGCACAATATTTTTGGAAATTTCCTTTGGCAAAAAAAAAATTAACCTTTTCATTGAGAGAAGTAACATGTACTGTATATCCTGGAATAGTTGGAAAATTGCTTGTCTCAGAAGACAAACTGACAAGCTTGAATTGGTTGTGCAGTTGACCTTGCAAAGTGAGTATCCTGTTGAAGGTTCTTACAGTATATATGTTACAGCATTAAAATTCTGATACCTTTCTTTTTTAGATAAAAAATTTTGAATTGGTAAACATAAAGAGGTTCCCCCTTAGGTATCAGTATGCAATGGCACCATTCGGATGAGCCACATTGGAGTGCATTTTGATTGTATAATACTGATTTATCAATAGTTTAAGGTTCCCTGTGCTTTGGTGTTAATGCTGTAGTTGAATATTAAATATGAGTAAAATTTAGAAGGGACCATTTATGGTAGTATGGATGGAGCCTCACAGAATCATTTCACAGTAATTCTTGAGAAGGGAAAATGTGATGATAAATACAATATCAGAAAAAGAATTTACTTTGTTTTTCTAATTCAGGACCATGATATTGTCCTTAGTGTGAATTGGTCATTACAAGATTGCAGTTTTAGCATGTTTCACCTCAACTGGTGTGTGTTTTCCACAGGGGCGTCTTCACTGCAGTTGGAATAATATATCGAGAGCAAGGGATCCTGGGCTTCTTCTGTGGTCTTATACCACGTTTACTTTGTGATCTGACAGCTCTTTGGCTTGGCAAAACACTAGCTCATGTAATTAACAATTACTTAGTAGAAGACAGAGATCTCAAGCAGTATGTCTCAGCATCAATGAATGTAAGTACATAATCATACCACTTACAGATTTGTTGGTCTGGTTATCGTTATCATTCACTTTGTTTTCAGTGGGATTGAAGGTTATTAAGTTGCTGCATAACTTTTTCTTCCGCATGTTTATACCAGTTCATTTGTTCAGGTGTCAGTAGTACTGTACAGATACATATACAAATTATATTCATTAGACAAACGTCTCTGAAATTTCCCTATTAATGATATATTTTTGTACTTTTGTATATCATTAAAATGTATATTTTATACAGGTTAGTTTATTGTAATATTATACACATTAGAAACCTGTTCTTCGTGTCTTTAACCTTGTATTCCTCTCTGTATACAGTTCCTTGCTGCAGCACTGGTGTATCCACTGCAAGTAGTGTCAAACTGCATGGCCATTTCAGGAAGTGGGTAAGTTGATGGAATCATTTACTTCTAGATATGTGGATATTAAGGGTTAAAACAGCTATGAGTGTTAAAACTTTGACTTCTTTTCTACATAGTATGTCTATTTCTGCTGATTAATATTAACTTACTGCTTAAATATGTAGTTGAGAAATCACATGATGTCCTTTTTAAATATGTAGTTGAAAAATCTGATTAGGTATCTGACTGAGCAACAATTTCAGATTGAGATGGAACTTATTCCTCATGTGCAGTACTTTGTATCTCAGGATTCAAGACTCTTCTTGGACAATTCTTTTAGCTAAAGTTTTGGCAAAGACTTTTTGTACTGCATGTTAAATTGTCCCCTTTCACATCTGATTTGGATTAGATTCAACTCCAACTCAGTTTTACAGATATGTCTATGGTTTAAAAACTGCTACTAGGAGCATTTTGAGTGCATGCCTTCCTACTGTCTCATCCTCACTGTGCACAATGGTTTTCCATTCTTACATGCATAGTGTGGAATTCTTAGACTCAAATGTCAACTGATTTTGATCAGTTCTTCTTCACTTGCAGGTTGTGTAATTCCAGAATTGTTCAACCTGATATTTGTAGAAGTTGTTTTTTTTATTACGGATAATCTTTGCTTTCAGCATTGTCTATTTCTATGTGGGGTTGCCTTCTCCACCTTCCTCTCTCTCCAGCGCATCCTAACCTCTTAGACATTTCTCCTCTGTCATTTGCTATTTTATCCTTCCATCTGAACTTTGGCCTTCATCTCCTTCTCCTTCCCTCCACCTCCAAGCTCATAACCCATTTTTACACATGATCATCTCTCTCTGCATGACATGACCAACTACTGTAGTGTTCTTTCCTGGGCCTTCTTCATTACCTCCCCTACCTGAACTGCCTTAAGTGACACCACAAGCCTAGAAGGCAAAAAGTGCTGTTAAAACAAAAATTCACAAATTATGACAAAAACACTCCCAATGGAGAAAAGGTTAAGTTATAAGGATGAAAATTAATAGCTCCTTTCACATGATTCTCTGTGGGATGCAGGTTCATTGTCTGGGCCTGTGCAGTGAGGTTTCTTTTTCATTCAGGATTTAGCAAGTTGATGTAGCTGGGATTTTCCATGTTGCTGCTTGGAATAAGGCTATTTGTGGTAAATGGGTCCAAAATGAACAAACTGTGAGTAAGTAAAATAAATAGGCAAGGACTAAAAAGACAAAAGAAAAGAGAAATACAGTAATCCTTCAGCTCAAGAGGCATTATCAGGTTTCTTTATCAGCTACATTTTTTATGGCTTTTTTTTAGATTACTGTTTTAGGGGTGATGCATTTTGCAAGGAGATTTCTAAAATTGAACGATTAGTAAAAGCACAGTTTAGCTCAGGCTGGAAATGATTCATAATTTGTTAGTTGTGGGATATATTGGATGTTCAAGTATAAGGTGTATATATATCTTTACTCACTTATCAGGATTTAGTGTATTTCCTATATAGGTAAACCCTTTACTCATTTTGATTTAATTTCCTTAGGTAAACCCCCACATAATATCAGATAGCAGATGAAGTGTTATGGAATGAAACAATATCTAAAAAGGCCAGTTACTTCAATTACTTCAAATTTGACTTTTTAAATTTAAATTTTAACACAAAATACACAGTCAGTTAATTGGCTTTGATGGCATAATCTTGTTTTTGTATATTGTTTAATCTGCTGAAATTGAAAATACTGCTTGTACAGTACTGGTATTGTATAGGTAAATTATGTAGACCCAAAGGCTCGCCCTATGAGTCTTATATTTTAAATTCATAGAAGTAATTGAAGCCTCTGAATGTAACCAGTTTAATTATGTTTCATAGGAAAAAAAATTATAACACATCAGTATTGTTTAAGTTGCATCTAATTTAGTGTTCCATGTAATCTGTTAAAAATTTATTACTATTTGACATCATCATCATTAACAAATTAGGTTAGTTTTCCTTTAAGTAGTTGGACATGAAGTAGTTCTGTCTACTTTCCCTTGTCTGTTGCACTTTCTGCCTGGGTTCTCAACTTGTCTAAGTCCTCATCCCTGATTTTCTGGATGTTCTGACTGGTTTTAGTCCTGCTGCTAACCTAATTGGGCCTCTTCCCTTCTCATAACATGCCCATTATTTTTTATTATTAAAATAGTTTTACCAGGCCACTGAGCTAATTAGCAGCTCTCACAGGGCTGGCCTGAAAGATTGCTTTTTACTTATATATATATTTTTTATATTTTGTTAGTTAAATTACAATTTTTCAAAAACTTTATAACTAGATAATTGCAAATGTTGAAGCTTCTGACAAAATTTTACCAATGGATTTATTTCCAAAAGTTGATAGTCGCTGCTGATTATACTTTGGACATTCTCACAGTAAATGTTTAATTGTGATCATTACTTTTTATTCAGAACATTGAGGAGCAGGGTTATGTGGATTATTCATTAGATGTCCATGTCTTAGACAAGAATGGCCTATTCGGAGATGTGTCAGAATTACTATGTCTATGTCTCTCTCTTTGGTATGATGAACTCCATTTTCTTCTCTTTGGTATAATGAACGCCATTTTCCTCTCTTTGGTATGATGAACTCCATTTTCCAACAGTAGGTTTTATTTGTTTTAATTTATCACTTTCAGGTTCTTCACTCCATATATTTTGCCAAACCATCTATTTTTCAGCTGCTGGACACCACCTCTTGACTACTTCCTTTGCAATTTCATGTTCCCACTGCACTCTGGTTTTCACAAAATATTACTGTTTACTAACAGGATATTTTTTATTTACTATTTCATCTAGGCTGGTTCTGTTATACATACCATCTTTACAGTACAGTACCTGGCTTCACAACCCAATATGTTCCTAGAGATGTTTTACCTCTTCTAAGAACTGCTTTTGTATCACAAAATGGTGCTTCACTTTCTGCTCTTCCCCATCTGTTGTTACATGTATTTAATTCATGCATTGAAAGACTATTACTCAAATTATATTTTACAAACCTGACCATCCTTGTTACACCATGTTAACATTTGATATGTAGTATTGAGTCCTGCCATACAAATTTTTCACAGCATCCATGTGGCTATGTTCCTGACTTTCGAATTCACTCCCTTTCTTGTTACCACAAGCTTTGTTGTGTCAGTGTCTTCAAATTTTTCTTCTCTTCTATTTTTTTCCTATATTTCTACAACCTATTCCTTTGATTTTGTTGTCAGCTCTGCGTCATCTGCATATATTGGCCCCAGGGACCTTCATACCTGCAAACTTAGTAATTTTCTCCATTGCTGGCGATTAAAAAGCAAAGGATTCAGGGGTGATCCTTGATGGACACCAACCTCCAGCTGAGTTTGTTTTGCACCTGCCTCTGTTTTTAGATCTAATGTTTAACGCAGTAATATCATTAGCTTGTTGAACCCTTTGGGTACCCTCTGCCTTATGTAATGGGTACTGTAAAATTTTTGATATGCAGATGCTGTTAGGCAGTACAGTATTATGTAGATCAACCACTAGTTACTTACCAATATTGTTTCCTTTGGAATAGGACATCTTCTGAGTTTGGAAATTGACAGTTTGGTTGAACTACACAGTAGTGCTGTCAAGTCATTTATTTTCATATCTTACCTGCAGATTGGTAGCTGGCTCACCTCCACATATGCCAGTGTTTGATAGCTGGATTGACTGCTACAAACATCTACGACAGATTCGAGGACTGAAGCGTGGTTCTTCCTTGCTGTGGCGCACTTATACTGGCCCATTGCTCTTAGAAGGAGTCACAAGTATACCCTCTGTAGATATGTTTACCAAAAGTTAGTTCTCCATCAGGCTTTAATAAATATTGAAGGTAGGGCACTTGATTGTATTTGTATTAATTTGTCACAGTTCTGTTCATGAGAACAGAGGATAGTCACTAAGTTAGTGTATAGGAGATATCCTGGTTGGAAGCAGTTATTTATTTAACCTACAATATTTATTTTTCACAAATGTTTGTCATTCAGAGATACTGGAACGTTGTGAAATAGGAAGCAATTGAAGTCATTGGTTGCTGAAATTACAATTCACATGGATCTTTTTATCAGAGCAAATGACGTGGATGGTGGATAAGAAATATTTAATCAATTGTTTAGAAAAACTGTAAAATCAAAGTTATGTGCACAGAGGAAGTGTGTATATCTAAGTGTAGGGCATAATTATACTATTCCTGCAGCTTAGGAGATTACAATGATGCAAAAATAAATCTCTAAATTTTCACTTTTTAAAGTTATGATGATACATAACGTGAATTCACGATTGCTTAAGTATGAAGTGAATAATATATAAGTGAATGGTTTATTAAGACTGAGTCGTATTCAGTATATGATTTTGTTAAGTAAAGAAAAGTTTATAAACTTTAAGTTAAAGTGAGTAAATGAAAAGTGGTAGTTTTATGGTTGTGGCATAAGACTTGAATGGATACAATTGTACTAGGTACAGGTACTTGGATAGAGTCACCATTATTTCAGGGGCCATTATTCAACCTACCATTCAGTGCATTTTTCTCAAGATTTGTTTATAAGCAGTTTTGTAAATTTTTCCAGTCAGTTTCATAATTTTTCTTCCAGTTAGAGATGATGTCTCCTCAAAATTGGAAATTTATCATACATAATATGTATGCTTATGATTCTTCTTAGTGTTTCCTAGAATGACTTGCATTTTCTTGGATAAGAAAAATTGATGGAATGAATTCTAATACAAATACAGTACTTAAGTGAACTGAAGAAACTATGCCATAATGTAAGTAGGTTCAGTGTCATGGTGTTAACTTTTATAAAGTAGTCAGATTTAATTTATATAAGCAGTGACAGTGCATCTTTAACATCCTATGGCCCAAGTACTGTACTAATATTTTTACCGTTCAATAGTTTTATTAGGACTTTCTTTTTCTACCAGTTTAACAGGATTTATGTACTACACAATTTGTCATCGCAGTAATGCGTAGAAGAGTAGTGTAAGGTTTTATACACTGCAGTTTTTTTGTTGGCAGCACCTCTAGTTTTATCAAAATGGTAGTATTGTAAAATTTTCTCAAAATTTTTAATACCTGTCCCACCCTTTCATAATAGGATTTGTATTGGTTAATAAGATAGCACTTCAAGGACCACATTCAATCCATGCTGAATATTAGATATAAACTTTTTTGTTAGTTACTTAGGAATAGGCATACCAGATTAATTTTGTTGTGTATATTGACTGAGGAATATAAACAATATTTTGCATCTTTAAAAGTCTGAGTGAAATCATGTTTTATATTCATTAAACAAGAAGTTTCTTGAAGTATGAGGAGTGTTGAGTTCTTGTTCATTCTATTTTTGAATGGTAATACTGATGTTGCATTGTTCCTGCAAATAGTTCAGATATTTAAACATTGTTGAAGGAAATGTTCAAGAGTGTTCTGTATAAAATGTATATGTTAGACTCTAGCTTAAGACCAACAGCTTTTGCACCCTAACTGAATTGAAGGGTTTGTACAGTTGATTGTATACTTGTAGGGTATTAATAAAAAGTTTTTGTTTTATTTAGTTATTGATTGCCTGTGTAGGTAATAGGAACTTTCAGTGACTATATCTTTGCCTTGTGTTTAAAGACAAGGTAGCTGTCATTGGATATTTTGTTATGGTTAAAAGATCCCAGTGTCTGTTCATATGTATATTACAAGTATAGCAGCACTTCCTTTAAGCATGAGTATCTACAACTACGGATCTTTTAACTACAGGACAATTTGCAATATTATAATGTCTATGTTTCACCATATACCACATCAGTGTCCAGTATTTGGTGCACCTGTTACTATTTCATATTGGATAAACTTGGCATTCAGCACTGTTGATACATAGCCTTTGTAAATTTTGTTTTGAAACATGGTTAGTTAGTTGTAAATGATTTGTTTAACCAGACCTCTGAATGCAGAGGTATTGTGCCACTGATCATGTCATCTCCCTATCATTTACATTGTAGACAAACTTGTAGTAACAGCAATGTTGTGCAAATCATGTTGGAAAATGAAAGCCAATTTGAGCAGAATTTGTTGGTGCTTGCTCTTGAGAAGAAGTAATGAATTTAGTCCAATGGATAGCAATTCCAAGGATAGCAGTCACTTTATGACACTGCTGACATTAAAATATTTACCTTAAGACAGTCAAGTAACTGGTAATTGATATTCTTCCCCTTCAAAATCCTCTGTTCTTGAGGCAAGCTCCATTCACATAGCTTGGGATCTCATAAATTAACAATAGCAATAGGGATCATAACTGTAACACTTGATCATGTCAAGTCAAGATTTGTCCAACAACTGTCAGCTTTGGAACATGGTATTGGCTTACATTCCTGTCAGAACAAATCACTGGTGAAGTGCTTGGATATTTTAAAATATTTGGAAGGTTAGGATACAATAACAAACTTTGTTTACATTTATTAACAAAATTCAAATAAAGCTTCCTTAATGTAAATGACTTAGAAATTAAAACTACATGTTACTTCCATCAGGTTGTGTATTCTGGATCAATGTTATGTTGTCACCCTTTAGAAGAATTCGCCCTGAAATGAGAAAACCTTATTTAATTAAAATTAACCAAATTAGCATTTTCTGAAACTTGCATGTTCAAGTGTAAACTACTATTTATGATTCAGACATCCCTCTGCATGAACTGGAATCTGTTGTAACTTGGTGGCAAGGTAGTTGACTTGTGGTTGGTGGGTGACTATTGCCTTACAGGTAAGATGGGGGAGAGAGCAAGTCACTCACCCATTCAGCATCATGCCATTTGATTACCTTATGCAAGGTTTTTTTTTTTTTTTTGTTCAAGAGGTGAGGAAGCATTTGCAAGGGACATTACCTATGTCAGGGCAAAAGTGCAGATGCAAGGGTCCCCACCCCCCAAAATGGCTGTAACAAGCCATGGGCTTGCATAATCTCTATGCAACACAAAACACAAGGATATCAAATTTCAAAATATCACAATAAAGAACGACAACACAGGAAAATCCTGGATTGGTACACATCCCAAGGTTAGCATGATATTAGCACATAAATCAACACAATACCCAGCAGCAACAAGATTCTAAAACTTGTCTGCAAGTGAATGATCCAGGGATCATAAATGTTTAAAGAAAGATGATAGCACCAGCTCTTCTTTGTGAACCTCATCAGAAATACCAATAGGGAAGTCTGAGACAGCCCTTGGGTTTTGAACTCGTCAACCCTACCTATAAGGATACAAACCAACCACTGGTGAGCAAATGCAGTCACCAAACCCAAAAAAGAAGGCCTCTCACTGAAAGTGCAACGGAAGCTTACTGTGAGAGGGCCTCTGAGACCACCACTTCCCCAACAGAAAGAAGACAAAGAGAAAGGAGAAAAGGGAAGATATGCACTTACATTTCTTCACCTTACTCTGTCCATGAATCTTACTCTCCTCACTTCGACAGGAAGCAGCAACTGAATCTTCTCTTCATACCTCTGCAGAAGTAAAGACAAGTTACAGTGAGGGACAGTCCTTGTGTTTTGTTAAGTAAATGGGAAGACACTGGTTATCAGCACAGTAAGAAATCTGTCTTCACCCAACCTACAGCAGACATCCCTCTGCAGGTGAGCAAATGCCTTCACCAGCCCCAAAAATAAGGAAGGCACTTATCTGAAGTCTGACACGCATTAAGTTCCTTGACGGGAAAAATAGCAAATGACTAACAACATGGATTATGAGCAGCAACAGCTATCATTATATTCCAGTGAAGCTGCCTACAAAGCATAGGTGGGAGATGGATAACCAAGAATGCACATCTGTGTCTCACCTGGGGAGAACTTGGCATGTGCATTTGTGTGTGCACTGTCTGAGAGTATGGGCCTGACCTCATGAGAGCAACCCCAAGCAAGAGCAGATGGTCGAGCAAGAGATGGCAGTCCAAGGAGGAGCCAAAACGATTTACCAGTATCAAATCCCCTTTGAAGAAACCAAACTTTGGCCTTCCTATACTGCCACTCAACCTCTCTGATGCCAAGAAAAGCAACCAGCTCACTCCTGGCATATTGAAGAACAATAGAACTGGTTATAGTGGCACCAAGGACAGTGGCCAAACACCCAATTGCATCCTTTGCACAGATCATTGCTGGTTTTCCTTCAAATCCATGTTGAATAAAAGATACAAACACCATACATATACTGTTATAGAAAATGTGAAAAGTTTACACTTGGTCAGTCAAGAGGATAGTGAAATGTCTTAACTATGGCAGAATAGTGTTTGATGGTGGCAAATACAGGGGGGGGGAGGTTCCTTCAGCCACATACCAACAATTAACTACCTTACCCTATTTCAGTAAATGATTCCAACTCATGCTGAGGAATACTATAGCATGAAAGGTGGTGGTTTCTATTCCTCTACTAACAAAGTCACCAGATTCACGCATAAATTTAAATCCACTGCTGACTTACAAAACTGACATGGGGGGCAAAGCCTGGGGCCATATAAATAGTACCACTGTTTGGTATAACAAAAAAACATTAAATCTGCCAAGCCCAACACACACCCCAAGTATGGAATTACCTAATACATCTTTTAGCTGTCTAACCACACACAAGACCAGCTTACATAAGACTGCAACACTCACCAATATTTTTCCTTGTTCCTTTCTTGATGTGTACTTCCTCTGCAGCATCTAACATGACATTCATGTATTCATCAAATCCAATGATGTGTCCTTCTATGCGGAGGTTTTGGTTCTCATACAGCCACACCTGAACTCGAGCTCTAGACTGAAGATACCTAAAGATCAAGTTCTGAGAAATTTGTTAAGGAAAGAGTCCAATTTTTGGAATTAATTATTTACAAGGTATAAAAGTCAATCGAAATTAACCAGCTGGTCTGCAGCACAACCTGCCATATTTTTCCTTCTAATCAGGCTACATAAAAAAAATACAACAAATTCATCCACTTTGATACAACATCCATTCATCTACTCCTTTGGTGTCAAAATACACTGGGAACTATAACCCAGTGATTTACTTTAAGTACTAGTGCCTAAAGAAGCTGTGGATCTACATATAAAATTATACATAAATTAAGGAGTGGAGGATAAAGCCAAAACTATAACTGGCACTTCATATGAATTAGCTCAGCTCAGATTGTCAATAAAATGTGCCATATCCAACTGATTATAATCTCCCTTCCTAGGCTATAGAAGGTGTGGATCCCTTAACCTCCAAAAAGTACCAGTGAAATTTTTAAAAACTTTACAATATGCATTTATTAGTGTCCTGACAATTATACAGATTCTTTCAAGTATGTAGCATGTGAAAACCACCAGTCAAGTGACACATAATTCAGGGTAAATGTGTGACTGAAAATATGCATAAAACTGCAATTTTCCGATTTTGGTTTATTTTATGCACAACCAACAGAAATAATGAGCAATGACCTAAATGGGTAAATTTCAGTCATTAAAAAATGAAATGGGTCAATACCTTTTACTATATCCATGAAAATTTTATTTTGGAAATAATTTCAAGGGGAGCAAAAGCTTTAAGGGGTGTATGAATAGTTGTAAACCTTGCTTTGCATCTTAACAATTACAGTAAAAAATGTAGGAACCTTAGCCAAGAGAAATGATATAGAGAGCCTAGTGTCTTTTGAAATACTCTTTGGGGTTAAGTGCAGTGACATTGAAAGCTTTTCCGCTTACAATTAAATCATGAAGCAGGTTTAATGACTTTGCAACCCATAGAATCAAGGTTCGGCTAATCCTGAAAGCATTATGTCCAGGTATAGTTAAAAAACACCAGAAAGATGGGTGTCCAGGCAGGTTTTGGGAAGTATTTTTGCAAGTAACACTGGTAAAATTTGAGGAAGGTTGAAGTTTGAGCATACTTAAGGTTAAAGACCTTTTAGTAAATTTTTATTTCGCCATTACGGGTAACAGGCTATAAGATATTTATCTTACTGGGTACAACCAAAGTGAAAATCAACAATGCTGAATGACATTAGGCCTACATTCCTTGAAATACCTGAACCACACCATTCTAGTCCTGGAGCGAATGTAGAGTAAGCGTCAGGGCTGCAGTGGGCCTAGTCCAGTGGTTACCCTTTTTATTACCACGCCCCCCCAAAAAGTTGGTCCTTCCCTACACGCCACCCTTGCATTTGAGTAAATTTCCTCCAAGATTTAAAGTTAAATGAAAAACAAAGAGAATGAGTAGTAGTTTCGAAGGATAGGGAGGGGGGTAAATAATTACAAAACATGGAAAGCCCAAGTGTAACTATAGCAGTAGTACATAAAATTAACATTATTAGGCGATATGTTTGCATTTTTGTTTAGACTTCAGAGTATCAGTTCCTCACGCTTATTAAGAGAATAACAAATATAATTACAGATTTTAAAATTTTTCATAAGGCTCGCACCTCGCCTGGAAATTGCTGATGCCCTACTAAGGGGGCGCACCCCCAGGTTGAGAACCACTAGCCTAGTAGGTATTTTTGAGGAAATATGACCTAACCAGACATACCTTTACCTAACCCAACCTAATCTTGCCTAACCTAGCCAGGAGGGCTTTGCCCCTTCCCTGGATTCCCTCTAAGTAATTCATGACTGTTTACTCTGCATTCTACCCCTTGCCTAAAATGGCAACCTACTTGAGTTATTGAACAAGTTTAAGCCTACAAGAGTTCTCAAGCCGTTCAACTTTTTTATTAGCCAACTTAAGAAAAATCACCACCTCACCCTGCAAATTAGCTCAGGCTATTGTACTGCAATACTGTCACCTGAATTCTACTTCTGAAATACAGCCTAGACTAAGCTGGTCTACATTATGCATATGCACCATTCACAGCCTTCACTAGGCTAATACCATTTTGACTTTGAGCCCTTAACCAAATTAACTGCAGCCTAACACAGGCTATTACTAAACAAATACACCTAACCTGGGCACGCAGGATAGGACTGAATTGAACTGAATATAGAATTTAGGCCAAAGGCTGAATGACCTACGAGGTCATTCAGCGCTGAAACGGAAATCGACAGTAAACATTTAAAGGGTGTAACAAGAGGAAAACTTCGCAGTTGAACACTATGAATGAATTGTTAGGAGAGGATGGAAAGTAAGAGAATATAAAAGGAGGTAAAGTAAAAGGAAAGGAAGGAGGTTGCTGCTAGGGGCCGAAGGCACGCTGCAAAGACCCTTATAAGTAATTCCTACTGTGCACTGCGCGAGGTGCACTGATGGCACTACCCACCTACATGACCGCAGGATCGTGTTAGCATTTAGTATTACCTAACCTAGGCCAACTAATAGCACCATTAACCTACCTTGAATTGTTAAGGGCACTTTATAAAATCTAAGTAAAGTACTCTACGACTAACTAATTCTGAATCAGGCCGACGAAATAAACATGTGGTTGGAGTAAACAAACGCATCAAGTAGGCCCAATAAACATGCGGTTGAATAAATTTCCGTCCTACGTACACCCAACAAACATGAGTAAACAAACGCCATAAGTACGCCTACTAAAAGTAACTGAATAAACAAACGGCCAACCTAAACTTAATAAACTTATAGCTGAACAAACAAACGCCCTACGTATGCCTAAACAAACACGCGGAAAAAAAAAAAAAAAAGAGACGCAGGACGTCAACAAAACTCGGCTACGTCTTCCCGCGCTTAGGCCTCCTACTCCAACCACCACGAAAACACAACTTCCTCTTTACTTTCCGGGCAAAAGGATACGATGGGCAACACCATCACCTTCTGCACCTTGGACTTCTGGGCGTAAGACATCTTGGAGAGTGAAGTGGCGAGGACTCAGTCCCTCGGAATCAAAATATGGAGTGCGTATCCGCGTCAGGAGGATCGCTACACGAACGTTGCTGCTACAATGCGGAGGACAACAGGGATAGTCGGTTCTGATTGGTCGGTTTCCTGTAGGCTCAGAATGGTACTCTTCTCTGATTGGTTGCGGGGACACGCTCGCAGCCCGGCACTTGGTGGTGATTGGTTTAGCCTGGCATGCCGGTTACAAATGACAAACACTTTGCGTTCCTGGTTTCTAAGCGTTCGCTCCACAAACACAGTTGCGGGCATACTATACTATTTCGTTTGAGGTGTATAACTTTATTCCCTTTTTTATCGTATTTTTAGTTTGACTTTCTATCACTTCAAAATGTTTATTTTGGTTCTTTTCCATTACTCATTTTCTGCGCCGTGTTTACTTTAATTGTCGGGAGTGGACATAAAACTGACTTATCTCTCATATCTCTCTCACTGTATACGCGTACGTTTTGATGTTTGAAAATGTTATGGCACAAATTGTTGTTACTCCGTTAATGAGGAGGAAGTGAGGCTCATATTCGGCATCTGCAATAAATTGCAACCTATAAGTTTTCTCATAATGAAAAGACACCCGATGTTCGATATTTCATCTTTATTTTCATTAAAATAGTCATCGCGTTGTCACGTATGCAATACTTTCTTGTGTACTCTCAGGCTTTTCTGTAAAATATTCACATTTTATACTATATATATAATAATAGGTGTCTCCTAAGGTGTTTCATTGTATTTTGAGTCCCATTTCAGTGTTAAGGTGTAACTTCTACTAAGGTGGGAGGCAGGGTTGATAACCACAGTTCGGTGTGTGCCGATCTTCAGTGTACGTGTTAAAGCAAATGTGATGGCTTAATAATTACGTATAATTATGGTAAAAGCCCACAAAATATTCCACATTTGGTAAATTTGATCAATCTAACCTGACCCAACTTTTACTTAGTAACTGCAAACTACCAATAAATATGTTAGGTTTGGATTTTTATTGTTATTAGTTATAATTACAAATGTGTCACACTATTATAATATGTGCACTGCTGTTACGAGATTGTTTTGCTATAGATTTTTCATATCCCAAAAATGAATTTCTCTCAGCTCAAGTTGATATCATGATACATTTATTATTTCACATAAATTTAGTTTCGTACACTTGCAGGATGCATGTGCCTTTCTCATGCTTTAGATCAAATTGGGATTCTAGGTGACAGAACAGATATTAAATTTCAAATCAGTATTAGGATGAACACACCGGAACTGTTGGTAGCATAAACCGTGTATTTTTTAATTAAAATTAGGGCACTATATAAATGCAAAAACATTAAAGTAATGACTCTTAGAATGAAAGGAAACAGGACGATATTATGCTTGACGCAATTCAAGGACCCAAAATTATCTATCTCAGAAACAATCGCTAATGCT
The DNA here is from genome assembly GCF_040412425.1 of Macrobrachium rosenbergii. NCBI lineage: Eukaryota > Metazoa > Arthropoda > Malacostraca > Decapoda > Palaemonidae > Macrobrachium > Macrobrachium rosenbergii. The sequence goes on along the minus strand of NC_089755.1, from coordinate 53,160,100 downwards.
GACACAATCAACTCGTCTTCCTAACTAGGCCTATTAGGTCAAGGTTATTATCATAATAATTCTAGACACGTCCATTGCATACTTTTCAGAGTTGCTTACCAACAACGGGAAAAAGACCACTTTATATGATGGCTAAAGTTCACTTTATTTTACTTTCATAAATCGCTTATCACTAAACCGCAAAGTATTAATACCTCGGGTAGGTACAGTATCCTACTACAGAACAATTTCCGAACAAAACAGGTCCTTGATGGTCATTTTCACATATTGGTGACTTCCTACGAGAGTCCTTTAATGTCCTTGTATCTGTAAATCTCAAAATACAAGAGTTATATTTTACGGTTGTATTGAAATCTCCATAGGAAGTAACTGTTGTACTGTGTCTCGGAAGCTGAAACTGTTTCTGTTTGTGTCTTCACAGTCTCCTTTCAGGTGTTGTATTAAGCTAGGCCTAGGCCTACTAGTTTAGGTTAGTCAGGATCCATGTAGACCTATAATAGGGCACTGGTAAATGTAAAATCAGTAGGGAGGTTGTTAGGCCTTTATACTACCAATAGCCTAGGTTAATGCAAGAAATCTCATAATTTGGCAAGTTCTTAATACCAGCCCTTTCCGCATGATTAATGTAGGCCTATGTAGTGCTATCACCAGGGTATGAACGTTAAAACTTAAAGATAATGATAACAATAGATGTGTGAAAGGTTTTAGTGTTAATTTTGTATTAAGCCAGGCAAAACATTAAGATGCAAGATCAAATTATATAAATAGGCTTGGTGTATACTAGGCTTTGGAAATGTGGTGTGCTTGCAATGTAGACCGCGTGATGGGAAGCTAGGCCTCTAGACTATCATAGCCTAAGGATATGATTGTTATTCAAGGCCTGAGGTCTCTCGAGGTCCTAGTTTCCCTGTGTCCTGCCTAATCTAGCTCAATAATTTAGATTTATCTTGAACTGAAGTACCATAGGCCTAACCTCAAATATCCAAGTAGATAATGTTATATTTCTTAAAGTAGGCTATAAATAGCCCAACATAGACCTGCAGTAGGCTGGCAGTATTTTTTTAGAACTGTTTGGTTAGGCTTGTCAGTAAATTATGTTTATATTAAAAATAAGTAGGCCTATGCTGCTGGTATAGTGTTCAGTTAAATTGCGGCCCATCAAAACTTAAACACTGGTAAATCGAGTTTCAGCCGAAAAACTTAAGACCCGTATAACATGTATGGTATATATTGCGGGACGTAATTGATATTAAGTGGTAGAGCAGCTGTCCTTTATCTTACATGTAAAATATTTTTATATGTCAACATTTTTTGGGGGGGCAGTTTTTGTGAATTTGTATCAACTAAAAAATTACCAATACTGTACTGTACATTACTGCCACCTGCTGGAAAACCTAAATCACAGGAGTTTTCATTTAGTCAAAACAGCTTACCAGCAGATATTGCCAGAAATTTATATTATACTTATGTAATCTCTAATGTGAAGGTGTTTTTCAGAATCTTACCTTCTATAATTTAATTTAATTATTCTTCCATTGTTTAAAGGTATTGATGCCACATGAACTGGGTGGGAGGAGTACGCCGCAGGGTACTTTTGAAGGAGGAGGAAAGGTGCAGACAAGAACAATTTTTTGCCAGTCATGCTGCCTCAGCAAAACTGCGTGGACTTCGTAACAGGTATGGTGTAATGTATAAATATAAATGTCAGGATGAGTGGATTATATTTTCAGTCATATAGGTAGGATCTAAACCAGATATGGAGTTTTTGATAAGGAGTGAAATTGGTAGAGATTGCAGTAACAGTATATTCATCTGTTTTATTGTCTTATTATTTTCAGTTCTTCAAAAAATATGAGGAAAGATCAGATGTTGGATGTTTCTTCATCATCAACACAAAGACCTGTAAAATTGGGAGGCTCCCACCTGAGAGTGCGTAAGTATATGACATGACAAAAATGTCACCATGGGCACTGACTTTGCATGGGATATATTTTATCATTTAAACAGTCAATTATCTCCACAATGTATGTGTACATATGTAACTAATACCTGCAAGACAGTTGAAATGAAGTTGTAATCTGTTACTGTATTTAAAAAATCTGTGGTTGAGAGAAAAAATTTACATATAGAAATGGAGTCTGGTAATGTAGTGTGCAGTCATTATGTTGCCCAAATCCAAAATGGAAGCACTACATAAAGCAGAACCTGAAAAATGAGCAAATGCTATTGAAGTAAATATTACAAAGTGGAGTTTGAATCTGGAAAGATCCTGCTGAATTCATTTTTAGACTAAATAGACAGTACTGTACATGTAATAACTAAATCATCATCGTGTTATACATTCTCTAGTCTTTATATCAAAACATATGCAAACCTTTATTTTGCAGGGAACCATGAAGGAGAAGACATAGTTTGTGCAAAGATTAGGAGAAGAGAGCCAAGGAGTGTCAACAGTAAGGTATGTATATATTGTATAATCATCACCAAAGATGGTTTAGTGCATGGAAAACTGCTTCCAAGGTACAATGAATATTCAGTCTTCATGCAGTAATCTCCCAATTATTTGTCTCTCTCTCATTTGCACTATGCCCTGGTCATGCCTTTCTTGGTGCAACTATGTATATGTACTACTTGTAAATTGCAACAGGTGGCAATTGTGCAAATAAAAGTGTCCTGGTATGATAAGATGTGTAGAGTGAAGATTGAACTGCTGGATGATATTGCAAAAATATCTCTGCTCAGCCAGGCAAACCATCTCCAGCATTGTACACAAGCTGATTGGCAATATGAGGTTGTTGTGTGCTGATTGGCTTGCAGTGAGAATGAGGGAGGGAGAGGAAAGGGATAATGTGTCAGGTGTGGGCATTAAGAAAATTGCACACCGAATTGGCCATAGTCACGAGGCTTGTTCTCTCAGCTGTGCTCACAGTTTGGTCTGGGGTTAATGATAGATTTTCAGAAAATGGACATAGGTCATTTCTTCTGCAATTAAACTGTGTGAGATGAAGTTGGAACCACAGAGCCCTGTATTCTAAGAGGTGGTACTCAGAGATTTTATCATGGACAAAATGATTTACTAAGCAGAAAATGAATTGGATTATGAAAAGGTTGACAAAATCAAAGGGAATTTCTGAAACATAAGAAGCTGAAAGCAGATGTAGGTGGAGTCCAAAAGAAGCAGTACAGAAAACTTTAATATTGCATCATGTACTTTACATGATGCAGGGACACAAGGAAGTACCCACCTATGGAGTACTGTAATTCTTACTGGTAATGTAAATCCACAAAGTTGTTATTGCAGTTTGCTGTTTCTTATTCTCATATGTACTTTTTGTTTTCCTGTTAGCTGCTGAAGTAATATAATTTTTAGTCCAAAAATGTGTCATTTGCTTAAATGGATGATACATACCCAATTGCATGATGTTAAAAATTATCTTTATATCAGGGAAATCCTTTTTCTTTGTTCAGTACTGTAGTGCAATTTTTGTAGCCTGCATATTTTTATCCTTCAAATTAGATTATAACTATTAACTTTTATGTTTTATTTCATTTTATGGTTAGAAGTACTGTCTTTATATCCCTTAAAAGATTTTTGATACATTTTTCACCTGGCTGAAATAAAGTCTGGTTTACATCTGGAATTTCAAACATTGCAGGATCTTCGCTCTTTTGGAAAACATCATAACCAGGAATGTAACAGAATTACAGATTCAGAGAAAAAAGTTAGTTTTGTGACATCTGATCTCTTCAAGAAATTCAAGATCAAGCCTTCATCTGTTCATGGACCATTTTCAAGATATCTTTTACAGGTATGTTGGTTTGATAGGTTTATAGTATTGATGATTAATTTGGAACATCAAGCTGCATTTTAATATTTATAAATAGATTTCTTTATTACCTGGTTACTTTATGGATCTTAATTAGCTTACAATTATTGCTCTCCTGGCTTAGAGTACTGTAGAGTAAATACTGTACAACTCTTTGTTCCTATGAGGATACAAAACCAACACCCTTTGAAGTAGCTTTGGTTCCAGCAAAGCACCCAGCATACAAAGTGTCACGTGGATGTTTTTCCCCTTTTTTTTTGTTTTGTTTTGTTGTTTTTATTGCTGTGTCCTTATGAAAGACTTCAGGTATGTATAGCTAGGATATCTTTTAAATTTGTAAGTTTTCGTTGATTGTATGCTGTGACTTTTCTTTAAAAAAATGTGCAGGTATAGGTTAAGAAATAATAGATAAAAAATGAAATACAAATGTATATGATTTCCTAACTTTCACATTTGCAAATGTAGAATCACAAATTTATAGGAGAGCAGTCTAGTGTAATGGTGGTTTTTATTCTTGTTGGTTTTGTCATTGTGATTTTTTATTGTTCATGTATTCTGCAGTCACAGATATTCATATACAGCATGCATTGCTTACACTACTTATGGATTGCTTTTGTATTATGATGTAGTTTCTCTTGAATTTGTGACATAGGTAATATGCTAGATATTTTGCTTGCTAACATATCATGTTGTATTTAATACAGTACAGTATATATATTCTATAAAGCAAACTTCTTATTTCTGTGGATTTATATGCATTAAGTAGTGTACAACTGCACAAGCTAGCCAGGCAGACTAGGATTTTGGAGTAGCCTTCCCTAATTGCATATTGGACATACGGATACTGCTTTGGACCTATTACAGTAGTGTGGGGCATAAGATTTTGCTTAATTTAGTTATGTAGCGAGGTAAATTCCTCTCATTTTTTTATTATTATTAGGTAGTTTAACCAGATCACCGAGTTAAAATACTAAGCAATTACAGGGTTGTCTTGAAGGGTGTCTTTAATAGTCTTTATAGAGATAATTTTGCTAATTTTGAAGAATATGATTCTGCTTAGCATATTATACTTTTATATGATAGATAGCAAAGTGTTTTATATTATCATTACTGTAATCATTTCAATTCAGTTAGAGTTGGAGGGTGTGCAAAAGAAGATAGAGGACCAAAAGAAGAACCAGCAGAAAGATTTAAAAGCAAGAAGAAGTAGAACTAACAAAAAAGCCAAAACATCCAAAGATACCTGGCAGTGTAAGGAAGACCTGAGAGCCAAACAGAGTTGCTTGCTTAATGAGACCAAAAATGGCTGTAGTGTTCTTAATCTTGAGAATGGTATCAGTCAGGAAACTAAAAATGATGTAAGGACAAATATCAGTGATGCCATAGACAATGTAATGAAAGATCCACACAAGTATCGCAAGGAAAGTAAAGACCAGGTTAAAAGCATTACAGGGTTAAAGGTAATTGATGCCAGTGATAAGAAAGAACAAGATAATCTTGATGGAAATGAAGATCATCAGGTCAGAAGTTTCAGAGAAGCAAAATTAAATAAAGTTACACATAGCAGTGGGAAGTTTGTACATTCATCTCTTGAGATAAGTAAAGACCAAGAAGTAAGAAGCGTCACAGGGGCTAGAATAAACAAGATAGACGCATTTAAACACAAAAGTACGTTAGTTGTGCATGATTATCTTGAGAGAAGTATAAATCAGGATGGGCAAAACATCACAGGAACAAATAGACATGAGATTCACGATAGTAGAAAAAATACCAAAGTGATGAATATAAATGAGGCTAAACACAGAAATTTAGAACATAATTATTTTGAGAATTGTGAAGATCAGGAAGTTGAAAACATCAAAGAGAAAAGTATAAATGAGGCTAAACATAAAAATTTGCAGCATGAATATATTGAAGTTAGAAATTTAGGGGCAAACGCAAATGTAGCTCAACCCAGCAGTGTACAAGGTACTCATAAATTTGATGATAGAACATATGGAAGGAAAAATAGCCTTACAAATAAGGACATGAAGACTCAAAACTCTAGTGGACTTTTTGGTAATGATGAGGAACCAAATGAGGCAGAATTATCACAGGAGGATGTCAGCTCTGTTGGTAATCAAAGGAAAGATTCCAGAGAAGCTAAAAGATGTACATGTGACCCTAGAAGTATCCCTGCAGAAGCACCTGAGCAAGCAGTCCCAAATATAAAAAACTATGCAAAGTTTCATTGTATTGATCAGAATACTGGAAATAAAATTGAAAACAAAGATGACGTAGGAAATTACATAAGGTTAGAGAGTAATGACTATCCACATTCATACGAAAGCATTTGCAAGTGCTTACCAACTAAAAAACCCCTAACCAAGAAAGCAAGGAAGGAGGAGCATGAGAAGCATCATCAAAGTATGGAAACAAATAAAGAGACTAACAATAAGAAGTCTAACCAAGAACATGTATTTTCAAAAATTCATAGGGGTATCAAATCAAATGCAGGCTGTCTAGAAACACACTCTGATGAAGACTTAGATTCTAAAAGCATGAATGAAAATCCCTTGGTGTTTGACATTGATGAAATGTTTGGTAATCGAGGCGGTGCTGGTCATAGCAGTCGACAGACTCCTTTGGTTGATACTCCAGTGCCCATTGAAGAAAAAGGAACTAACCACCTTAAATTGCCTTTTGGGGAACCATTTAAATGGATTTAGGAGCTGTGACAAAGCTAATAATACTCATTTCTCAGATACCAACTTTGATTTCAGTGAAATTTCCTTCATAAGTAGTCATGCAGATTCTTGCACACCAATGGCTAAAGGAAGTGAATTACCACTTGCCAAAGAACCTTGTGAAAATAAGTTTAGTTTTTTTAATTATGAAAAACTTGCAAGTCCTGTTTCCCCAAGCATTGACTATCGTAATATGATGATTTGTGAAACCAGAAACATTTGGACAATCAATGGAACTGACAATTGTGGTTTAGAAGCAGACAGTTATAAGTATGGAAATCCATTGACTGTTAAACCAAGGTTAAGTAACATGTCCAGAAATGTAGTGAAAATAGAAAGTTCTCACAGTGCAGGAAAATTGAATGATAAAACGCCTTACATGGAGAAGAGCTATTTGCCTCATCATTTTGGGGTATGTACCATGTCTGGTGGTAGTAGCAACAAATCATCTAAGACACCTTCAGAGGTCAATGGATGAAACATAGAGCCACTTGTAGGTTTCTTTAAGAAATTTATGAAACTGGGGTACATTGTCGAGTTTTATTTATAATATTTCAAGAAATGTGTTGACTTATTAATGTATCAAAAGCAAAATCTTGCATTACTGTCATTGAATTTTTTACTGTTTTATTGGGTAATACTTAACATACCTGACCGAATAGTTTAAAAGCTTCTGTGGCTTCAGAGTAAAAGTATACATTTACATCCTGCAATACATCAGCCAGGTTCTTCTCAGTAGTGGTTAAAAACTGATTCTGTAGGATGTAGACTTCATTGCAGCATCTTAGAGAGCTGACCAATTTACTGCTGAACATTATTTTAAAAATTTGAAAGTGCCATTATTATTCAGTGCTCAAACACAGCTATACTTTCAGCATAAAAAAAATAAAACTAAAAAGTTAAAGGAATAATGATAATCAACTTTTCAAATAAATATTTTACTTTTATACAATATGTGTGGTACTGATAACAACAGATGTAGTTGTAACATACAGTGCTGATCTTACTTATGGCTTTTAAAAAAATAATCTCATATCACAAACTGTGAAGATTATTCATACAATAATTCTAGGGAGCAATATCTAATACATTCTTCACATGGCAAGTAGTTGGTACATATGTACAATGTAAGGCATGTATTTTTTTTTTTTTAATGAAACAGCATCATCAGTGAAAGTAGTGGATAAAAAGTATAAATTCCATTTTCCTAAATTTTCTGGACAGACAAATTGCAGAAATACACTGTGTATGCATATTTCATATAAGAATATCTTTGGATAGTTTTATTAACATATTATTACAGGATTCTAAATCATTTAACATACTGCATAACAGTTTAAACCTCTTAAAATATTGCTTATTACTGATATTGAAGTAATCAGGAAAGCATTGGGTTGTGCTTATACCAAATTAATTTTACACGGGTTACCCTTCTAGATTACAACTGTTAATTGGTCACATTGCATAATGTATCCTTGTATTCATGTAACATTTATTCACAGTCATAACATCTATGTGAACACTGTTCAACATTTATGTTTACAGAACTATCAGAAGTTTCTAGAATGAATTGTTATTATGACTACTCAGATGTAAGCCACCTGCTGGTAATAAAGGAGTGTGTGTATTATAAACTTTTGTTAGTCAGTGTTAATCCCAAAATGCTAGTAGGGAGCATTATACATTAAACATCTTTTATACTCAGGTGTAACAATACACCTCCAACAACTCAACAACAGTGAAACAGTTAGCATATTATTCAAGATCTTCATGTTATGTAAGTTTGTGCACACTTGGAAAAAGATGGACATAAGGATAACATTTATTAATGAATGTACTTTGTGACCAGCCAGCCAAGAATTTAAGTATGTTATGGTCTCAGCTTTTCATGGATGTTGCATACATTGGCATTTAGTTTTTAGGTATAGAGCAGTGATAAATACACCATTTTTCAAATTAAGCTGCTGCAACCCAAATCTAAACTTCACCGTGGTGAAAGTATATCTTTTTGAAGGATTTTCCATGTAGAATGAAGTATCATTATGAATACTTTTAACTCAAAACCTTGATACTGTCAACCTGTTTCAACCTTAATACTGTCTACCTCTTTTAAGAAAGAATTGTGGTATCTCAAGTGCCAGTAAGTTTCATCGCCAGGAACATGAAACTGAAATAGAGGTAAGTTATTCATTTTCAATTTCTATATTTCTTATACATAAGAACCAAACTGTATGATTATTTGTAAATCCACATTCTGGTAAACGAACACAAATGATAAAATTATCTTGGCTATTATCCTGCTAATGAACAAAGAGTAAAGAAATTAAGCTGAGCTACTTTAAATCACATATACTATATGAATAGAAATAAAGTACATAAACCGTAGCTGCAATGCATTTTTATTCTTTGAAAATCTTCAACCTGAAATGTTTTCATCATGAAAAGTTAATAATGTGATAAAAATAAGTGTAAAAAACTATTAATATGATGCTTCAGTGTTCCATTTCCACTGCTCTTCGAAGAAATGCATAAGTAGTTTACCAGATAAATAATTATAGGCTCTTTCACCATTATCTTGTATTTCTAACAGTGTCCAATGTTAGAATTCTTACGAAAGGCAGAACTTCCATAAAATATTTTTAGTCCATGTAAATCTTATATAAAAGTAGGACACTTTCAAAGCCTGCAAATTATAAAAAGGTGGAAAATGAGATACAGTACTTACAAATTCTTACATTTCCAAGACTGCTGTCACTCATCACTTTCACTGATGTCCAGGAAGTAGAAAATTTTGACTTTACAATAATTTCCAGTATAATTATTCTTGCTATTACAAGACTACAATAATTTCCAGTATAATTATTCTTGCTATTACAAGACTACAATTTAGTGCCAAACCATCATTAATTTAAACTGAATAAAGAGGAAATACCTGTCCACCAGATGGCAGACATTTGACCAATGTTGCTGTATCATAAAAACTTTGTGTTTATAAAAGGAAACAAGAATTGCAGCAAGAAATCAATCTTCATATGTTCTAAAGCATATGTCAACACATTACAGATTGTGAATTATTTTTCATGTAACTTCAGACGGATTAAGTAAACCAGTAATCAAGCTGCCCAGAAAACTAAGGTGACTATCCACATGTTCTTTTAATTAATATAAATTTACATATGTAAAAAGCTGTAAAATTAAATTTACTTAACACCTGACAAATATACAATAATATCCATTCCATCAAAAATTTCAGTAGAAGTGATTTGCATAATCAATTCTTCACTTCAAGGACAAACACACAAGATTCTCACTGACTGTAAAGATCATTGTATTGGTACACCAACAGATAACAAGCACCTAAAGAAGTCTGGGTTATTTAAAGAGGCACATGAAATGTTTTAGGATTAGAACAATGCAGTATACAGTACATAGTTACATGAGTATTTGCAAAAATCCTCCTTGAGATTCATTATCAAATCTGTACATGAGATTGCTAGTTATTTACCCATAGTCATATAGCCTCCATCAACTTGTGACAGTAAGGCAATCCTATATCAACACCTCAACAATGGCTGAACAAATCTTACATCTAAATCATAATCAGGATATTTCTACCTTCTAAACAATCTAATTTTCATCTTTCAGTTACAGTTACAATTTGAAAATCACTGTTCTGTCTAAAATACTCATCAATATTTAATACTATTTATACATCCAAATAACCACCAATGTTTGGCGAGTAATTTTTTAACATTTTCTTTGTAATACTGACAAATTCTGCTGAATATAGCATAATGAAAAACTAAATGCTTTTAATGATGGCCAGAAAATATACAGAATTTTGTTTCCAAGTTATTTAAAATGAAATGTGCAGCTTCAGCAACTTGATAAACTCAGGCAATTACAGACCAATATATGAAAACTTGCCTGTTATGTAAAAAATGAAATTAAAAAAAAAAAAAGACCACATAGGTCCACAAGTTAAGAAATGGGATATTTTTAAATTTGATACTGACCAACACCCTGGGAAAATAATGAAGACCTGCCAAGACAGTCAGATGTTATATAATTGAATGTAAAGGGTAGACAACTTTTTAAGAAAGATACTCAACCAATATTTTGTTTTCAAATACCGGTACTGGATACCTGCTGAAAGGTACGATGCCTACTGTTTCTCATGTATATGGCAGACATCTTGATATATACCCTCAGTACCCTAACAAATAAATTCTTAAAAATCAGAAAGAATGAATGAGAATTATTTTGGTCTGTCCTTCATTTACTTCACTCTTTGATTCTGAAAGTTCATCTGTGTTCCTCTATGTCTGTAATTTCCAAGTTAAGTATACCTTAGTTTAACCAGACCACTGAGCTGATTAACAGTTCTCCTAAGACTGGCCCGAAGGGGCTATAGGTACTGTACTGTACCTATCTTTATATTTATCAATTTTATGCCAATAATGAGAATGTGTTTCATGATGCAAGTCTAATTTTAGACCAACTAAGGGCTCAAACCCTTGACAGCAATGACCACAGGCTACTAGTGGCTCACATGGCAAAAACATTCAGCTTTCTCCAAAACTTGTTACACAAATATTGTTATATAACTTCTAGCAGGTTGGTTTTGCAAGTTTATTTCCCCTCTAGAGGACATTACTGTCCTGAAACTTTTTCTTTAACATTTAGCTTGAATATAGAAAATTACTTTTTTGCAGAGTATCTGTTCATAAACTTTTTTTTTTTTTATACAAACTCACAATATTTAAGTTGCCATATCAACTAATCTATGACTTACTAATATGGAGTAAAGATTTTGGGGTGATTAGCTAAACACCAAGCAGGAAATAAATGCCCTTGTTATTTCTTGAATGCTGGTGCACTTAATTAAAGCTTACAAACACATGGGAGGAAAACAAATGTAGCCCAATGAGGGTTGTAACATAAATCGGAGATTTTTTGCTTGTGACCTCAACAGTAACAACGTAGCTGAGGTGCCTCTCGAAATTGATGGCTAAGAGACTAACTAAACTTCCTATGGTATTATCAAGTTGCCTTCTAAGCATTTCCACAATGAGACTGCAATTAAGCAATATTCCACTTGAAACTGCACAACAGCATCTGAAAGCTTCACGAAATCACTGATCAATAATTGTCATGTTCAGATTAAAGTTTGAACATTATACTTCCTGAGGACTGTGCCAATTTCAAAGCAAACAACTGCTAACCTTGATATTTTGCTGAAGAAACATTTTTTGACAAAAAAAAAAAACTTAAAAATAATGGCATAATAAACCTATACCCTAAATATTTTAGGCTGGTTCAAGAAAATAAGATATTTTTAATGTTATTTGAATGCTATGGCTTTACCTAAGAAAACTATTACAAAATACCATATTGCAACATATTCCTATCTTGTACAAAAATTTCACAACCATATATAATGGGGCATAACAGAAAAAAAAAAAAAAATAAACATCTGGTTACACATACACTAGAAAAAAATTGTTCAGTACAATCAAACCAATATTTGCCATTCTGTCTTTAACTTTGTGATTCAGGAAAACACCCACATGGATAAGACCAACTGCACTGCAACCTTAAAAATTGCATTACTAAACAATGTATTCAGATTTTTACATCTTCAAGGAAATATGAACATATCTCAACAAGCTAATACTAGTAACATAGCAACAGATCGACAGATACCAGTGCCAAAAAGAGAAACAAATACAGTACTTAAATAAATAAGAAATTCTTAAATGTAAAATTGTCTAACAAATCATAAAAAACAAGTTGAAAAATCACAGAACCCAGTATCTACGGTTGCAATCTGCCTACACAGTGAAACCTTTAAAAGGGTAAACTAATAATACAGTAGTTCTGAAAATAAAGCTTTTAGTTTCAGTATTTCAGCTGCACATCCATCTGCACATAAAGCAAATCAAGATTTTAAAGCTACATACAGCAATTCAAATTAATATTGTACAAAAATAGATCTGCAAAAATTTACAGTACAGTATGTTAAAAAAAGATAGCAAAGGTATTGTACAGTATTCTAACAAAACCCAGTTTTTCTAGAAAAGGGGTAAAGTTATGGCATTATGCTTTCTCTAGAATATTGGAAAATAAAAATCGCCATTACTTTTGAATAACCACTTAAAAATTGTATTTGGGAAATCCATATAACAAAAGAGGCTAGTCTCAATAGCAATGGGATTAAAGAATCTTTTATCTGAAAGTGTGGAATTACTATAGCTGATCTCTATTCTTAAAGGTCACATTAGATCTAGAATAACTTACCTAATGAAAGAAACTATAGGTTTAAACATATGAAGTAGGTTTCGAATAGTTACCGTACTGCATCAAGAGAAGATACGTATGTCCTTAGAAATAGAGGTTAGTAAAAGTGCTTCAGGAATTTCCTACCATACCATACTGTATGAATTTTCCAAAAGTCACAAAACAAGATTAGCAACCAGTCCACTCTGTCATCAAGTATACCACCCACTCACTGTTCACGCAAATTTATCCAGAAGAGCTGATGCTGACCGTTCTAGTTCCCAGCTATTGGCTTCTAAAATGCTCTCACATTCATCCTTACTCGCCAAACCCAATCTGTAACAGAGAAATCATGTGACAATTAACTTTTATAATAGAAATGGGGTAAAAGTTACAGAAAAACTGGCCAGCCCTATGAGGGTACTGTTCTGATTCAGGTGTGTGCTTAAACTACCTAATAATTAATATAATAATAATAATTATAATAATGAGAAAAACATAAAGAACTGCTAAACTTTTCTCTACTATACTTACTAAAGCATACTTGATATTTCTTTTCTATTTGACTGCATCAAATGAGTAAAAGCTTCCAACAGAAGTATAATATTCAGGTAAAGTGCTATATTAGTACAAATATGATTTAAATCAGTGCAGGAGTATCCATTTTCAATCTCTGTTTTAGACAATATCACTTAATTTGGCTCATTTCAACTGGAAAAGCACATTATTTCAATAAATGGAAGGTCCTCTGTAATGCAAATGAACAGCAACACATTCATCATCAATACTTCCACCATTCAGTTCTATGACCTTAAACATGAAATATTGTAATTTCCTGACCTGTAAAGCTTCTCAACTTTAAGGAAGCGAACAGCCCCCTGGTAATCACCACTGGAAATGTGCAGTGCTTGACGTGCAGCAGATTCTGTTGTCCCTGGCACCACTGCAGCTACACGGCCAACCAGCACCTCAGCCCCACTGGTAATACCACCACCTACCCCACCACCACCACCACACACCATCTGCAAGCATAGACCCAGATAAGCAGGTTAAATATGGAATGGGAAAGCAAGATCAGGTGATCATAAAACAAACTGTAGAATATAACTACATGCAATAAACAACCCTGCTTTATAGAGTTCCATGCAAAAAAAAAAATTAAGACACTAATCTTTTCAAATGGAAATGCTGCAGCAAATCCCACACCAATGGGAGATTTGGACCTATCATTGTTTACTGCTAGGTACCATTATGAAGGTACCATTATGAAACTGTTATGCATATGCAGAAGACCAGAGGAAGAAAAGCTATAATTTTTGGAAAAGTTCTCAGATATGGTAACAGAAGGATCACAGTTGGAGGGTATGCTTGGAGGAGGAGGGAGTCTTGATGGCAGGTAACAACAGCAAAGAAGAGTTGGCAGGAATGGAAGCAGACTCTCAACGGAGAAGAAGGAAGAGAAACTATTCACAAAAGTGAAAGCCTTAGAGAAGATGTGAAAACAGCAAAGTATATAAAAGACAAAACTTGAGAAATTCAAGTTGAAAAGATAAAATGGCATAACTGAGCAAGTATTCAAAAAATCTTTTGAATGAAGAGAATTATGAAGTGGAGGATGTTGGCATAATTGAGGGACTAAACTGAAAGTACAGTATAGCATGTGAAGAAATTAAAGGGGCCTTTGGAATTAAGGTGGAAAAGCTTCGAAACCATAAGGCACAGTGTGATATTATAAAAGCAGCAGGAAAAACAGTCACTGATGAGCTAGCACAGGAAAAACAGTCATTGATGAGCTAGCACAAACATGAAAACTTGGCAAAGGAGGTATAATACCAGAAAAGTAAAACAAGGCATGACAATGATACACAAAGGAAAAGGGGATGCACTACAATGTGAAAATCAACGAATAAGATTACTTAAGCAGGCTATTCATTTTACTTAAGCAGGCTGTTAAAGTCTGACTTTGTGTCAGAAAGATTAACACTTCAAAAGCATTAATTATAATGAGGTGACTAAAGAAAGAACCATGCTGAGGAAGCTATTTTATTACATATTTCTGGATCTTGAGAAGTCACTTGATAACTCAGATAAACAATTAGATAAGCATCATGAATGCTGATGGTACCAGAAAGACTCCTGGAACTAGGGATATTGCTGTAACGTTAGATCTAAACTGAAGACACTGGCAGGTTTATCAGATGAATTTTAGATAAATATCAGTCAACCACAAGCACTTTGCTGTTTATCAAGGAATACAGAAAAGGAGGTTCCTGGGAGCTGCTCCAAGCAGATGACATGTTCACAACAGATCAGAAGAGGTTACAGAAATGTTTAAAAGACTGAAGAGTGAAATGAAGAAAGTACTGGAAATTGGCATAAGCAAAATAAAGCTTATGGTGAATAGAAAGGAAGCTAATGCAAAGAAAACTCAGGAAAGTGACCATGTGGATGCTGGGAAGCAAACTCTGCACTGTGTATCAAATGAAGTGGGTGTAATCACAAGAGTTGCTTAGGACTGCAAAGTATCAACAGAATATGATTTCCAATGGGGAGAGCAGATAGACAAAAGATGGAGAGGCAAAATGAGGTGGAAATGAAACTCTAAGAAGAGGTAGAATGTATCGGTTACCTCTGGGACACATTTTACTGACAAGCAGGTATTCATATAGAAGTAAGAAAGTGTAGCAACAGTCTGGATAAAGTGGAAAGAGACTGCTGGTAAATAAATGTATCCCACTAGCAAACACAGCATTAACATATGATCCATGCATAAATCTATACTAATCTATGCTGCAGATCTGGGCACACACAAAAAAACTGAAGATGTGACTACAGAATCCCATGATTCATGGCCAGAATACAGTACAGAGACAATAATATGAATGAGGAAACTGCTGTAAGAAATGGTCTTGCAGCTGGAAAATTATGGATCTCAATGACTAATGTGGTTCCGACTCGTGGTGTGAATAGGTGAAGAACAGTTCGTCAGAAAAGTAAAAGATGTGGAAATATAGCAGGAAAAGGACTTGCAGGAAGGCCCAGAAAATCATGGAATAAGGGGATAGATGAAGACCTAGGCAGATGGAAATTCAGGCATTAAGTCCAATGAAATGAACTCATTTAATTTCATATCTAACCCAAAGATCCAGACAAAAATGTTACTGCATATGCAAAAGCTACTAAATTTTCTTTTACATAGATTGAGTGTATTTTGCAGTGATAACTGATGCCAAATTCAAGTGTTCTACTTAATGTTTCAACTACATGGAAAAATAAGAAGTATTTTCTTGCAATCTGCAAATAAGTAACAAATGAATATGTATGAGAAATTATAATCCTTGAAGTTAATTCTCTAAGTTTATTATCTTCTGGTTGTACACACAATAGGTAACTCCTTTCAAATAAATAAAAACTCAATTTATGTTACTCTAAACACTGATTTTACATTTCTGTTATCACTATACTTATCATATCTGTACTGCATTATTCATCCGATATATGTTGCTTCAGGGTATGAAGAGCCAGAGCTAAACAATAGGATATCTTAAGGGTGCTATCAAATTTTACTAGCCTAAAGTGGATATACAACTGAAACTTACCTGATTATAATTTACAGTCAGCTGTGGACTAAGCACAACTGTAGGTTGTATCACAGATGTTGGGGGAAGATGCACTTGCTGATGAATATTTAGACTTGAATGTGATTGGCCCTGGCTAGGCCATGCTTGTGTTGTCGCTGGTGACTCCGTTTGTGCTTTTTGGCTTGGTTGCAATGGCTGATGCTGAAGTGCCTGTGTGCTGTAACCCATCTGAAAACCACTTGCATTAGATGTTCTCATGTTTGATATGGCTGGGGTAGGTCCTGTACCATCAAGGGACTGAAACCAATTTCCTGGTACACCAGACAGAGTATTCATAGTTAAACTTGAAAATCTATTCGTGCTCAGAGCATTTACAGAAGCAGCTGAAAATACCGAACCATGGTGCGCAACATTTCCAGAGGCTGGTCCTAAGTTACCAAGGCTACCACCCACAGCACTTCTAGGTACAAGACTAGAATCTCTTGAAGTTGACATCTGTTGCTGCTGTAAAAAGGGTCGCACATGAGCAGTTTTGGGAAAATATTGCCCAGTGTCTACCATCTGCTGTGGAACCAAACCCAGAGTTCTAGAAGAGGAAAGAACATCCAAATCAGAGAAGGCACTCATTCTACTGAATTTCTCCCCTTCTGAGGTAACTCTTAAACTTGTCCTCCCTCCAGATGAATCAGCACTCTGACTCTCACTACGAGAAATACACTTTGCAGTGGACTGTTGTCGAGAACTAGCGTAATGCTGAGGTGGAGGGATTGCTGGTATATGAGAACTCTGAGTTGTACTTGGTACAACATTACTTAACCTACTATCTGTGTTCTTATTTTTTTCACTGAAAGTGTTTGCTGATGCTTGGTCCTTTCCTAGAGACTTTTCCAGTTCTGCAATAAAGCCCGGATCTAATCTTGGAAGTGTGGCACTAGTTGGGGTTAAAGGTGCTGGTAAGGATAACTGCCTCTGCTGCTTGGCAGATGACGGTAATGTGGAAGATGCATGAGTATTTTTGGGTGTAAAGTCTTTAGCAACTGAAGGCTGAAGAATGGCTACCTGTCGATTTGGATCATATCCTTGTCGAACAGACCATGCAGAGGAAGACGTTGGGGTACCAGATGTGGAAGGCTGTTCATCTTTAGGTTGAGTTACAGAACTAACGGATGGTGGAGAAAGAGGTAGTGATGAACTTGTCCTTGGAGAAGATACACTGTTAATCCACATATTACTAATTTGCGTATTTAAATCCCCTACTGTACTGGTTTCCCTGCTGACCTCAGAGACAATACCTCTTGGTGAATCTAAGACACGATTTTGTAACATTGGGAAAACATTTGTTGATATAGTCATGTTGTCAGTTTGTGCTGAAGGGGTACCACAGCATGAAATGTGAGGTGAACTTTCTGAAATAGGTTTATAAGAGAATGTTACAGTGGGTGATTCAGTCACGCTGGCCGCACTCCTTGGTGAATTTGAGATGGATGGGCTAAATGAGACAGATGAATTACTCGAGTTAACAGGACCAGATGAGGAAGTAAGTGCTGGACTCATACAGAGAGGGGTAGTGGTTGACACGGAGTTTATGGACTGATTGTGAGATGAATATGAATTACTTGTACTTGTTGGCGAACTGATCATAGATGTGGCTGAGAGAGAGGTTCCCTTAGGAGAACTCAGAGTGGGTGTTCCAGCAGTAATGGTGTCCTCATCATCTACCTCCTGCTGTAAACTTTGGGTGTCAGGGGTTTCTATAGGGGGCTCATCGTAACATCGAATGTGAGAAGTATCAAAAGGATCTGGCTCCTCACTATTAAAATAATTAACACTTGCACTGTCATCCACTCCTGAATTATCAATATTTACAGCACTTGTGGATGCACCATATATAACTTCTTTATTATTGCTATAACTATAATTCTCTCGTCTTTCAACACCAGCAACTGACTCTGCACCACCAACACTCTGAATATCATCATCCCATTCTGAATCGTCATCAAAATCATCACCGGATTCATCTGGGGTACCAAAGGAATTAGAATATACAGCTGGTGCAGCTGGTGCTGGTGACAGGTGTTGCTGAGGAGCCTGTAGATTATTATTTATGGAATGTGGAACATTTTCTTCAACACGATTTTGATTTTGCATATTAAGCTGATTGTGGATCATGAGCTGATTTTGCAGTCTTCTGTGGAGAAGGTGGACAGGGGGACTTGGAGAAGGACGGGTGGGGACTCGAAGCGGTTGTTGCGTCACACTGTTGACATTTTCATATAATCGCTGATCCTGTGTACTGGTACTGGCTGAAATAAGAAAATTATCAATTAACCACAAATATAAAATCAAACATACAATAAAACCATTAAAATCCTGTAATATATATCCCACTAGAGTACTTAAAAGCAAATAAATCATGATTGGGAACTCATGCTGAAATGAGCTGTAAAACAAAATAAATTCTACTAAGCAAAACTTCAAGAGCTTAGGTTTAATAGTCCTTGTAAAAATAACCAAGAATTTCAATATTTTATTTTTTGTGTCATCTCTACTTACTTGCAAGACCTACAAACACTTAAGACCATAGGAAATCAATTACAGCAATCATAAACCTTATAATAATTTAGAAAAATGAAGCAATGGTAAAAGATATTAACGTTCAACATATTTTCACTTAGAATATAATCAAATCATTGTGATGGGAGAATGGATTTCCTTAAAGAGCTGCATTAATGACCTTCCTTCCATAAGGTTTTTATAGTTTTTA
This sequence comes from Macrobrachium rosenbergii, assembly GCF_040412425.1. Lineage (NCBI taxonomy): Eukaryota > Metazoa > Arthropoda > Malacostraca > Decapoda > Palaemonidae > Macrobrachium > Macrobrachium rosenbergii. Next base: position 53,140,923 of record NC_089755.1, on the reverse strand, counting down.
CTTTCAATAATCATTCTATTGCGGAACCCAGTTTCTTTGCTTTGTATTTTGTATCACCTATGGACATCCTGTTGCGTACAATACTACTCTGCACAATAATAGTCTTTGGGATTTTATCTTACAAAGGGGTGAAGAGGTCACATATATTCCAGCTAAACTCTGACTGGTCAGCAGGTAAGTGGGTGAGTAAGATGAGTCCCTCTCCTAGGGTGCTGGCCTGGGAGTAGGGAATACCTGACATAGCTGGTGTTATTTCTTTCTTGCTGGTTGGTTGTATTACTGACCAGGGAAAGATCATTCTGTACTGCTGAGATGAAATTACCAACAACTCTTGTAACACTGGAATCCACTGTTTCACTGGTTTCATAACAGGCAGCGAGGTTCATGTTGGAACTGATGCAAAATCTCCATGTAAAGGTAAGAAGAAGAGGGCCTGTTCATGGAATGGATGGTAGGTTTTTCTTGTGGCATAAATGTAAGGCCAACAATATTTTCAGCTTCGTCACAACCTGGCACTGTTCTAGAATTTCAAATTCTTCTACGATCTGTTTTCTAGTGGATCTCGAACCATGCTGATGTACACAGAGAAGAGGAATAATCTCTCCTTTGTCTTCTCATTAAGGCAGTAGATGATAAGTATGATTTTGTTAACTACTGTAGAGGTGACACTTCCTTGGATAATACTGCAAGCAGCATTCTCATCTGGTTTATAGAACATAGTGGTGTAATTTATGAGCAAAGAGTCTGGGCAGCTTAATAGGAATTTCAAGACAGAAAGCGATGCAACTGTGACAAAAGGGATAATTCAAAGTCCTTTTAATTAAACTAAAAAATTCCAGTTCATAATCAGTCATTACATATATTTATTGTACCACTGGCACATTAGTGTCATTCACTGTCAACACATAATCTCATGCTTCATACCTGGGCCAACATTCCCATATACTGGTAACTCTGATGGAACAGGCATATCAATTAATGATGACACACTCCCTCTGAGTTCACTTCCAGGATCTGAAGAACTATTCTCTACACGTAAGTCTGAAACCGACTGAGACCTCTGACGACCACCTTCAGAAAAATCAATCAGCAACTCATCCCTAAAAAAAAAAAAAAACAGGAGAAATTAAAATTTAGTAAAAATTAAAACAGATTAGTAAACAAATCTATACCAATATATTCAAAGGTCCAAATTACTGGGTAGGTTTTCCAATTAGTCTAAAGGTACTTGAGGATTTCTTGCTTATAATATCATCTCTTATAATATCATCTGAGAAATATACAGCAGTGTGGATTTAGCCATGGTAAAGAGTCAACAGACCAAGTGTTCATTATAAAGAAACAGAGGCTTGTGTATCAATATACATGAGTAAATGGTTTACTTCTGTCTGACAGTTTGACAGTTATACAGCTGGAATGATGAGAGACAACAAGAGGAGATACATTTGCAAAAAGGATGAGGCTGTAAAATGGCTGATATTTACAGATTTAACGTTTACTAGTTTTAACACAGAAAATTTGCAGACTTATAAAGTGTGTGACATGGCAAAAATAAATTAAAAAGTCAAAACAATTTTGTCACATACATGTTACATGAAACACACTTGTAACCATTGTGTAGGAAAGTCTTAGAGAGAAAAAAAGGAATATAGTAATACCATATTAATTAAGGTAATGAAATAACTAACAGCAATAACATAATAAAATACAGAGCAAAACTTCCAAAAACACTGTGCATGCTTACAGACCTGGACTTGGACAAGGTAGTGGATTAAAGCCTTACTGTAACTAATGTAAGAAAACATGGACTAATGCTGTACAAGCCTCATATACAGTAAATATTTTCAAAACCCGAAGAAACACTCAGGAAATGACTAATGCTGTACAAGCCTCATATACAGTAAATATTTTCAAAACCCAAAGAAACACTCAGGAAATATGTTAAAATTCTAAAAATGAAACTGTAGGTCTTGTGAAAGCTGTCACATTCCAATGTATCATGGCTTGGTGGACAATTTACTTCTCTGAATTGAAATGACATAAAGGGTGACACCCTACACTACAAAATGGTTGTCATAATTTATTCATTTACAAATGTTATGAATCATTACTGATATCAGAGACCTAACGAATGACTACTGGTACAAGTATTAAAACAAATATCATAGCACAATAAGCCTGCTTTCACTCTTAAGCACTGCATGCATAAAAGTCTATTATGTACTTTGAATTACACTTTCACCACTTTTACTGAATCTGAAAAGCCTTAACCAATTACATTTGAATATGATGTCCAAAGGTTCTTCAGACTATATATCCCATTTTTAACATCAAATTAAATTCCACAAGAACTATTATTCTCACCTTCCTTGAGATCCTTTTCTTGCAGCTTTCAAAGTTTGGGTTTTGGTAACATCATCAGGCCACTTTTCATTTACTAAGCGATTATAGTCAAACTGACGACGATGACCCTGTTTTAGACGAAGAGAATGATGCTCTGCAAAAACAAGAGATCATATTACATTCGGATAAATAGAATCTCACTAAAAATTTTCTTACTCATATTATCCGAAGTCCATAAACATCAAAGTATTATCCCAAGGACAGGAAGATAAAAAGGGAAAAATATGTAAGTTACCATACAACATAGGGTTTCAATGACACTACAAATCTACAGTGAATAAAGATAAACAAGCAGAAATTACAAAGTCTGAGGTCTAATTCATGTTTTTATACTTCAATCTTATATCTAAAATTGTTTTTCAGCATTTTAATCAATTACTTAGTCATTTCTAGCAAAATTGATTACCTGTCCCACTGTCAACTTTTCCATTCATTTACGAATTTCACAATTTAACATTTATAAATATACTCTTGTCACTGATTCAACCCTCTATACATCTGACTTTTCTTTGATTCAACCCTCTATACATCTGACTTTTCTTTCAACTACCTACAATGTATGTATACTTTATTTTTAAAAACTGCAGTATATGGATCAGCCAATACTCACCCACCAGGAACTTCTCAATGGAAATGCCATAATGTAATCATCAACATATTCAAAAGGCATCTTTCCATTTCTATTTTCTCATCCAATTTCTTGATTTTACTGTGTATACTAATCTACCAACATTTTGTGTTTAAACTGCTTCAAACATGTTTTTGACACAATATAATTTAAACTGCTTGATCTGCTTCTGACATCTAGGGAGTATACATGCATATCATAAGTTCCTTTCCCCCATCTTGTTCACTGTCCTTAACACCACATTTTACCACTCTTTCCCAAGAACAATGTTCTCACATACAGGGTGCATTTTATGTTTCTTTTTTCATCAAAAGCTACTTTTTATATAATATAATCTTGTACTTTAAGCCTCCACTTAACTAGCCTCACTCTACAGGTACTAATCTAGCCACCCCTCTACTAAGCTCAAGGAGAGAATAAATTTGGTGACAGTATCTTTCCCGCTATTACCAAGCTGTTAAACTTTTTCCTTACTTTAAATTTCCTTAATTCCCTAAATGTTCTATCCTTAAATTTCAGCTATTGCTTCTACTTTAGTGTCAGGATCCATCCCCATTCCATCCTACCTGTTTCCATCAGGCAAGGGCTGGACACCCTACCAGTTTCAATATTAATTGATACTATAATTATACTGCACACAAGTTCAAAACTTCCAAATGAATATAAGGCTGGTAAAGATAGATTCACCAGCCTCTGAAACAAAGCTACTTACTGACACGCCTTGGAGACATGGGTTTGCCATGCTTATCTGGAGGGTCCATTGGATTCCTGAGATACATATCATCTATGAATGCAGGGCTGCCCCATGTCTTACCAGTAATTCCACCATGACCTTGAATAAAAGCATTCGTAAGTCATATATTCTTCATGATATAAAACAAGATATCAAGAGCAACAGATGGTTTGAGCAAGAAAATCATCTTTAGTGAATTTCTCTAAGTTTTTGCCTTGAGCAATGAATTCTTTCATTAGACAAAAATATGAGGGGACATGAAATCAATACTAGAACAAAGTACAGTATTACAAAATTTTAAGAGCCTAATCCTAGTTACTAATGCAAGAATACCATGATGCTCCAATGTATAATATTTTGACGAGCATTATACCAATTTCTTTTTTGGTTTAAAGTTAAAAACAAAGACAGTTATAATCCAACTTCATTCAGTAAATACAGGAACACCATAAATATTTCTAAAAAGTAAAAAAATTGACAAAATAAGATATCAGTAGTCCACTGAAAACATAACCAATACCCTGCATAATGCTACCAGTATGGTTAAAAAGATGACATCACAAAACCTTCAAATACCTGTATTGTAGTTGAACTTACCGTAACATTTTGCTGCTGATATATGTTATATGCTTCCTCCTTTTCTTCCCTGCTTTGCTAATCTTTCTTCTCCACTAAACATGTCCCATTCCAGAGTCCCAATTACAGTATGCTTAGCATAACAATGTAAATGGTACCGAACATTCTTTGCAGCAACCCTTCTTCCCTAGCAGCATTACTTTCTGCTTTTAATTTTTCATCCGTTCCCTTTAGTTACAGTACTTCCAACATACTTGTTCAACTTCTTTAATTTTACCTTACTCCATTTTCACCTCTCATTCATGGAACAAAACAAAAGCATCCCTGATTAAAATAAATATGGTTGTGATAAAAACTGTTGTTCATCTCTATTTGCAAGTACATAAGTTTTCAACTGTTGTTGAACAACAACAGAAGGATAGAAGAAACCTGGTGAAGAGGAAAATATAAAAAAAAAAACTCACACCCCTTACACGGATATAAATAACTATCCACAACCTCAAAACCTTTTTGAAGGCCCCACTTACCTGTATGAATGAAGGAATTCCTGAGAGGTTTACTAATATCTTGAATGGCTAAAGGTCTCTGGGGATCAACAATGCAACGAGGAAAGTCACCAACTACAAAAGTCCTCTGATTCTGTCCTTTCCACCAATAGTTTTCAGGCCTGCAAATGAAAAAAATGCTGAGGTTAACTTGCAAAGTTAAAAGCTTTGCATTATAACCAACTCACAACAATGTTTAAAGCTCCTCCAGTTGACTAGAAACAATTCCTATCAAATGGGCTCTACCAAAAATGTGCAAAATCCCAAAAAAAAATCATTTTATAACCTTGAGACAAAAAATAATACAGGGCAGTTAATGACAAAACAAATATTACATAAAAAAAGACTAAAACCAAATTAACACTGAATCAAACCAACAAAAGTTAGCATAAATTCCATGAATACAACTAATGAGACTTAATTCTTGAAGCTGTATGGCAAGGAACACCCTCTAATAATCTTTGAGACTAGATTTTCAGATCACGGCTAGATCAGTTTTTTGTTATACAAAAACAAAATAAATTAAAGCTGATAACATGCTTACTTTCCATTAATAATGGCAATGGAATCGCCAGCTTCGACCTTCATTCTCCCTTCTTCGTCAAAGGCCTGCAGTGCTCTCATTACGGCCGGCATCATCATTGCCACTCTTTCGTATATCTGGGAAAAACTAGGTCGGTCGCTGGGAGTGTGAGACCAGCACTGGAAAGATATGCAAACCATTCTACAACATTTCCCTGGCAGATCAATTACCCACAGTTTTATTTTAAATATGGGGAAATCTATTCCATGACAAATGAAATGGATCAACTCCTCAAAGTAAAATGGGGAAATATTCTAAAGTGAGACAAACAAATGATTATTTCTCGAGTTGGTCAACAAAATACAATCTTCTATTTAATGTATACAAAGAACAATACCACTGTAAGTATCACCATCTTAAAATAATTACCAGCTATGGCACTGTTATCATTCACCCCAGCTCAACCCTAACAAACTTCTCTATAAGCAACTATATGAGAAAACATCCTACCTGCAAAAGTAACTCATATAGTTCATTGGGGCACGATGGAGGACATGCAAGGCGTTCCCTTTCCTGATCAATTTTTCTCAAGATCTGCTGTCCATTCATGCCAATCCAAGGGTCCTCCCCAAATGTGAATGTTTCCCACACAGTCACAGCATACATCCAGACGTCTGCATTATCATACCAAGTAATTATTAGTGGTCACTTATGTAATACTTCAAAACTAATATGCCCTTATCTTTTTAAAATATAACTTTAATTCAGTGTTTCCAAAACATAAATTTTACTGTTTTTCTTATATGGATCTTTCTTTAAAACATTATTTTAATGCATCAACCCACCTGAAGCATGTGAAAACTGCTTGGATTTAAGTGATTCTGGTGCACACCATGGAAAGGGCACTTTCTTTTGTTCTGTCATCACATAACAATCCTCTTGCTGGGGCAATGCTCGCATGAGACCAAAGTCACCAATCTTAATCTGACACAGAAAATAAAAAATTAAATCAAATCATGCAACCCTTTAAAATTCAGCATTTCTGGAAATAATCTGTCTAACATAATATTCATCCCAGTTTGTGTCCGTTACATCAAATATCAACTGCAAAGTTATGTTGCAAAAAATCAATATTAATGAATGCACAATGCCTATAAATGGCTCAAGGAGCCAGAATGGGATGACTTACTTTCTCTAATCACAAAAGCATCTAAACAATGCAAACTCGAAGAGTATGACACTAAATCAAACAATTTAAGTTCATTTTCCATACACCTACCTAACACATCTGCATGAACATAAATGCCAAGATTCATGGCTGAAATGAGTTGGGAGCATAATCTTTCAAATATGGATGTTGTTGACAGATATGGTGTTTAATCAAGATCATTAATTCTTCTTTCAAAGACTGAGGCAGTATGCTCATTCAACAAGATAGGGAGAGGACCATTCAGTCTGATTAGAAGTACCATAGATAGACAGTAGAAGAATGAAGGCAGAAATCAAGGAGCCAGGACATTGCTGAAGACTTGACCAGATGGGAGTTCGTATGGAAGTACATTAAAGCGGATAGAATTCATGACATTTTACTACACAGGGAAAACCTGATTTTAAACACTGTTGACAACAATAATTACATTAATTTATATAATAACACTCCAGTAAATATCAATTCACATACCTTATCAACCGATGACAACAGAACATTGCGAGCAGCCAGATCCCGATGAATGAAATGACGGGTCTCTAAGTACTTCATTCCATTGGCCATCTGAACAGTGTAGTCAAAGAGAGCTGGAAAAAAGAAAGAAAGGAATATCACATATGTACTATAGTATACTGTCAACTCATAAATGGCCTTAAGCTGCTACCTGGTCCTGACTCCAAGCCATAATATTAATATAATATGTTTTTAAATGACTTTACCTTATGTTGATCTGTTCTTTCCCTGATTTATATTCAGTTATTATTATTATTGCTTCCCCTTGGGAATAACTTACACAAATATGCACAAACATACAAAGATATGCTTCTAAGGTCCATTAACCTATAGCAACCACAAATGAGGCAATATAGTTATAAGAGACAATGTCACAAGGTCATCCAGTCTTACATACATTCACAAATTTTAGTACAAAGAGGAAGATTGGTTACAGTGTATGGCAAGAGTACAAATACAATACTTACCAATAACAGTACGTATTTATTACTACTAGTGTACTGCACACACTAAGCTTTCATACAAGCACAATGCAATTGGAATCATATCAAACACACATTATCATTAAAAATATAAACAGACATCTGAAGGAAAGTATCATTAACACTGCAATGTCACTTAGGCTATTCTAAATTTTTTGTCTATCACATTCACATCAAACCTAGGGGAAAGCATCAATATACTAGTGCTTTGAATACGAAAGCTACAAGACATTACAACCAACTGAGTAAACTGCAAGCAAACAATTAAGGAAAAATTTAATTATTTTTCACTCCATCTGAAGACTCAAATTACAACTCTAAAAAGGATAATATTCTACTAAAGAATACAAAATTTTCCTAATAATAATTAAAGCCTTTTATGGTGATCTGAACCTCAACAGTTACGGCATAAAACATCTTCACTCTGGCACTACATGAATTAAATTCCTGCAAATGTTCTGCTACAAAATTTACTAAGTATAACTGAAAGGATAAAAAAAAACTAATGGCACATACATAACTGGTGCTTCCAATAAGCATGCATAAACTATACTTACATGTAATGGGGACTTGACAATTTTGCTTTCTCAAGTAATCCAAGAGAGAACCCAGGGGAGCTAACTCTGTAACCATCATCAGAGGGTTGGAAAGAACTATACCAAATAACCTGCAAAGTAAAGAAAAGAAGAATGTGCCCAACTACACAGTGCCTGCAAATTTAAGCGCTTCATTAACCTAGGTAATGTACAATCTGATATTGTTAAATCATGCAAAAATAAAAATTTTAATATAAACCAAATGAGAATGAAGCTCTACAGTATATTACAATCTGTTGAACAAAACTACCTTTAAATAAAAAAAAAAATGAAAGTACCAATGCTAAAAGTGAAAATCTGAATAATCTATGTGATTTTAATAAAGATGACATAAAACAGAGAATGAAGCTCAGGATAACAATGCATCAATAATGCAAATGTTTTGTTAACTTACTGTATAAGATTTGGGTGGGAGAGCTGATGCATAGCCTGGACTTCGCGAATGAAATCATCAAGTGCCCCTGGCACATGAAGAACATCTTGCTTTAATATTTTAACTGCAACCTACAGAAGACAAAAGAGTAAAAAAAACAATGAATTACATAAAGATATGTAGTTTACAGCCTGAATAAAAAGATGAGCCTCCCAGGCAAATTATGAAAGCTACCAAACTTTCCCAACAGATCGCAAGATTTTTCCCCCTTTCTAATCTTCTTGTAAACCTGAAAGATAAAACAGAAAACTGCATGGTCAGCAAAATAAAATCATATTAAATTACCTATACACAAACACCTTAAAAAAAATCCATTTGCCCCAATTGCCAGGTCGTATCATAGTGGTCAACATTCACTGAGAATACTACAGCTTGTGCAGCATCTAATAATACTCCAAAATAATTTTGTAACAATCATTATCTAATAAACACTGAATACCAAGGTTTGGACATCTGTGAGCCACACTGAGACCATATATACAGAATGTATTACTGATGTTTGTGTTGATGAAGAATATTCATTTCAAATCATGAGGGCTAAAGCACAACTGAAGATAAAAGGTTTGACATAAAACTAAACTACAAGCCATGAATATTGAGTTTTGAAAAATATTAAAATTATTATCAGTGAAGACCAAAAAGTACAATCACATTCATTAGGCAATCTCTTCATACTAGGAAGGCAGAATGCTCTCTTATGAAACAAGGTTTGACCACTAACACAAATCAACTCTAAAATACCCAAGATTAACTCTCAACTTTGTGGTCTCTTTAAAAAGCAAATTCAATATGGCTCCCAAAGATGATCAAATCAATGCTATATGTTCCTCACCTCTTTAACTTTACCACTTGGTGTCACCCATTCTCCACTGCGCACCACACCAAAGCTGCCATCACCAAGCTTCCGCCCCTGAGTAAGGTCCTGTGAAAAAATATATTGTACACAATTTGCTCTAACAAACTGCAAGTAAATTCATTTACATTAATTTTGGAAAATAATTCCAAATAGTAAGCACAAATTCACTGTAAGCAGTGGTAACTAAATCAATGTGAAAATGTTTCTTCTGGAACATTAACTACATGAAGAATAGGTCCCCATACGAATTTCAAGAAAATGAGAATACTACAGTATACCTGTATTACAAAACCTAGCTTAGCTCAAAACATGAGTGCAGTACTGATGCTTACATATAAAAATATATATCTATGGGTCTGTCAAAGGGAAATCATACACAGGTAGATCCAAGATATCAGCATGATCACTTACAGCAATGTCTTTGAATACAAGCTGAGCAAAGCTCATTTCATTAAGCATTAATTACGACACTTTCCTTCCAAAACATTAGCAAAGGATAAGTGCTATATAAATCTTTGTCACAAGACCTTTTGCTACTTCATTGGTTTTCATCCTGTCTAAGTCTCAAAGTGATATAAGACTAAATAATACACTTGAAACAAAATTTCTCCAGTGGCCCACCTTTTCTTGAATAAGGCAAGTAAGGCTTGAGTTTTGTATATCTGAAGCTGCAGCTGCACTCTTACTCTTTCCTGAAGGAGAAGTCCCAGTCGACAAGATTTTTGACACCAAGTTCTTTCGCCAGGCAGCTGAACGTTTCTTCTTGACAGTCTCCAATAATCGTCGCGCTGCGGGCTTTCCCAGCCCAATGTTTTCCAAGTCTTCAGGACGTACATAATCAAAATGGCTTAACCTGGTTACCTAAAAAAAAAAAGATAAAGGTGTCAATGCACCCTGAGCCTCAAACAAAAATACTGCAATATTTTCATGACTTCAGAGCTTTAACATCTTTTACCAATACAATAATGATTAACATATGTCTTGGTATATTTAGAATTTCTTTATTAAGTATTCCTTACATTAACTATTGACTAATCAATTATTTAACATGAAAATAACATTCTCCAATCCCATTTGCTTAAAGCAATTGCTCTGCATAAAATTTCCCACACATGCGCATACACATAACTGATGGCTACAATACAGTTTCAAGCACTGTAAGGAATACAATTGTAATTCTTTTTCTTTATTTAAAACCACAATTACCATTTGCTCATCTCAGTCCTGTGCCATTCAGAGCACAGCCTTCATTCATTCAAGATGCTAATAGAACTTTTCACCACATACATTATGGTCCTTAACTGCACAGAATAACTTCCAGGCCTCCCAAATTCTGATTGAAGGGGACTGTCTCTCATTCATAACTTCTCTACATCTATTCAGTCTTTAGATCTACAGTAACTTGATGATAATGTGGCCATTTTTATCTTTTTGTACTGAACACTGCATATGTGATAATTATATCTTTTTTCCATTCATTTCAAGAGAAAAATTCCAGTGAAGAATAAAATAAATATACAATAGAATCTCACAAACAACTTTTCTCTAATACTGCAAGCTGAATTCTTATCCAAAGCACATAAAATACAGTACTCTAGATCCTATACAGTACCACATCAATGATATGAGCTTAACTCACATCGCTTTAATGGTGATCAACACTCATCCATTATTAATAAGGGAAAAAGTGCAATATACAAAACGCATACATTACCTGTAAATCATCTCGGATTCTTGTGAAAAACTGAGCAAGCTGCACATCAGCAAGTATTCCTCGAATGGTCTCGAGATCATCCTCCCCAACATCACCCATTACATTTGTCTACAAACCTGGAAATATAGTAATATTTACTTAACATTTTATTTAAAATGACATGATAGCTAGTTATCTAACAGTCAATACCCTGTATTTTAATACTCATATTTTCAAAATCACCTGCAACCAGGTAAAACTAATTATGTATCTGATGAACTCCCAGTTCCTTAGAGTAAATTTTATCCTAGACAGAGAGAAGAGAGAAGCAAGAAAAGCAATGGCTGGTAAGCTATAAAATATGGAAATTGCTATAAGACTTTCTGTCTTCTTTACAAAATTTCAAATCCCAGTTTTTCTGAAGCTGTTTGCCTTATAAAAGGTTGCCAATACTGAGATATTTCACAGATTTTAAGGATCTACTAAATCCTTACAGCAACAGACAAAAGTGATAACAGTCATCTACTACATAAATAAAGAAAGGTGTATTTGCCTCAGTACTGTACAGAATTTACTCACTCCGTCAAATAATTGACCAATTACATGGGATGTCCACTTTTGTCACCTGCCTTATACCACTGATGAATTGCTGGCAATTTCTCCTTGACTAAATAGTTTATTTCCACCATCATCTGTTTCTGTAGTATCTTACAGTACCTCATCATTCAATGTCCTGAACACTGTTTACATTCTCAAAATTAGCTTTATTACTCATTAAGATGCTACAGAAATGCCAAGTCTTGCTTCATCCTGATTAACATCATACTCCAAGTTGGGATGTGTGGTTGGATAATCAACTTGTCATCAGTAGGTGCCTGAAGATATACACTCTCTTGTCAATAAATTATTGTTTATATCCAGTCTTCAAGTTATTAATCAATCAGCTATTGTTAATCTGCAGCCTGTACTGCTTAACTGATTATCTGGTTTCATTAAAGACAACTAATAATAGTTAATTACTCATTGTGCTATCTCAGATGCCCTATCATCCATGACTAACTATCATTAACCATTATCTATGTGCCATCACTGTCTTGACATCATTATCTAACTGATCTTGACTATCACATCATGTAACATTACAAAAGCCAACTGTTCCAACATTATTCATCTCAATTGATACTGTTGCAAATGATGCCAAAACGAGTCTGTCATCACTAAAAATTGCTTGTTAATTTATGCTCCAAAACCCTGCCACCTAATACTGTACAAAACTCTTCATTGTGGCTGCAGCCTCTTATCAACACTTTTGCTATTGTCAACAACCCTGCATGTCAGGAAGTATGAACTCTCAGCTACTCCAAAAAGTCAATCTGCCATTGTACAAGTAGGATCAACAATTAATACTAAAAACCAACCAGGAAAAAAAGAATGGTATGTTTTAAGTCAACTACCCACAAAAATGACAATCAAAAGTCTACATGGAGTGATTATTCCAGATCATATCACCTCAGTTGATCTGAAACTTGACCCATTCACAAACAAAAATTTGTTAATATTTAAAAACAACTCACAGCCTCCATAAACAGACTAACAATAACAGAGACTATTAAAAAGTAAGTACAGTTCATTCTAACATAAAACTGTAGATTTCCACTGCTTGAATTATCTATCGCTGGCACAATGCTTACTACACAAGCCTATTGGTTTAGACATGCTATATATATCTTATTGTCTTAAAACCATAAACAACTGCCTTTATCTAGCTCTGTCCCTTCAAAGCTACCCTAAAGGTTCCACATATTTACTTGTCCCATACTCACCATACAATTACTTGTCACATACATATACAGTATGTGTAAAGGCATTAATGATAAAGTGCATTCAAAATTCCTGTACCTGTCAAATCCTCACTTAGTTAACACGTAATGTCTTTCAAGAAATCTTCTTGAACATTTTACCATCTTCAGTCCTCTTGTTACTATTAGCTTATAGCACATTCTCATGGTTGCAACAATGATGGCAATAATCCAATATTTGAAGTGCATATGGGCTCAGATAAATTGAAACCTTCTGAGAGAGAATGCATCTTTCCATAATAAACTCTATAAAGATACTGATTCCAAATCCCAGACAAATGAGGGTGTTTGTGTCTAAGACCGATGCTCCTCCTCCATTATATATATATATATATATATATATATATATATATATATAAATATAAAGACCTTTGTGAAACTTTCAACAAAGCTCCATGATCCAGTGAACCGACTTCTCACTTAATCCCTGGATAGAGTTACTATTTTTAATAAGCCTCTTCCAGATGTTTCTATCTTGCGTCCCCTCTTTGTCTCTCATTTCTTCTTAAATGCAGTCTCTTCATCTTCTATTAAGCCCTCTCTCCTTCGTTCCCTAGCACTTCCATTTCCTTGCTGTCTCCTGCAACACATCACTCATCATCTCCGTGTCTCACCAGATGCCAAAACCATCTCAATTTTGAATCTTGGGTTTTCTTTCTTTGACACTTCAATGACTTTTGCTGATCCCCTGACTTATTCATTTATCATGATATCCACTCATCCACCTAAGCAGCCTCCTTTCTGTCATATCTAATGTCTTTTGCCCATTTTCTAGCCCATGCAACATAGCAGGTCTTGTACCTTGCCTTTCTGATTAATAGGGCTCCCTAGATCTGGTGAAGTGACAGTGTACTATAATAAGACTCAAAATCCAACAAAGCATGTACAGTACACCTAAAAATAGCAAAGCCCCTTCAACTGAAGCAGACTTCCTCCAAAAAACATCTGTCTAACATTCTTTTCCTTCTATATCTTTTCAGTCAATTTAACTACTGTCCATTTTAGTGACCACCTATCTTCACTGTAACCATCTTCAGCCTACTATTACCATGGTTGATGAATGCATCTTCTTTCAACAGCTCATATTTAATTATACTATGCCTTTAAAATGCCCATATCTCTCATATAGCTAGTATTCATTTCTTCACTGAATTATGACTCATCTACCTTTCATACATGCCCCAGAATTCCCTCATTTACTGAATCATGACTCATCTTCCTTACCAAGAATTTGTTTCTAATTCCAAAGAAGCTTCCTGTATAGGAACTACCAGATATAATGATGGTTAAGATTTTTAACCTAGTGGTCTGGTCTAGTTACGCTACCATATAAAATTGCAATAATAATAATGCATAGGATGATCAATTTGGAGACATCCTGATTCTCTAGTACTAACTGAACTGTGATATTTACATATAAAATTCACGATCATATGCCACTAGAAATAAATGCAGCTATATATTCTCCTAACTGAACCTTGTCATTGCAGAGGTTATTATAAATATACATATAAAAACACACATTATTATATATATATATATATATATATATATATATATATATACAAAAATGGGGGGGAAAATATATAAAAGAAGATATATATATATATATATATATATATATATATATATATATATATATAGTCCTTCTAAATATACACATATATACCCCATACAAAAATGGGGGAAAAAGCATGTTAAAAGAAGATATATATATATATATATATATATATATATATATATATATATATATATATATATATATATATATATATATATATATATATATATATATAATTTTATATACACATATATGTACATATATTATATGTCTTCTTCTTCTTCTTCTATATATAAGTCAAATTTTCCCAGGTTTCTATATGCCTTATATTTGAAATGGTATTCCAAAGGTAAAGTTGGTACAAAAGTATATATAATATGAATTCAACTTCCAATCTAGTCCCCTAATTTTAATATATAGCCAAAGTACTTAGTATAAAAAATGAACCCACTAGGAACACAGGCTATGGGTTCTTAAGTCATTACCACTCTGTACCCTATTGTCTTCTTTAGGCAACTGAATGCTTTGAGTCAAAGCTAACCAAGAGGAGCCCAGTACCTCAACTAGTCTAGCCTAGGCAAGGATTTACAAATCTTACAGGAAAAAACTACCTGTCTTATCGTAGTCAACTTCTAGCTTCATAACATTTCTGGATAAGGTTAATCTTCAGCTGCCTGAACCAGCTGGATTTCACAACGGCTATAAAATTAATCTAGCTTCGTGTAGTCAGGCTATGCGCCGCGACAATATTTTTGGTAGGCAAAAGAAATATGCCAAGGCATATGGATGCTCTTGCTAATCCTAGTGTGCTTTATGTCTAACCTATATATTGGCATAGTCCCTTGAGATACTGTGAACTGGAATTAATATGGAACAGCCTACAGGCTACACAGTACTGTGATTTTCTGGATATGATACCTTACATGTAATATTGCTTTGTGGAAAAAGTCTTGGTGTCCTGAGTACCTCAGGAGGCTCGGGCCCAGTTAAAGGAGGATCTAGACTAGAGGAACAGGCAGTGCAAACTTGCCTGGCCTACGTCTAGTACGGCTGTCAAAGCAGGTGGTTGGGCGTAGCTAGCTCGCCACTACCTCGTATTCTTAATTATTTACGAAGAATTCTGATCTACAGGATGCATTCTGGCATAACCTAAACATTCCACTATACCAAGTCTCGGTCAATCAACCGTACGCCTAACCTTACATTCGACCCAGGGTAGGCCTATTCTAATCGTTAAATACCCGAACCAACGTTCACAAGGCCTAAATGTAAAACAGAAAACACAAGTTGCTTCGGCGCCTTCAGGAAACACTCATCCAAAGGATTTTCTTCACTCTACGACAACTTCCTAGGCCTTCACCCATGATCATCTAGGCTACTTCCTGTCATTAGCAAGAAACTTCCAGCTGCCACTTTCCACCAAATTTTCCATCGCCTTGCAATTTCAAGCACAAAACCAGCCCAGGTGGCTCAATACGAGTTGAAAATGTTGTCGACAATGCCTACCCAGGTCGCGAATACACCACGCCTTCCTTCAAGCCACAGCAAAGAAAGTACGTCAACCCGACCTGACATCGAGCAGTACACCACTGAGCCCAACTGACGGATGTAAACAAAACCAGCACGAAAGTATTGCCAACACCGCCATGAGACCTTCATAACTGACATCCAGTGGGGTTCTCATTTCTCCTCACAAGTCCTGTCGGATACAGATATCTATATAATTACATTCTTTTTCCGCGATAAAACGAGATTTCACCGAATTAAAACTCAGTTCTAATAATAATGAGAGATGACCCACGTCTGGTAACGATGTTAATGCAACCGCCATCGTTTTTCCCCGACGTCCTTTGCTTTCAAAAGAAAAATTTGATCACAGTTTCCGTGTTTCACAAGACAAGCTAGCAATTATCGAACGGTTCTTTTATTATGAATGGTATCAACGCACCGCGTAAAGCACATTTCTCAAGCCTTCTTGTTGCATTAATCTCAGAACAAACGAAAACGTCTCCGGACATCCGTTTTATGTAATTCATTTAGAAGGGTGCAGAAATCGGACACCGCCCACATTTCCTTTTGTAGGCCTATAAGCAATTGCAAAGTCCGCTTTGAGAATGAAGTCTGGAGCATGAGTAATATCTGTTGTTTTATAGAAAGTATACTCCTCTGCTATCCCTGCTACTGATGTTATTTAAGTATAACACATATAATTTTCACTGCAAATTCTAATTCCAGAAAATTATTCTGAGGAGATATGATTATGATCTTTTTTTATAATATACCTTTAGGCCATTCTGGCAAGAGCTCAGCTTAACCTATGACAACATGCAGATGTTACAGCATCCAGGTCTTATTCGTCATAGTTTTTTCTGGTATTTTAATATATTGATCTCGCTGACAGTCTGTTAATTTCAATCAGTATTTGATGATTTTACTTAATACAGCAAAAATACAGTCCTCTACCAATTAGAGTACAATATAGGGACTATCGTTGACACTAAGTTCCTGTAACGGCGATGAATCACATGAACGCGTAATAAGTCCATAACCTTGGAGGTCATTGCGTGTACAGCATCCTAAGAAGTGTGTTTTGAGTGCTCTCTCCGGATCCTCTTCCATACTCTCTCTCTCTCTCTTTCTGTGTGTGTGTGTGTGTGTGTGTGTGTGTGTGTGTGTCATTAAAGAGATGGCCACAGCAAGAGCCCGTGACTGATCATCCAACAAAAACTCTCACGCTCTCTATCTCTCAAAAAGGTCAAAATGCAATATCAATAAGAGACACTTTTACCCACGATGATTCATCGTTATATACATCATTGCTGGCGTTCTTGCATTATTAATAAGCAATTCAGGAGCGCAGATTCCTTAGGTAGGCAACTGACGGCAAATTTCTAAATGACAACCTTTCCATTCGCACCTCTAACGGAAACCAGATGTTTCTTACTGCGACTGCCGCGAAATATACATAGCGGTAAAAATCACTGAGTTAAAAGGCATCAGAGAGTATCGAAATATTGAATAATTATGAGTGTTCGTTTAGTGTACTTGACTCACCGATATCAATACTGAAAATTACAATTCAAGCTAGTCGTTCCCCATTGTTTTCCTAAGGAAACGAGAGAGAGAGAGAGAGAGAGAGAGAGAGAGAGAGAGAGAGAGAGAGAGAGTTTTATCAGACTGATCAATTGTCAATCTTTCTCTTTCACTCATCCTTCGTAAAACCTCGTTACAGTTATATTTAAACATAACCAAAATGAGTGCATCAAATCTTATTAGACTTTTTGTGACTCAGAGTGAATGGTCTACCACAATAGTAATAATAGTAACGCGTGGAGGCTGGTAATAGTTGATACAGAGTCAAATTTGCCGTGACAGCCGAGTAATTGCAGTTTACAGGACTTATTTATTTATTTATTTATTTATAAAAGTCAAATTTTAACTGAAATGCAATGAAGCGAGATATGCTCGGAAGCACAATATGCAAATCTTTCCATTTTATGAATGAACGGGAGTAAGACCCTATGCGATCTCTCTCTCTCTCTCTCTCATAAAATACCAACCGATGGTATTTTATGAATAATAATAACAATTAAAATAATAATAATCGATTTATAAAATCAATGGTACTAAACTCACTGTAATCTTCAATATAATAATAATGAAACCATGGAATTTCCCGATGATTTGTTGTACTTTTAAACTTTTCCCATTTTTTCGAGAGAGTAAGAGAGAGAGAGAGAGAGAGAGAGAGAGAGAGAGAGAGAGAGAGAGAGAGAGAGAGAGAGAGAGAGAGAGAGAGCCTTTGTTTTTAGGTGTTTATTAGTACTAGGCAATACGAAGACATCCGCCTGCCTGTCACATCGGCCTTCCTACATATTAATAAAGTAAAGTAACACCGAGTCCGGTCTATACCTGGACAACCAAGTAGAGCCAGACGTCAGCACATAAGCTCTTGTGGCCAGCTTATGGACACGGTCTAGCAACCTCATTCCAAAAATTAGTACCTAAAAACCTGCAACAGACCTTAGGAGTCTGGTGTGATTGGCTGTGGATCACAATGAGGCCCGAGGAGGCAGAGGAGTCAGGGAATATTGATGTTATTCTCTGAAAATGAAAGAACACCTCAGATCGCCTCATTATTGTCGCTACAAATCAAACGCTCCGTTGTTGTTGAGGCCACAAGTGTTCGCAGCTGCCAGTTGAACACGCTTTCAGGAGGCCGCTGACCCTCTTCCATAACAGTGCGCAATGCTCTTCGAGTTACACAGACTACCTTTAAAGCTGTTTTTAAAAGCAATTCGATTGACTGACGATGCTGATAACTTATATATTATTTTGTCCCCGGTTCAAAGGGTGGTAATGATAATGAAAAAAATGAGCCTAACACACTTCGATTCAGTTGTACGTTATGAGCGCGTGGAATGCCTCCATGGCATGTCTCGAATGGGAATTCCAATACCGTCATCCAGCCCAATCCAGAGGAAGACGAATACGGAAGGAACAAGGATAGGTTATGAGTCGGGGAATACTGAAGCAGAAAGAGAATTCCAAAGCAACTATCCCGGTACGTTCGATGATTATTGACTGAGAATAAAATCTGGAGACTTCAGCCATAAAAGATTTTCTTCTTTCACATCACAGTCACGTGCATGGGTAGCTTTACTGGGTCAGTCTCGACAGGAAAACTGTTATTATACGTTTCCTGTTTATTTGAAAATATATTTGCACATAAACTGTTATTACTTGTGTCCATGTCCTTGGATTGTTATTCTTCTCGCTTAGTTTCATGCAAATGTTTCAAACCATATAAACAAACTGGCTTAAAAACAAAAGTCTTTAAGCAAACATAAAAGAAAAGGTCTTGAATGACTATTTAAAAAAAAAAAAAAAAACACAAAGCCATCAGTGTCCTCTTCAATACGCTCTGTTTCATAAGTCGTTGGCGATCAGAGTCTTCAAGTCGCACACGTCACTCCTGACCGGTTATGACAGCTGCAGTACTAATTGTACGCTGCTCATACTTACGCTTTTTTCCACTGCGAGCTGCTACAGGAGCAAGAGCCCTTGCTGGCATAAGGCCAGCTCACCCATCATCAACAACACGAGAGCTGGGTACACTTTGGATATACACTTTGGATACACTCTTGGTGCCCTTCTCTTTAAGCCACCATAAAAACGAAACAATTAGCAATATTATTCAACCAGAGCTCAAATTCATTAGGGATTTGGCGGAAAGGTCATTAGATTGCCAAGCTAATTTTCAAAGAACAGAACATCCATGAGCGAAAACAAGAAAAAAACATAATAAAGATAAGTAGAGTAATATTTACACAAGAGCTAAACTCAAACATAAATATACTGGGCAGTGTGGTACTATGGCGCGTGGTACTATGATACCCCGGCGAGTTACACACGCTGACGCTTTGCACAATTAGCACGAACTTATTACTAAAGTGCGGGCACTAACGGAAATACTGTACCGGATATGGGCATGTCCCATTTTTTTTCCACCGGAATATCAACGTCACTCCTCAATCTGCTGGTAACTGGCTTTATTCCATGCTGCCTACAGCGAGATGTACTGACGTACATTTTCAGGGGGATTTGGTTACATAATTTGCCAAATAATTCTGTACTGAACAATCGATCAATTAGTAGTATTCCTTACACGAAAGACAAATTTTCAAAGGGATGTAATATATTACATAATTCACACGTACACACATATTAACACAAAAAACGAAGGCAACGGAACATAATTTCCTTCCTAATCTTTCTCCCGCGAGCCTTTCATTCTCACTTTCTCGCTATAACTCTTCAGTGAAGCTCCACATCCAAAACAAAAACAGCTTCAGAACAAATGAATGGACCCATTTGTTCTTTCGGCGCGAGGCGTAATGCTGCCGAGAGCTGAGGCGCATTAACCTGAGGCAATATATCAAACCAACTGGGTGTTAAGAATTTAATTGCCTCTTCACCATTACGGCTTCTGCAGGGTAAATAAAGAGCAAAATCCCTGTGCACCTTCGGAGACGCTGCATAGCGTGACTTCCCCGCTGAAGTCTTATTGATCTGCACCTTTCTTAATTGGTGGCGCGCTTTCCCGCCTTTCTTGTAAACTGTTGATGAATTTGATAGACTCAGGAAATAACGGAGCGCTCTCCGTTGGAAGAGGCGCGCCAAGGAAGTTGATCCAAAGCAAAATTGTTTGGGATGTGGTTGTTAGGATTCTGTCATGCTTTGCAATAGGGGAAAAGAATATGTTTTGTGACGGCGTTACGA
The DNA here is from genome assembly GCF_040412425.1 of Macrobrachium rosenbergii. Classification (NCBI taxonomy): domain Eukaryota; kingdom Metazoa; phylum Arthropoda; class Malacostraca; order Decapoda; family Palaemonidae; genus Macrobrachium; species Macrobrachium rosenbergii. The sequence goes on along the minus strand of NC_089755.1, from coordinate 53,120,033 downwards.
CGCGACCTGCTGCACTTCTTGATTGATTCATTAGTGACAAAGCGGCGTCACAACATACTACAAGTTCAACGGGCGCAGACTGCGCTTTCAAAACAAGAAGAAGAAGAAGAAGAAGAAGAAGAAGAAGAAGAAGAAGAAGAAAACACTAAACTGTTTGTGGATTTTACAATCTGCAGTAAAGCAAGGAAGTCAGCCTACTGTTCGAACTGTCATGTCGACAAGAGAGTCTTTGATAGATGAGCCCAATAAATTTTCGGGTTCAAGTGTCTCTCATGACTATTTCCTCTTGACTGAAGCTATATAAAGTACATTCAGAACACGAAAGCTCTCAAGGGTGGTCGAGAGGTTCCAAGGGCCAATAAAAAAAAGTTCGCTTGCATACATTCAAGTCCATGGGGTCATGTTTTAAGGTCAGGATATCAGCTAAGGAAGAGGAGTCCTTTGGACAAATTTTGGATATTTCACATACAAATATACAGTATATATATACACATATATATATGTCTGTATATACCACAGAAGCGGAAAGTTCCTGCATGCCATAACCTTGACACACCCACCCAACGCTGTCATAACATTGCGTAATTTATATTATACTATATATATACATACATATATATATATATATATATATATATATATATATATATATATATATATATATATATATATATATACATATGAATGGAGACGAATAATACAAATATCTAGGAACAATGATATCCGATACAGGTTCTCCTGAGTTAGAATCTAGTGCATGAATAAAAAAAAAACAAATCAAACGATGGACGGCTTGAACAACATTTGGAAATCAAACAAATTGAACAGACGATACATGACTCTAGTACGATCTATATACGGACATGGATCGTGGCATGACTCTGAAACTGTATCTAAAAGATTCCGTCGATTTGAAAGTAATGTTTCAAAGAGAACATTACGAATCCGGTGGCAGGTCAGAGAGTGAGAAACGATACCATAATAGCAATGACGGAAGTTTGATATATAACTCAAATAGTGATGAAAGGGTGATGGAGATGGCTTGGACATGTCCTTCACACAATTCCTGGGAGAACGTTACGTAGTAGTGTCAGCTGGACTTCTCTGGGCACCAGAAGAGTGAGAAAACCCAAGACCTGCCTGTCTGGAAACTAGTAGAGATTTGTGGAAGGAAAAACACAGGAAAGACATGAGTTGATGTGTGTGTGTATATATATATATATATATATATATATATATATATATATATATATATATATATATATATATATATATAGAGAGAGAGAGAGAGAGAGAGAGAGAGAGAGAGGCCCACCAAATGAGAAGCAGAGGCAAAACCCTAAGACCCGTCTCCTGTCTGTAGGCATAACATGCAAGACGGCAGCCGACAGTCTTGATCCTGCCTGAGGGTAAACCTTTCCTGCTCAGAAGATTCTTCTCGAAGACTCAGTCAGGCGCTACTACGCAGCCGCGTTACCAAACATGCAAGCAACGCCTTGACTGATAAAAAATAGTCGCTACCATCGTCAGTCATTCGTTTTAAATACTGAGATAAACAAATGGAAGGTGAGTGGCAATTTCTGTGGTGGCACGTTGCGTCTAAATAAGAACTATTTGTTATCGATAACTAATTCGTTTAAATGCTACATTTTTTAGGACAGACTACCAAACCGAACTAGTTCGTTTGAATGATTTTTTAAGGTGATATAAAAAACCTATAAAATTCTTCAAATTCCACTGAATGTGATCAACTGTCTACGAACTGTCTTCCATGATAGTTTACGCAATACGCGAATGCTGATTGTATTTGTTAATCATATCCAGTAGTTGCGTCATTGGCCATGAACCAGATATTGTTACTCTCCGCATTATCATGTCACACATAAGCCAATCATTGCTGCAGAGACACTGGTGGAAAATGAGAGGAAAGCAAAAGTACGTGAAATTTGAGTTTAGGCCTATCTCTCTCTCTCTCTCTCTCTCTCTCTCTCTCCACGCTTATTCAATTACGATGCAGGAGGGGACTTCTGAATAACTTTATACCACTCTTGGGTTTCTCAAGGCCTAAAGTTTTGTAAAGATTGGCCGAACTTGGAGGGTCAAACAAACAAACGATGAATGATGCTTTCAAAGGTCCCCTCAATTTATCACGCGTCACCGGTTAGAGCGCTAAGTATCCTTAACACATATGCGGTTAATTCATTCAGACATATTTGTAAAACGCAATGAATGGCTGACTTGTAAGATAAAGGTCAACACGACATCAGGCAGAGAGGCCTGCAGAAATCAGCTGGTATTTATTTATTCATTTATTTATCTATTTACTTTTTAAGGTGATTGAATTGAACTGGATATAGAATTTGGGCCAAAGGCCAAGCACTGGGACCTATGAGGTCATTCAGCGCTGAAACGGAAATTGACAGTAAAAGGTTTGAAAGGTGTAACAGGAGGAAAACTTCGCAATTTGCACTATGAATCAATTGTTAGAAGAGGGTGGAGGAAAGTAAGATGGAAGAAAGAGAATATGAAGGGATGTACAGTAAAAGGAACGAAAGGGGTTGCAGCTAGAGGCCCAAGGCACGCTGCAAAGAACCTTAAGTAATGCCGACAGTGCACCGCATGAGGTGCACTGACGGTACTAGCCCTCCTCCGGGGTTTTTCCAGATGAGGAGACCGGGAAAATACCCAGAGGATGACGAAGAACTGGACGCATTCTAAAGTTAGCAATTTAAACGATAAAGATCGATCAGCGATCGCGCGGAATATCCTGATACACTGGACCGCAGAGGATTCTTTTTTTTATTTTATTTTTTATTTTTTTTTTTTTTTGTAGGAATCCAGAATAAACTGACTCCCAAAATTTACAGGGTTTACTCTTGCGCTAAGGACGGCTATCTCAAAATGTTTCATAAATAATGATAATAATAATAATAATAATAATAATAAAAAATAATAAAAAAATAGCAGCATGAGTCTTAAAATGGAGAAGCAAATCCACAGTTATGTATTTGTACATATATTTAAATATAAATCAATATAGATAGCTTTCGGGAACCTGTTCGGTTCCCCCTTTCAAGTTCCCGAAAGCTATCTATATTGATATATCTTTAAATATATGTACAAATACATAACTGTGGATTTGCTTCTCCAATAATAATAATAATTCATATGTCACTAAATTTCTGCGTAACTCAGTTACCATTCAGAAGAACTGAGGTGCAGACATTAAAACTCATGGGTGCGTCAACAGACAAAAACTCATTCTTCTTCTTCATTTTATCATTATCATACCAGGAACCACTTCCTCTTCTAAGGTGCGACTTCGAAGAAAAACATGACACCCGTCGCTGCCCCATCCATCATCTACTAATCATTATCATCATCATTATCAATAATTCTGTTAATCATTAACGAAGGACTGTAAGAGGTCACTAATCGAGAGGTCTTATTCATAAGCCATTAGTCACCCTGGATGTCTACAGGTATGTTGAGAATAACAACAGACGGTTGTCCCTGGAGAACAGAACAGAATATAGAATTTCGGCCAAAGGCCCGGCGCTGGGACCTATGACGTCATTCAGCGCTGAAACTGAAATTGACAGTAAAAGGTTTGAAAGGTGTAAGGAGGAGAACTTCCCAGTTGCACTATGAATCAATTGTTAGGAGAGGGTTGAAAGTAAGATGGGAGAAAGAGAATATGAATATGAAATATAATGCCTACAGTGCACCCGCACGAGGCGCACTGACGGTGCTACCCACTCCCCCTACGGGGCTGTCGTTATTGTAGATTAAGCTGGCCTCGTGCCACCACGGGCTCTTGCTCCTGGGACAGGCCACAACGAAAATTTTGTTTTTGTCTGTTGAAGCCTGCCCTCTCGTTTCGGAAACACAGATACGTCTTTTCAGTAATAATTCTTTCAGGGAAAGTTTTCGTGGTTCCTCCGACTTTGTTTCGAGTTTTAGCTGACACCTTCTTTTGTCCAGATTTTCCCAGAAACAAAGAAATAAAAAAATAAAAAAAGGAGGAGACAGCGCTACTACCGTCCTTTCGCCTTTAAAGATCCCTGAAAGCTTTAGGTGGGGAGAGGAAGAACAATGGGAAGAAAAGAGATGAGAGGAGGAGGAGGAGGAGGAGGAGGAGGAGGAGGAGGAGGAGGAGGGGGAGGGAGGAGGAGAAGGGTGAGAAGGAGAAGGGGAAGAAGGAGGAGGAGGAGGAGGAGGAGGAGGAGGAGGAGGAGGAGGAGGAGGAGGAGGAGGAGGGGAAGGGTAAATCAAATTACGGGGAGGGAAGAAACAACAGTAGGGAAGAGGAGAGGACAGGAGGAAGAAAGGGATGGTGAGCAGGATGAGGATAGGAAAAAATGACCAAAGGAAGTAGGAGGAGGAGGAGGAGGAGGAGGAGGAAGATAAAAAATAAACAACCAAAACAAGAGAAAAACTGAGCAACCAAAGGAAGAAAGAAGAGACGAGAGAGAGAGAAAAAAAAGAGAATAGAGAAGGCGAACGTGAGAAGAGCAAAGATTCCAAAAACGGGGGAAAGGGCAAGGATCAAGGGAGGAGGAGGAGGAGGAGGAGGAGGAAGACAGAAGACACAGGAGCGCTCCGAAGAATGACGGAGAGGATATTTCAATTGAACCGAGAGTGAGCCCAGTGCGAAAGACGATTGAGGAAATGAAACCAATTGAGGATATATGGCGACTCAAGGAGCCGTGTATATTAAAGGCAAAGTGTGTATGTGTGTGTGTGTGTTTGTGTGTGTGTGGGTGGGTGCGCTCGCGCGCTCTTTATTCCTGTTTATTCCGCATTCTTCGAGCGGAAGGAAGCAGTGACTCATGGGGCTGACTCGGGTTTCTTTTCTCATTCCTCCATGTTTGTAGCACAAGCCAACAGAGGACTTCATTAGGTAAAAGATTTCTCTCCCTCTCTCTCTCTCTTCAAGAGAGAGAGAGAGAGAGAGAGAGAGAGAGAGAGAGAGAGAGAGAGAGAGAGAGAGAGAAACTTCAATTTCTTCATGTATTTTTATGAATAATTTTTCTCGCCTTGGATGGTCTGAAAATACCTCACTTACTTCTTCTTATCTCCGTTGATATGAAATTCCTTCTTGTTCTTATTCTTATTCTTATTCCTTATTCCCTCTCATTCTTTGCCCTTTCCTTCCCCCTTCCTAATTCTTCTTCTTTGTTTGCTGACTTGTTTCTCTCGGGTCCCCTGAGAAATCTAAGACCTCGCGTTCTCTCTCCCTCTTTCGTTCTCGTATCTTGGGTTGTATGGTATACTTTTGTTTGTTTGTTTTGCTCTTTCTCTCGCGCACCTTTGTTTCTCTTATCGCGGGAGATCACTTCTCCGGCCTCTTCTCTCTCTCTCTCTCTCTCTCTCTCTCTCTTTGAGATAATTAGATGCGAAACACGTAAAACAGGACGGACGGGATCCATGCGTTACATCCTGCCTGCGTCGACTTTATTCGCCATCCGTCAAATTCTACGCATTCGCTTATTTACGCTAATCGATTCTTTCGTCGAAAGGAACGGAATACAAATTTTAGGCCAAAGGCCGAGCACTGGGACCTATGAGGTCATTCAGCCCTGAAAGGGAAATTGACGTTAAGGAGGTCTGAAAGGCGTAACAGGAGGATAACCTCGCAGCTGCTAGGAGAGGGTTGAGGAAAGTAAGATGGAAGAGGGAGACTATGAACAGAGGTACAGTAAAGGGGATGAAAGTGGTTGCAGCTAGGGACCGAAGGTATGCTGCAAAGAACCTTAAGTAACGCCTACAGTGCACCGCGCGAGGTGACCTGATGGCACTAACCCCTTCGGAGTTCGTAAAAAGGTATCATAAGTCTTCGTTAACTTTTCTTCATTATTCATTTTGTTCTTTATAAAACGTGTCATTCCTGTAACTGAATTCTTTAACGTGCAATTCCTTTTGTAATTCCTGTAACTGAATTCTTTACCGTGCAATTCCTTTTCTAATTCCTATAACTGAATTCCTAAACGTGCAATTCCTGTAACTGGATTCTTAAACGTGCAATTCCTGTAACCGAATCGTTAAACGTGCAATGCCTGTTGTAATTCCTATAACTGAGTTCTTAAACGTGCAATTCCTGTAACTGAATTCTTAAACGTGCAATTCCTGTTGTAATTCCTGTAACTGAATTCTTAAACGTGCAATTCCTGTTGTAATTCCTGTAACTGAATCCTTAAACGTGCAATGCCTGTAACTGAATTCTTAAACGCGTAATTCCTGTAACTGAATTCTCAAATGTTTATTCACAAAGAGAAAGTTAAATACAGCAAGATTCAGTCGTCTATGACGCCACAAGAATATTAACACAACTCTAAATTCTTAGCTCTCGGACTGAAAGCTGTTCATTTATAAATATGTCAGCAAATGAGTATTTTTAATGAGTATTCCCAGCGGTGACCTTCACACAAACCAGAATAAACACTTGTGTGAATTTCTCATTACTTGAACAAATGTTTAAATTTTCTTCAAAGCTACACTCGCGCACACACATTAGATATACACATATATTTGTATACATGCATATACACACATGAATAAATAAATAAATAAAAAAAAATATATATATATATAATATATATATATATATATGTATGTATAATTTATATATATATATATATATATAAGAATTAATTTATTTATCCGGGAACCGGAAAACAAACAACTACAGAAGCTGTGCTTATACACCGATGCATCTGAGAACCCTCAGTATATCTGAGTAGCTAAGAGTAATATACTTCCAAATTAACACTTACTGTACGTCTCCAAATGTCGAAATTCGTTCGGGAGAGAGGTCGGGAATAAATGAAACTGTGTGCGCGTATGTGTGTGTGTGTGTGTGTACGCGTGTATGTGTGTGTGTACGCGTGTATGTGTGTGTGTACGCGTGTATGTTCCTATGTAAGGTTTATATCTTCGTACAAGAAGGTCATTACGGTAAAGAATAGGGGTCTAATATGAGAGGCCGTTAAGTACAATTCTTTCTGACATTGAGAAAATGGAAAATATCGACCTTGTATCTCTCTCTCTCTCTCTCTCTCTCTCTCTCTCTTGTAATTCTCGGCATCTTCATCTGTCTGGGAAAGTAATATGTGTGTGATGTCTTTTTCTTCCTCCCTGGTTGCTCCCTTCAGGGAGATGTGGCTCACAGGAGAGAGAGAGAGAGAGAGAGAGAGAGAGAGAGAGAGAGAGAGAGAGAGAGAATCCTTTGGAGTGACTCCATTTTTTCCTCCTTTCAGGAGTAATAACTTTTGGGGCCGACATTCGGAAGAGAAGGATACTATTGCATGCTCGGGTGTGTGCGTCTGACTGTCTGAGAGAGAGAGAGAGAGAGAGAGAGAGAGAGAGAGAGAGAGAGAGAGAGAGAGAGAGAGAGAGAGAGAGAGAGCAATTAACAGAGAAAGAGCAAATCTTCGTACCGTCTCTGTGCTGAAGATTGCGGTTAAATATTCTGAGTCACTCATTCTTACAAATGATAAGTTATTGGTCTTTAACTGGTTTTATTATAAAGAAAAAAAAAATGCTTATAGATTAATGAAAATGGTGCTCAATAAATGACGGAGATAAGAATGATCAATGACGTGTTCGCTAGGACAAAAGCGTAGTATCATTTTCCTATTGAGCTCCGCGACGCCAGACGACTCCATATCATCCAGTCATTGAATCGCCAACTAGGCTAGTGACACCACATGACTTAAGAGTCTTTATACTATTACTAGAATATAAATAACATACCTTTACACCGTCATTACGATACAAGTGACTGATGCTACCGGTCTCCTGAATTACACGGATATAAAAAAAGCAACAAAATCACATTGAAGAACTTCTGATCCCGAGTTCTGTGCAAGACCAGACACCGACATACATAGATTTGGATGGGACAGAGGCGACCTACTCGAGCTGAGCTGGTGGCCAGTGACGGCCAAGATTGACGCCATCTTGTCTCGGGCGAGATGCTTTGTAAATAAATCGACCTGGTCATAAAACCACCAAAATTTGGTAAATAACGGACGTTTGTTCAAATTAAAACAACACTAGATTTTGCAACTAGACCGCCGACTCAGATCGTAACTCTGATAATATACACAGTTGAAGGCAAAAATAAAGGTGCACAGTGTAAGATGTTCATATATATATATATATATGCATATATATATGCATATATATATGTGTATATGTGTGTTTGTGTATGTATGACTGTGCTTATGCAGATGTGTTTTATGTGTGTATATATTCGATTTATCATGATTTAATAAGCTAAAATTAACATATAAATTGAAGAATTCTGAAAAAAATATATGGGACTGGTATTGTTTTCCTTTTTCATTTGCTGCCTCAGAGTAATGTACCATGAAACAGACACGACTGAATTTTAAATACCCCTGACAAATAATATGTTCAAAACACTACCCATAGCCTATTATACAGGCGAAGAAAGTTATTTAAAAAAAGGCTTGTAATTATGGGCTTAATTAACACCGATAAACCTGCCTAAAGCTTTTCCGTGCCAATTTCAGTAAACCAAGAACCTAAAAGTATTTGTCCTTCATAACAGAAGTTATCACAGAAGAGAATGTACTGGAAAGACCCCTAGCGGAATGTAAGCAACATGCTTTATGTTTGGAACATTTCACATTTTTCTTTGGAACCTTCCATTTCGATATCTGACCCCTGATCAGGCAATTCCGGCTGCCTGTTCGTTGCTTTGTTACCCTGGTACAACGTGAGATTGCCCGAGGTAAGATGGCTGCCACTCTGCCATCATTTGCGTGTGAGTGACGTATCTTCATCTACCTCTACGCGGGAGTGACTCAAAAGAAGCAAAGATTTTCTACCTTTTTAGTTTTCTGTAAATGAAAACTATTGAGATGGCTATTTGTCTCCCCGTCCGAACATTTTCTGTCCGCCCTCAGATCTTGAAAGTTACTGAGGCTAGAGGGCTGCATTTTGGTATGTTGATCATCCACCCTCCAATCATCAAACATACCAAATTGCAGCCCAGTAGCCTCAGTAGTTTATATTTGATTTAAGGTTAAAGTTAGCCAAGATCGTGCGTCTAGCTCCGCAACATCATCGGTCACCACGGCCGGCTTGAGTTTCATGGGCCGTGGCTGAGAGTTTCATACAAAAGTTATTCATACAGCATTATATGCTGTACAGAAAACCCGATTGCGCCGAAGAAGCCTCGGTGCATTTACTTTTACTTGTTTTTATTTTAGCGGTTGCCAAGAAGATACAAAACCCGCTTCACAGCATATCAGTTCCATTCATTCGTTGAGTTCAGCCAGTTAATTCTGGCTAATGCTTCTGTGATCGGTAGGTGGGGTGTGACTTCTTCCTCCCAGAGTCTCCCAAAACCGCAAGATGGAAGGGAGAGAGAGAGAGAGAGAGAGAGAGAGAGAGTAGACCCTCCCAACCATTCCCCTCTGTCGTAATCCGACTCTTCGCCTTCAAACTCGCCCACCCCAAAACACGCTAACTTGAACCCCTTATTTAATAACAGTGGCGATTCACTGACCGAAACACTAAAGAATCTAAGCTTTCAGAGTTCTTTGTTATATAGTAATATATATATATATATATATATATATATATATATATATATATATATATATATATATATATATATATATATATATATATATATATATATATATATATATATATATATATATATATATATTGCAAGTGTACGTATCTTTACATAAACATGAAAATAGGTTTCTACTAGACAAAAACTTGAGAGCTTCCCTCCCTATCATTTCATTCGCTTTCAGAATCCACAATTCACTTCCGTAAAGGATAATTGGCTCAACAGTTCCTTCATATATCTCGACTTTCCTTTCTTCGATGCTTCCAAAGCCTTTGCAGAGATCCTGCTGCCTTCCTTGGTTAGCCTAATCTTTGACAAAGAAGTTCTGACAAAGGAAACTAGCAAAGAAGTTATTATTATTATTATTATTATTATTATTATATTATTATTATTATTATTATTATTATTATTATTATTATTCACAGTGTACTTGCACTCTTATAAAATAAGCCAAAAGTTAAAGCTGTCACTAAACAGAATGGCCACGCGTGACTGATTGATTGTAAGTTATCTGGCGTCACATCACAGTACAGTAAACAAATTAATGTTAAATAGCATAAATAGACAAACAGATAAATAAATATATAAGTAAATAGGTAGGTCAATATAAAAATGAAATAACAAAATCGCATTATTGCAATATCGCTCACTACAACGAAAGAAGAAAAACGCAACGGACGAATAATGTACCATGAAGGTGACAGCCAGAAAGAATCTTAACTATTATATTACGGCATAATGTCACCACCCGCGCATGCGCACGAAACCCTCTGAATCTGATAATAGCACCCTCTTTAGCAAGTGTTGCACGTCAGTCATACCCTGCAGAATTGTACATCCAGATGGGGCTTTCTCTCTCTCTCTCTCTCTTCTCTCTCTCTCTCTCTCTCTCTCTCTCTCTCTCTCTCGCTTTGTGTCTGTGTGTGTGTTATACGGAACAGATTTCATGTATTTCCCGACGAATATATTTATATATATTTTTGCAATCTGCGATCAAAAACAGAAGGAAAATATTGACATATTCCGTTAAAAATTTTAATTGCCCCTGCAAATGTTTGCATTTCTGTTTATCTGTTTATTTTTTGGCTAGCGTCTATAGATTTTTTGTCAACTCACGTCTCTGGTCACAAAACTATGGAATAATAAGCAAATAAGAAAAAAGAATATGGTAGTTACTGACATAAAATACACAGTCTCAAAGAGTCACTGAGAAGTATTAAAGGCGTTCAGATTAACTGTTTCATACCTCTTCATTGGAATAGAACAGAATAGAGAATTTAGGCCAAAGACCAAGCGATGGGACCTATGAGGTCATTCAGCGCTGAAACGGAAATTGACAGTAAGACGGTCTGAAAGATGTAACAGGAGGAAAACCTCGCAGTTGCACTTTGAAACAATTGTTAGAGAGGGTGGAAAGTCAGAGGGAAGAAAGACAATATGAACGGAGGTACAGTAAAAGGAATGAGAGATGTTGCGGGTAGGGGGCCGACAGGACGCTGCAAAGACCCTGAAGTAATGCCTACAGTGTACCACGTGAGGTCCACTGACGGCGCTACCCCACCGACGGGGACCTCATCATTTGCAAGGTCTTTTCTGAAAAAAAAAGAGGAAAAGGTAAGTTAAGTATATCTTAGTTTAACCAGACCACTGAGCTGATTAACAGCTCTCCTAGGGCTGGCCCGAAGGATTAGATTTATTTTTACGTGGCTAAGAACCAGTTGGTTACCTAGCAACGGGACCTACAGCTTATTGTGGAATCCGAACCACATTATAGCGAGAAATGAATTTCTATCACCAGAAACAAATTCCTCTTGTTCTTCACTGGCCGGTCGGAGATTCGAACTCGCGACCAACTGAGTGGTAGCTGAGAACGGAACCCGCGCACCCAGCGAGGAACTTAAAAAAGGTAAGAACGACGCTTGGGGGTATCGTATGGCTATCGTATTGGCAGGAGAGTCAGTTCAAGCGGTTATTAAATTCTCAGCTGTCACGACAATAAGAGAAAAAAAAACTTTTTTGGGCTTGGTATTGTTACAATATGCAAAGTTGGTTCAGTAAGACGCTTAGGAATTTGCATTGAATCAAAAGATAATAACGCCTAATACTGTAACCACCTAAGCTCCCTAGCTGGGGATTAATCGTCTGCAATCTGTATTTTTTATAGTTATCATTTTCAATATTTTATCTACTATTATTCTCCATATAATTACTGTCATTACCATTGTGATGAATTCTATTTTTCTACGGTACTTCTTCAGCAACCGGTTATTATTTTTATCATGTTATCGTATGTATCTAGATTGTGTGTATTGTATTTGTATATTCCATGTATATGGCCCTGAGCTGAAATAATAATAATAATAATAATAATAATAATAATAATAATAATAATAATAATAATAATATTATTATTATTATTATTATTATTATTATTATTATTATTATTATTATTATATAAACGACTTGACATTTCAGACGAGATCTGACCTAGACCTTGGCCCTGAAGACTAGGACAGGGAAGGAACAAGGAACGGAAGAGTTTTGGGAAAGGAAATATTTTAATGGCAGGTAAGAGAACTGTGGTAGGCACCTACGAAGCAACTTTGAATTTCCCGTGAAAATGGCCATTATGCTTAAAATTGCCTATTCAAGTATTTACAGCCAGCATGCCCTGTTGTCGTTTACATATTTCATTATTTTGCTTTATTTATCTTTTGACAATACAAAGGACGTTCATGATACTGCACCAACATTAAATTTGTATTAATTAGCCTTAAACAAAAGAAAACATCGCTTTGTTCTAGTATCAGTGATGAATATTTTCACTTAAAACAGATAGCAGCTGCACGAGTTAAAACGCAGAGGCCAATAAGTTGCTTTCTGCTGTTACTTTTCATGCTTTCCAGTCTGTCTCTTCCCACCTAGCTGTTCAACTCCTCCAACTTTTTCTGATTAAGTCTCATCCATCATTCAGAAATAAATCCCTCGGATCAGCCCCTTGAGTGCAAAGATAACAACAACAATAATAACAGAGACGAAGTACGTGCAATGATAAAGTAAGAAGGACGATCAACAGAACGCGCCAGACAAACGACGAGAAGACCCCAATCGAACGCGCCCAAGAGATGGCGGGCCCCGCCGTTCCTCGAGGTACGAAACGTTTAGAGATGTCTCCTAACAAAGGTTCAGAACAAAATCTGCTTGATGGATCCGCCTGAAAGAAAACTCCAGCCGCAACATCCGAGGAACAAAAGCCACGTCAATAACTCGAGAGTAGGACGAAAAACCTCGGGATTGATTGACCGTTACAGCTGACAAAAAAGTTGGTAGCTAATACGACCTGTCTCAGGCCGGAAAGATTACTAGACAGACAGAGAGAGAGAGAGAGAGAGAGAGAGAGAGAGAGAGAGAGAGAGAGAGAGAGAGAGAGAGGACTAAAGGACTGAAGGTCCTCCGTTACTAGGCAGCTTCAAGACCAGGCCTTCAGAAAAAGCAAGGAAAGGAAAAGGGAGGGTCGAGAAGGCGAGGCTTAACCTCAAAGGAAGCATTGTCCTTGCCTTGTTGAGAAACGTCGAGAACGTCAAGAAAAACAGAATCAGGAATAGAATTCAAGAGCCGAATTCCACGAAGTTCAGGAGGGGAGACGTGTAGCATCTTGACATCTCAGGACGGGGTGGATGCTGACGCTCTCTGGAAAGAGCAGAATGTATGGAGGCCGAGGCATTGCTAAAAGCGTACGTTTAGCGCCAATATGGCCATCCATTCAACCCATCAGCGAGTGTTCAACTCGCGACGTTCCGCGTGGACTGTTGGAATGTTGTTCCACGCAAAAGTTCCACCTGGCGTTTAAATTTGTCTCGCTACGACTATCAGCATGAACTGTTGGATTTCTGATCTATGCACAGTTTTAAAATACAATTTAACTTTATGTTTCCTGGGTGTGGTCATCAGGGTGGTTCTGGGAGGTTGTCCCTTCAAAACAATACAGTACAACCCTTCAGTATCAACGATCGTAGCCTCGATTCCAACATGCTGGAGGAGTTACATGAAGCATAATGAAGTTTTTTTTATTTATATCAGGATCTTTCTCGTCCTTTTGTAGAAATAACCGGTAGGAATTGGTTTCTTTTATCCACACACACACATGTATGTATACTATATATATATATATATATATATATATATATATATATATATATATATATATATATATATATATATATATGAATACATATGTACATATAGATAATTTGTGTATATATATACATATATATATATATATATATATATATATATATATATATATATATATATATATATATATATATATACAGTATATATAAACGTTTCCATGACACAGGCGAGATTTTAGCAAAAATATTTACATCGGTTGTATTACGCGCAATCACTTATAAATTGTCAATAACCAAACGGAATTATGATGCTTTGCCTTTCGATGGACAAACACGAACAGGAAATGTGTTCCGTTTCGTGTTTTTTTTTTTATTTTGAAGAATCTAAATAATGAATTCATTCCGTCGGAACTCACATCTTGCCGTGCGAATATTTATAAGAAAAAGTTACCGGGTAAGGTTCCAGTTGTGTACAGGTCTTACAAGAAAAAAAAAAGTAAAAAATCTGCCGAAGTCTCTTCGGCGCAATCGAGTTTTCCGTACGACCGCTACAGCGTATAATCAAGGCCACCGAAAATAGATCTATCTTTCGGTGGTCTCGGTATAATGCTGTATGAGTTCCGGCCCATGAAACTTTAACCACGGCCCGGTGGTGGCCTGACCTACATCGTTGCCAGAAGTACGATTATGGCTAAATTTAACCTTAAATAAAATAAAAACTACTGAGACTACAGGGCTGCAATTTGGTATGTTTGACGACTGGAGGGTGGATGACCAACATACCAATTTGCAGCCCTCTAGCCTCAGTAGTTTTTAAGATCTGAGGGCGGACAGAAAAAGTGCGGACAAAAAAAGGCCCAGACACGATAAAGTGCGGACGGACAGACAAATCCGGCACAATAGTTTTCTTTTACAGAAAACTAAAAAGTGTAAACCGAAGCCACGTCCATAAAATCTCACAAAATGAAAATACCTCAACGTTTAGTTTTCCCATTTGCACAAAAGTACAAATAAAAGATTTTTTTTAAAGCCAAGATAACTCAAAATAAATATTTATATATTCTGTACGGATCTGAGACTAGTAGGAGTATAATTGTTGGCAAATCCGGCTGGCCTTGTGAAGCACGACTTCTTGCTCTTGCGAGGAGGCGGTAAAAGTAACAGTGTAAAAGATATGAAGATTTACAACGTCCAGGTATGACGAAGACAGAGCATGTAAATAAGAAGTGAGGACATACATATACGCATTATATGTATATGTATATATATATATATATATATATATATATATATATATATTTATATATATATATATATATATATATATATATATATATATATATATATATTATATAAACATATACACATATTTCTACTGTATATAATATATATACATATATGTATATATATACTGTATATTGGCATACTTATGACTAACTACCGTGCACCTAACACAATGGAAAGTAAAGATCAAAACTTTGCAATGGAATTTAACATAACTTACGCAGGTGTAGCAAAAATGATATGTACAGTATATATACCTACACACATACTTACATACATACATACATACAGCACATACATATATATATATAATATATATGAATATATATATATATATATATATATATATATATATATATATATATATATATATATTTATATATATATATAAAGGTATTCATATATATTCATACATTAACAAAAAAATGAAGACAAACAATCGCGCGCGCGCACACACAAATATATTATATTTTATATTAGCAAACTGACAGCCATTAGCGACGCCACGCGCTTGAGGGAAAAACTTTGCAACGGCTTTTAATAACAAAAATATAAACATATATATACGTAAATCGCATAATGCATTTTTTGAACTAATGACACTTAACTCAGATTAAAAGGTAATTGCATTAACGTTTCCGAGATTATGATTAATGCTGTATACAACTGGAAATGCATTTCAATTGGATGTTTCTTCTTTTAATCTGATTTGCACTTCAGGTGTTATTTGTTTCTTATTTGCACTTCAGGTGTTATTTGTTTGTGTGCATTATTCTTTTTGTTGATTTATCCTTAAGTAATGATTGATCATTTTTTTTGGTGATATTAATACTAATGATTGCCATAATGATATCATGACGAAATGTCTACGTTTAGCTTCCTTTGAGACAAGCGAGAACCAGTTGTCAATTTTAGCTTAGAAGGAAAATAAAGAACTGCAGGAAGTTAAGCTAGGAAGGAAGGAAAGAAGGAAGGAAAGAAGGAATATAGAATTTAGGCCAAAAGCCAAGCGTTGGGACCTATGAGGTCATTCAGCGCTAAAACGGAAATTGACTGCAAGGAGGACTGAAAGGTGTAACAGGAGGAAAACCTCGCAGTTGCACAATGGAACAATTGTTAGAAGGGGTTGGAAAGGCATGTGGGAGAAAGAAAATATGACCGGAGGTACAGTAAAGGGAATGAAAGAGGTTGCAGCTAGGGGCCGAAGGCACGCTTCAAAGAACCTTAAAAACTGGAGAGAAAGAGAAAAGTAAAAAAGAAGAGGGACGCAAGGCACACTGTCGTATGATTTCCGTCACAACTTTTCACAGTTTCCGAATATATGCGTCTTATCGCATATTCCCGTCTGTAATAAAAAAAAAAAAAGGCGACTGTCTCTCTTCCGTCCTGCTTGAAGGTTAATAAGCCAAACTGGTTTTGTCCCTAGCACTGGGGAGCTGCAACACAGAAATCCCTGTGACGTCACCATGGCGTCGACATCGCTTTTATCTTACTCACCCTCACGACGCAAGCTTTGCCTCAGTAGGGAATTCCCAGCCCTCTTTCTCCCTGTCCCTGTCCCTGTTCCCATTTATTCCCATTTATTTCGTCTCAGTGCCTTACACAGGACTTTGCATCAGTGGCACACACATCTCTCTCTCTCTCTCTCTCTCTCTCTCTCTCTCTCTCTCTCTCTCTCTCTCTCACTTGATTGAGTCTTTCTCTGATCTCCTCTCGCACTTTCGGTCCTCGGCTTTCCCCACGAAACAATTGTTCTTCCTCTCTCTCTCTCTCCCTCTCTCTCTCTCTCTCTCTCTCTCTCTCTCTCTCCTCTTCTCTTTCTCTCATTGTCTCTACACCTTCAGGAAACACCCTATGCCTAAGTTTCTCTCTCTCTCTCTCTCTCTCTCTCTCTCTCTGTCAGTATACCTTCTTGAAACACCTCTACTTCCCTACGTCGCGCTCTCTCTCTCTCTCTCTCTCTCTCTCAGTCTGGATACTCCTCTCTCTCTCTCTCTCTCTCTCTCTCTCTCTCTCTCTCTCTGCATACTTTCAGGAAACACCCTACTCCCCAACGTATCTCTCTCATTTCGGATACTCTCTCTCTCTCTCTCTCCCAACCTTTCGTCGTAGGGAAGGCTACTCATTACACCTTAAAACATCGCCGACATTCTCTTTCAGCGGTACAATGGCGGGCTGGCCAATTTCGGGGCTCTTTTGTTTTTACACCTAATGGCACTGCCTTCCCATTATGAAGTTCTCAATGAAGTTGACTCGAGTTCAAGAGAAGTTTTTTTTTATTTTCAATGGTGCGCTGATGCCTCATTTCCATCTATATGTAAGTTTTTTTTTTTTTTTTACTTTTCTTTTTTTTTCTGTTTGTTTTATTCGTCATTGTTCGTTTTGTTAGTTTTTTAAAAGTAACGTTTCACTACAACTTAACTTGTAATAAATGTAAATACAAATATACATATAAAATACGAGTATAAAAATTTAAAAAATATGAAATAAAAGTTTAAAATACTTAGGTTACATAAGTACTGTAATGTGGAAATCTAAAGACTGTAAAAATTGAAATGTAAAATGTATAAAACAAAAACACAAAAATGTGTATGAAATTTGAAACGCAAAATGACAAAAGTACAAGCAATATGCACATCTTAGATATAAAAAGGTATAAAATATGAACTAGATATATGCAAAAGAAAATATACTTACGGAATTACGAAAATGTATACAAAATAAACATCAAGATAAAAAAAAATGTGTGGAATATAAAATCTACTGTAAAGAAGTATACTTATGAAAATGATAAAAATAAGTAGAAAATCTAAAAACACAAAAATTTCCCAACACGGAAAACAAATTGACGCGTACACCCAAACTATGTGGTGACAATTTGATAAATATATCAAAACAGGTAGGCTGAGACAGAGATTTCTATTCATCTTTTTTTTTTTTCTCTGTCACGAAGCGATTTTGTAACTCAAAATAAAATCCTGATATTTTGGGTATCGTTATTTTTCGTGTATAATTCTTGATTTGTTTGGCACAATTTTGATTTACGTCACTAAAAACAATTAGACCTTTTATAAGAATCGATGGAATTTTTATTTTCTTGCCACATGAAAAGCATGTAATAATAATAATAATAATAATAATAATAATAATAATAATAATAATAATAATAATAATAATAATATACGTATAAAATAAGTGATATAATAATAATAGTGATGATAATAAAATAATGATAATATAATAATAATAATAATAATAATAATAATAATAATAATAGTGATAAATAATCATCATCATCATCATCATCATTATTATTATTATTATTATTATTATTATTATTATCATTATTATTATTATTACTATTATTATTTTAATAAATTTCAATCAAGAACTCGAAAGAGGCCAACGAACTTCAAAACAGCACAGTACGGATACGTCAATGTAACCTGTAGAGATAAAACAATCGGTCCATGCCGAAGAATTACTTTAATTACTTTGGCCTAAAAGAAAAAAAAAAAAAAAAAAAAAGACAATCTCCTTTGTAATCTCTGCAAGCCTCCCGCGTCTTTAGGAAATTGGATCGTACGGCCTACAAGTTCGTTTTTCACAACGACAAAGGCTGCAATCTCAACCATCTTTTAGCTCAAGTTGTATTTTTTTAAAGAAAATATGTATTTTTTTTTCTCGCCAAGTTTGTGTCAGTAAGATTCGCAGACGTTAAGAACCAGCTGGAATTTTATATCAAGAAACCTGACTCGTGTTGCTGGGAAGCCTTGTCCTTACGTATAGGGGTATTATTGTTATTACTGTATTATTATTGTGTAATAAAAATCCACAATTATATAGTACATATATTACTATGTAAAATAAACCAAACACTTTCGCACACTTGACGTTAGCACTGATGAGGAACACCGTTCAAGTGTTCGAAAGTCCTTGGTTTATTTTACATAGTAATATATTTACTATATAATTGCGGATTTTTATTACTCAGATTGTTTTTCACGAAATTGTGAATCTCTTAGCATTATTATTATTATTATTATTATTATTATTATTATTATTATTATTATTATTATTATATTATTATTATTATTATTATTATTATTATTATTATTATTATTCACAAATATCTCATAACAGCAGTGAGTAACTAAAATTGTGAAGAAATTCACAATTTTGTGTCAATTTTGTGTCAATATATATATATATATATATATATATATATATATATATATATATATATATATATATATATATATATATATATATATATATACTCTGTACATATATATATAAACTATTTTTTAAGATATACTGGCACTTACACCACTGTGATTTCTTCACCATTATTATTATTATTATTATTATTATTATTATTATTGTTATTATTATTATTATTATTATTATTATTATTATTATTATTATTATTATTGTTGTTATTGTTGTTCTGTTTTCTTTGCATGAGAGCTAACGTGGAAACCTCAACAATATTGCTTTATCCCCTTTCAGTCGAAACCCCATCCCAACCCAAGCCAATCCTGGCCCCCCGCACCCCCACCCCTCCCTCGCCCTAAAACAAAGAACAACAAAAAAACAAAAACAACAATATTGCGGCCCGGGTGATGCTGCGCCCCTTGAATACGAAGCAGCGGGGACGTATTCTGCGTCCGCCCCCAGCAGGGAAGTAAGGATAACGAAAAATGCGCCAGGATGGTGGATTACGAGATCCATTTAACAGGTGCAGACGAGACCGAGACCCAGGCCGCCATTTTGAGATCTGCCGATTTTTTTTTTTTATTTCTTTTTTTATACGTGAGACTCGCTTTCTCTCGCTCCGACGGGTCTCTCCGGTTGGCGTGCCCCTTTGTGACCCACTGCCTGTTGCTATTACTAGGTCCCTAGTAATAGCCCTCAGATCTTAAAAACTACTGAGGCTAGAGGGCTGCAAGTTGGTATGTTTTATAATTTGAGGGTGGATGATCAACATACCAATTTGCAGCCCTCTAGCCTCAGTAGTTTTTAAGATCTGAGAGCCCTCTAGCCTCAATAGTTTTTAAGATCTGAGGGCGGACAGAAAAAGTGCGGACAGAAAAAAGTGCGGACGGACAGACAAAGCCGGCACAATAGTTTCCTTTTGCAGAAAACTAAAACGCCTCTGTAATGAAGTCAAAATAAGTATTTTCTAATGAAACTCTTGCTTTTGTGGGGTGATTCTATATAGAATTTGCGAACGGCTAAAGTTATTTTTCAGGGCCAGAGGACCCAAGAAAACTGGGTCCGGAGAATCGAACCGACAGAAAGGAATCAATCAACACGTCTCTTTTCCAGGTGCGCTTCTGTCATCACTTAAAGAGGCGAAGACCATTAACGCATTTGTCTGCGTGACTGGGCTTAATCATTTGGACAGACTTGAGCGCCTTGGTGTCTCAAAATGAAGAAGAAGAAGAAGGAGGAGGAGGAGGAGGAGGAGGAGGAGGAGGAGGAGGAGGAGGAGGAGGAGGAGGAAGAGGATGAGGATGAGGAAGAGGGAAAGCAGGGGGAGGAGGAGGAGGTGGAGGAGGAGGAGGCCAGGAGGAGGAAGAGGATGAGGAGGAGGAGGAGGAAGAGGGAAAGCAGGAGGAGGGTGAGGAGGAGAAGGAGGAGGAGGAGGCTGAGGATGTGGAGGTGAAGAAGAAGAAGGAGGAGGAGGAGGAGGAGGAG